>NC_081552.1:112805779-113128963 GCF_963082655.1 Stomoxys calcitrans | reverse complement strand
TATACGGCTTGACTTACAGTCTGAATCCCATATCTAAATTGGTCTACGAATTTAAGTTTGGATGTAGGTGTACTCCATTCTTAAAATACTTTATTATACTTTATTTCAGCCCGATATTCTTATGATATCTGATTTAGGGGTGTTTTCGGGGGTGAGGTGATCCCCCCGACACTTGGCCATGAAAAAATATCAGCATCGTGCTTTTCTTTCAAATACCATTTATTTAACGGTGGGGCGACCCTCAAACACATGGCCCTAAAATAGGTTATCAAATTCGTTTTCTTATCTCAAATACCATTCAGTTGAGCCTGATCGTTGGCATGGTCGAAAAATTTTTAACCTTTGAGGGGTGATGCCCTAGATGTATGGTCCTATATTTGGATATCAAATTCGTATTCTACTCCAAAATACCGTTATTTAAGCCCATATTGCGATGGTCAGTAAAAAATTGCTGTTTTTGGGGTATTTTAGGAAAGGAGTAGACCCCCAGAAAATTGGTCCCGAAAGTGGGTATCAATATTTGAAATAAGTCCTGTTTGGGGGGTGTTTTGGGAAGGGGTGGATCCCCAGAAACGTTGATTCGTAGTCTACTCGCAAATACCTTTCAGTTGAGTCCCATAATGCCATGGTCGGTAAATATGTCCTATTTAGCGGTGTTTTAGGGGTTGGTGTGGTCCCCCTAACACTTGGTACGACAATTGGATATAAGATACGTGCTATTATCTTAAATACCTTTCATTTGAGTCCCATATTGTCGGGGCGGCCCCCGCGGGTACTGTGTTTGTTTATTTGTTTGTGTGTTCCTTATAGACTCAGAAACGGCTGAACAGATTTTCTTGATATTTTCGCAGATGGTGCATAATAATCCCATGGTGAAAATAGGTTTATAGGGTATTGTTTGATATCTGAAGGGGGGGCGGACCCTCCCCTTACCATTATTTTCGGAAACGTCAGATCTCGGAGATGGATAGTGCGATTTAAGCGAAATTTTGTGTGCTCTCATATAGTACCCTAAAAATTAAAATTTGGTATCCAAATTTCGGATGGGGTACATAGGGGGGCTGACCCACCCTAAAACCTACCAAACATATATTTGCACCAATCACGACAATATGGGGCTCAAATGAAAGGCAATTCGGATAGAAAAACGTTTCTGATATCCAATTGCCAGACCAAGTGTTAGGGGGACCGTCCCAAGCCCCAAAACACCCTTAAATCGGACATATTTACCGACCATTGCAATATGGGACTCTAATGAAAGGTATTTGCGGGTAGAATATGAATCTAATATTCCAATGTGGGACAACATTTTTGGGGGTCCAACCCTTCCCCAAAACACCCCCCAAACAGGACTTATTTACTGACCATGTGAATATGGGGCTTAAATAAAAGGTATTTGAGTGTAGAATTCGAATCTGATATCCAAATATGGTACCAAGTGTTTGGGGGGGCCGCCTCTCCCCAAAAACATCTCCCAAAGAGGACAAATTTACGACCATAGCAATATGGGGCTAAAATGAAAGGTCTTTGGGAGTAAAGCAAAAATCTGATATCAATATTCGGAAAAAGTGTCTATGGGGCCACCCCACCCCCAAAACACCGCCCAAATAGGAAGTATTTGCTGACTATTGCAATATGAGGCTCAAATAAGGGTTTTTAGAGTAGAACACGAACCCGATATATTTTTTCAAGGCCAACTCACTGAGTGGCCTTGAAAAAAAAACACCCTTCAGCCGGTCATGTTTGCCGACTATGGATATATGGGGCTCAAATTACAGGTATTTGAGAGTAGACCACGTATCTGATATCAACATTAGGGTCTATCTGTCTAGGGGACGTCCCACCACCATAACAACCCCCAGATAGGACGTATTTGCTCACCAAGACAATTTGGGTCTTAAAGAGAGTGGAACTAAATTCCTATTTCCTCGTTCGTGTGGCTGACATGAAAACCATTAGAGGAATTATTAATTACTAGCCCAGTAGTTAAGCTCGTATTACTCCCACCGTGCTAATAGAGTATTCACATTAAATTTTTTTTCAGCATGGCACCTATCCCACAACATATTTCCGTAGGCACAGAACACAAACCCCGTAATAGTTTCAAATGTAAAGTATGTGAAGGGCGGCGTGCGTTAAAAGATTGCACTTTGTATTTGTATTTTACTATGATAAAACCCATACAAAAGACAGTGTCTTATATAACCCATGGGTTAGTAAATTGATAAATACAATGAGTTCAACAAGTTTTCATTTAAATAGAACAATAATTGGTATAAAAGATTTAACAATTTAAGCAAAGTTACTGATACAATATTTAAGTAAAAAAAAAGGTTAAAACAAAAGAAACAAAAAAGAAGAAAAAGAAACTTTAAAGAAAATTTAACAATTTAATCAAAGTTACTAATAAAATAAATTAATAAATAGTTATAAAAAAACAAAACAAATAATTACTTATAATTTGAATACAATTGGGAAGATTATTCTAGATAATCGTATAGCATTAACAAAGAACTGTTGTTCAGATACACGATATTGGTGACGTATTTGTATTACTTGTTTACCTCTTGTAGAGTTGGCAACACGCAATACAGAAGCCAGATATGACGGTTTATTGGTAAAAATTATCTTGTGGATCATTTGCAACGAGCGTATCTTAAGGAGCGTGTTAAAAGAGACACCATATACTTGTCTGGCAAAGTCAGATACCCGGTCTCTTCTACGCAAACCAAAAATGTATCTAACGACATCGTTAGAGGCCACGTGCAATTTATTCCTATGAGTTACATCACAACCGTAAAAAACTTCGCAAGAGTATAATAGTTTCGGCAGAATAAATGTTCTAGCCAAAAGCATTCTTATTGACAATGGGGTATACTGTCGACTCATATATATGTTTCGTAAAACGCCGTAGGTTTCTGCCCACTGTCATACTGACATGATTCTTCCATGAAAGTCTATCATCAAACTCCAAACCAAGGTTTCTTGCAGATGAAACAATCTCAATTGGGGCTCCAGCAATTGCCACATCAAGATTGGGCGGCATTATCACCCGATTCCTACCAATTACAAGGCACTTTGACTTTGTTGGATTTAAAAGTAGTCCGTTGGCGTTTGCCCATGTGTTTATCCTATCCAAGTCATTATTTAGTCAAAGTACGCCATCGATCAGCCTCTCCGGCAAGGAGTTCATATACAGCTGTACGTTGTCGGCATACATATGAATACCACAGTTGCGCAACTGTCCAGGAAGGTCAGGGCTATATAAGGAAAAAAGGAGTGGGCCCAATACAGACCCCTGTGGAACACCTCTTGAGACTGGAAGATAACTAGAAAAGCGGCTATCAACACATACCGATTGGCTTCTATTCGTAAGATAGGAATATATAAGATCCGTTGTTCTTTCAGAAAATTTAAATAAATGTTTCAGTTTAAGGCAAAGTATATTGGGATCAACGGAATCAAACGCTTTCGAATGATCTAAAAGAACAAGAAAGGTAACTTTATCGCTGTCAATATCACTCCTTACATCTTCAACTACTTTCAAAATGCAGTAGTGCAACTGTGCTTTGGCCGGAAACCAGATTGAAAATCTGTTAGCAGCGAATTATTCGCAATATATTCAGATATTTTCCGGTTGACTAGAGTCTCAAATATCTTAGAGACGTATGGAAGTATTGCTATTGGCCTAAATTCCTGGTTATTCTTTCGTATTGGGACTATCCTTGCCCGTTTTCAAGACTGTGGATAGCAACTCCTTAAAATAATATTGTTAAAAAGATGGCACATATACGGAAGAATAAAGGGTAGAATTATCCTAAAAAATCTTGGGTCAATACCATCAGAACCAATGGCATTAGACTTAATCGATTCTACAGCGCTAACGATATCGCTTTGTTCAAAACGCTCAAGATCAAAACGTAGGTCTGGTGAGGTGTTGTAACTACTATGGTTTACGTTACTAAATTCACTGTCGTAGAAATGTACGTTTGGCTCAGGAAAAGATATGTTCAAGAAACTCCTATTAATCTCATCTAAATCAACATGTCTATCAATTGATGCATTATCACTTCCTATTCCAATTGACTTAATATGTCTCCAAGTACCTTTCGTGTTCAATGCCTCTTGAAATTTACGACTAAAATAAGCTATTTTCTTCGTCTTTATACAAGAAGTGGTCTGATTCCTCGCACGCTTGTAATCATTAAAGAGTTCAGGTGTTCTAAAACGCTTCCATCGAGAGTATGCACAATCTCTTTTACGTATCAATATCATATCATTATCAAACCACTGATTGCCATTCGAAAAAACAGTTCGGGTCTTCATCGGAACACATTTGTCGAAAATCTGACTCACATTATGTTGAAGAAATGCAATCTGTTCATCTACGCAAGACATGCCATAAAGTTTCTGCCACTCAACGGTGCCAATTTCACAAAGTAGTGAGTTATAATCAATGTTTCTATAGTCTCTGTACGTATATGTTATACTTGTATATTCCATTGGAACGCCATAAGTCAAAAAACATAAATCATGTTTTGAAAATAGGCGTGCCGATAATTGATCATATAACTTAACATCAGTCTTGGAACTTACGAAGAACAAGTCAATAAGAGTCTCTGGTGTCATTTTACAGTGTGTGGCAGTATTGGAATTAACAACATGCAACCCTATTGATTGCATGCTCCCCGTCAAATGTGTCTCTTCAAGCACATTACTATTAAAGTCACCAGTGACTATAATATCATTATAATGACTTGGTCCCAAAAGTGAAAGTCAATTTCGAGCTCTATTCCCAAAGACCTTTTATTTAAGATCCATATTGCCATGGTTGGTAAATATGTGCCTCCCCCTTACCCTAATTTTCGGAAAGGCCAGATCTCCGAGACGGGTGGTGCGATTTAAGCGAAATTTTGTGTGCTCTCATATAGTACCCTAAAAATGAAAATTTGGTGTCCAAATTTCGGATGGTGTACCTATGGCGGCCGCCCCACACCAAAACCTACCAAATACATATATACACCAATCACGACAATATGGGACTCAAATAAAAAGAATTTAGGATAAGAAAACGTATCTTTTATCCAATTGTCGGACCAAGTGTTAGCTGACCATCCCAGTCCCCCTAAATCGGACATGTTTACCGACCATGGCAATATGGGACTCAAATGGAAGGTATTTGCGAGTAGAATACGAATCTGACATCCAAAAGTGAGACCACGTTTCTGGGGGTTCACCACTTCCCCAAACACCCCAAAACATAACTTATTTACTGACCATGGCAATATGGGGCTTAAATAAAAGGTATTTGAGTGTATAATACGAATCTAATATCCAAATATTGGAGCAAGTGTTTGGGAGCCGCCTCTCCCCAAAAACAACCCCCAATGGGGACAAATTTACGACCATAGCAATATGGGGCTCAAATGAAAGGTCTTTGGGAGTAAAGAACGAATCTAATATCAATATTCAGGAAAAGCGTTTATGGGGCCACCCCACCCCCACAATACCACCCAAATAGGAAGTATTTGCTGAATATTGCAATATGAGGCTCAAATAAGAGGGTTTTCAGAGTAGAACACGAATTCTATTTATATTTTCAACGCCAACTCACTGAGTGGCCGCCCATCCCCCAAAACACCCCCAAAGCCTCATGTTTAGCGTCTATGGAAATATGGGGCTCAAATTAAAGATAAGTGGGAGTAGACCACGTATATGATATCAAATTTCGGGACCAACTGTCATGGGGACAAGCCACCACCATAACAACCCCCAAATAGGACGTTTGCGTCTTAAAGAGAGTGGAACTAAATGTTATATAGTTTTTGGGACCAATATCCCAAACCGGACATATTTGCTGACTTTTGACAAGAAAAGCGTGGTAAGTTCAGCCGGGCCGAATCTTATATACCCTCCACAATGGATCGCATTTGTCGAGTTCTTTTCACGGCATCTCATCTTAAGCAAAACAGGATATAAGAAAATATTTGCTCTGTCATTAGAGCGATATTTAGATATGGTTCAGTTTGGACCACAATTAAATTATATGTTGAAAACCTGTGTAAAATGCGAAAGAATTGCGCCCTTTGGGGGCTCAAGAAGTAAAACAGAGAGATTGATTTATATAGGAGCTGTATCGGGCTATAGACCGATTCAGGCCATAATAAACACGTATGTTGATGGTCATGAGAGGATCCGTCGTACAAAATTTCAGCCAAATCGGATAATAATTACGATCTCTAGAGGCTCAAGAAGTCAAGATCCCAGATCGGTGTATATGGCAGCTATATCGGGTTATGAACCGATTTGAACCTTATTGGACACAGTTGTTGAAAGTAAGAATAAAATACGTCGTGCAAAATTTCAGCCAAATCGGATAGGAATTGCGCCCTCTAGAGGCTCAAAAAGTCAAGACCCAATATCGGTTTATATGACAGCTATATCAGGTTAGAACCGATTTGAACCAAACTTGGCACAGTTGTTGGGTATCATAACAAAACACATCGTGCAAAATTTCATTTCAATCGGATAAGAATTGCGCGCTCTAGAGGCTCCAGAAGGCAAGACCCACGATCGGTTCATATGGCAGCTATATCAAAACATGGTCCGATATGGCCCATTTACAATACCAACCGACCTACACTAATAAGAAGTATTTGTGCAAAATTTCAAGCGGCTAGCTTTACTCCTTCGGATGTTAGCGTGCTTTCGACAGACAGACGGACGGACGGACAGACGGACGGACATGGCTAGATCGACATAAAATGTCGCGACGATCAAGAATATATATACTTTATGGGGTCTCAGACGAATATTTTGAGTAGTTACGAACAGAATGACGAAATTAGTATACCCCCATCCTATGGTGGAGGGTATAAAAAAAGAATTTGATATCCAATTTTGAGGCCAATGGCAATATGAGAATAGAGCACGTTGTTGATACATTTTCCGGGATTTGTGATTGGGGGACCACCCCATTCCCCTAAATACCCCTAAATCGGGCATATTTACCGACCATGTCAATGTGGAGCTTAAATAAAATGTTTTGGGGGGTAGAGCAAGAATTGATACCCACTTTCGGGACCAATTTTCTGCGGGCTTACCCCTTTCCCAAAATACCCCACAAACAGCAATTTTTTACTGACTATCGCAATATGGGGCTCAAATAAAGGTATTTGGGAGTAGAATACGAATTTGATATCCAAATGTAGGATATCTGTATTTAGGGCCCAAAACACCCCCCAAAGGGTTAAAATTTTCGACCATGGCAATATGTGGCTCGAGTGATAGGAATATGAGATTGGAAAACGAATTTGATAACCAATTTGGTGAACATGTGTTTGGGGGACGCCTCATCGTGTAAACTCTCCTTAAAACATTGGCAATATGTGGTTTAAATGAATGGTATTTGAGAGAAAAGCACGATGCTGATATTTTTCAGGGCTAAGTGTCTGGGGCACCAATATCGGGCTGAAATAAAGTTTTTTAATAAAGTAGTACATTTACATACAAAATTAAATTCGTTGACCAATAAAGATCATATGGGATTCAGATAAAGGCACTTATATTGTTAAACTGATAGTCAAGCGATATACTATTTTCGTTGCATGGTATTTTGCTAAAAGCTCTTTAATTGTCGAAAATAAATATTACAAAGAAAATTTTGTTCCATATAAAGTAAAAGTAGGCGCAGCGGAACGGGCCCAGTCCAGCTAGTAAAGTATATATATTCTTGATCAGCGTAAAAATCTAAGACGATCTAAACATGTCCGTCCGTCTGTCTGTTTTAATCACGCTACAAACTTTAAAAATAGAGATATTGAGCTGAAACTTTGCACAGATTCTTTTTTATCCACAAGCAGGTTAAGTTCGAAAATAAGTTAAGTTGATATAGCATCCATACAGACCGATCCGCCGATTTAGGTTTTTAGACCCATAAAAGCCACATTTATTAACCGATTTTGCTGAAATTTGGGACAGTGAGTTGTGTTAGGCCCTTCAAAATCCTTCGTCAATTTGGCTCAGATCGGTCCAGATTTGGATATAGCTGCCATAAAGACCGATCCTCCGAATTGGGGTCTTAGACGCATCAAAGCCACATTTATTATCCGATTTAGCTGAAAATTTGGACAGTGAGTTGTGTTAGGCCCTTCGAGTTCCTTCGTTAATTTGGCCTAGATCGGTTCAGATTTGGTTATAGCTGCCTATAGATTGATCTCTCGATTTAAGGTTTTGGGCCCATAAAATTTATTTTTTATGTATTGTCCGATTTCGCCGAAATTAGGGACAGTGCTTTGTGTTAGGCTCTTTGACATTTTTCTGCAACTTGGCCCAAATCAGCCCAGATTTGTATATAGCTGCCATGTAGACAGATATCTCGTTTTAAAGTCTTGGCCCCATAAAAGGCGCAGTGACTTATGTTAGGCTTTTCGACATCATTGTCGTATGTGGTTCAGATTGGTTTATTTTTAGATATAGCTACTAAAAAGACCAATATTAGGTTATACACAAAAGATCACTATTTTATTATGTACAATTGATTGACCTTTACTTATTAGTATTTGGTCCAAATCGGAACATATTGCGATATAACTGCTATTGGACATAAGGTATGAAATTTTCACTGAATTTTGATTAAAGGTGGTTAACATATATAACATAACGCTTTTTACTTGCTTTTAAATCATATTAAATTGCCAGACTATATATTTGGTGCGATGGCAATAGTTCTTACCGTGTAAAACTCTTCAACAAAAAAGTGTTGCCTAGCAACACGTCGCTTGATCTCGTCTATCGGTGAGCTAAAAATGGTTGCAACCTTATCATTAAGGTTTCCAACTCCTACTTTCACGCTGAATGTTATAATTTCGGGGCTATGGCGGCCTACACATTAATTAAATCACACAGTGTCCCGTTGGGTCATTATAATTGATCGACTGTTTTGGGGTGAGGTGGTCCGCTAGATATATGAGCAGAATAATGATATCAGATTTGCAGTACACAACCTTATACCTTTAATTTAACCTCATATTGTCATGGTTGGAGAATACAGCCGTTTGATGGAGGGCGTCTATATGAGGGTTTTATTCCACACTGCCACTTGACCAAAAATTTCAATGACGCACTCAACTCAAAAAATCTATCACTTGATTCCCCATTGTTTTGATAGGTGAAATAACCTACTGGAAGCGATTTTAGGAGGTAAAACACACCTAGGTTCTTGTAGACAAAGTTTAATATCACATTCAAAATCTGCTCTCAAATGCCTATCATTTGAGTTTCATCAAGCTATGATTGAGTAGTATTGCCATTTGGGGAGCTTATCGGGGATGGGGCGATTATCAATTACTTGACCTCTTTTTTATGTAATATGCGTAGTCTACTACCGAATACCTTTCATTTGAGTCCTATATTGATATATACGTCCAATATGTCTATTTGGAGCAGTTTTCGGGCTTGGGCTACCCCTTGAATACTTGAACCCAAGTTTTTATACCACATTCGTTTTCTACTCTCCAATATCTTTCTTTTGATACCTATATGGTCCCTATTGGTAAACTTTTGATTT
This sequence comes from Stomoxys calcitrans, assembly GCF_963082655.1. Classification (NCBI taxonomy): domain Eukaryota; kingdom Metazoa; phylum Arthropoda; class Insecta; order Diptera; family Muscidae; genus Stomoxys; species Stomoxys calcitrans. The sequence continues at coordinate 113,119,395 of NC_081552.1, read as the reverse complement.
TGGTGGCGTTTTTGTTTTGAAGGGGGAGGATTCACCCGCTTCGAACATCAACAAATTACATAGCCTATACCTCCTTCCTGACCATATTCGTAATCTTGTCGCGAATATCTTCCATTCGAGCCCCATATTGTCATTATCGTCCAATAAACCAATTTGGGGGGTTTTGGGGTCGGGGTGGCCCCCCAATTACTTGGACCCAATTTTTAATATGGAAATCGTACTCTACTCTTGAATACCTTTCATTTAAATCCCATATTGTCCCAATCGGTCCACTTTTAATTTTGGCTGGAGCTTTTGTGGTAAGTAAGAGGGTCCGCCCGCCTTGCGATATCAAAAACTTACATATCCTATTGCTCCTTCCGGACCATAATCGTAATCTATTTCTGAATACCTTTCATTCGATTCCCATTTTGTCATTATCGTCCAATAAACCTATTTTCGTGGGAAATTTCATTCCAATCGGATAAGAATTGCGCACTCTAGAGGCTAAAGAAGTCAAGACCCAAAATCGGTTTATATGACGTCTATATCAGGTTATAGACCAATTCGAGAATACGAATCTGATATCTAAATGTGGGACCACGTTTCTGGGGGTCCACTCCTTCCCCAAAATACTCCCCAAACTGGTCTTATTTACTGACCATGGGAATATCTGGCTTAAATAAAAGGTATTTGAATGTAGAATACGAATCTTATATCCAAATATGGGACCAAGTGTTTGTGGGGCCGCCTCCCCAAAAAACATCCCCCCAAGGGGACAAATTTACGACCATAGCAATATGGGACTCAAATGAAAGGTCTTTGGGAGTAAAGCACAAATTTGATATTAATGTGCGGGAAAAGAGTCTATGGGGCCAATGTGGGTTTGTGGGAGTAGACTACGTATCTGATATCAACAGTAAGGGCGAATTGTCTAGCGGACGTCTCACCACCATAACAACGCCCAAATAGGACGTATTTGCTCACCAAGACGATTTGGGTCCTAAAGATATTGGAACTAAATATTCATAGTTTTTAGGGCCAATAGCCCAAACCGGACATATTTGCGGACTTTTGCAATAAGGAGTTTAAATGAGATTAGAAAACGAATTTGATATCCAATTTTGAGGGCAATGGCAATATGGGGTTAAACAAATGGAATTTGAGAGAAGAGCACGATGCTGGTACTTTTTCATGGCCAATTATCTGGGGGGAAACACCCTGAAAACACCACTAAATCAGAAATAATGAGAATATAGGGCTGAAATGAAGTACTTTAAGAATGGAGTACACCTTACATCCAAACTTAAATTCGTAGACCAATAAAGATCATATGGGATTCAGATAAAGGCACATATATTGTAAAACTCTTAGTCAAGTTAATAAATAAATATGCCAAGGAAACTTTTGTTCCATATAAAGTAAAAGACGGCGCAGCGGAGCGGGCCCGGGGCAGCTAGTAGTATATATATAAACAAACAAGCAAACAAACAAGCAAACAAACAAACACAAATTCATTTATATATATATATATATATATATATATATATATATATATATATATATATATATATATATATATATATATATATATATATATTTATATATATATATATATATATATATATATATATATATATATATATATATATATATATATATATATATATATATATATATATATATATATATATATATATATATATATATATATATATATATATATATATATATATATATATATATATATATATACATATATATATATATATATATATATATATATATATATATATATATATATATATATATATATATATATATATATATATATATATATATATATATATATATATATATATGAATTTGTGTTTGTTTGTTTGCTTGTTTGTTTGCTTGTTTGTTTATATATATACTACTAGCTGCCCCGGGCCCGCTCCGCTGCGCCGTCTTTTACTTTATATGGAACAAAAGTTTCCTTGGCATATTTATTTATTAACTTGACTAAGAGTTTTACAATATATGTGCCTTTATCTGAATCCCATATGATCTTTATTGGTCTAAGAATTTAAGTTTGGATGTAAGGTGTACTCCATTCTTAAAGTACTTCATTTCAGCCGAATCTGATATATATATATATATATATATATATATTTATATATATATATATATATATATATATATATATATATATATATATATATATATATATATATATATATATATATATATATATATATATATATATATATATATATATATATATATATATATATATATATATATATATATATATATATATACATATATATATATATATATAGAGAGAGAGAGAGAGATTTGTGTGCAGATATGTAGATAAATATTAATATTTTATTATTTTAGTATCCATATAGAGATTATATTAACTTTGGTGCTGATAACGAAAGATAACACATGTGCATCTTGAATTCGTGGTAAAAATGCAATTAGCCCAAGAACATTCCATTGAGGAACTGGGTCAAACTTTTCGGAAATCAATGATTGCTGTCCGATTCAATTTTAAGCTCAATGATAAGGGACCTGCTTTTTATAACCGAGTCTGAACGCCGTGCCGCAGAGCAACACCTCTTTGGGGAGAAGTTTTTACATGCCAAAGTACCTCACAAATGTCGCCAGCAATAGGAGGTTATATCCGCCGCTAAAAAATATTTTTTCTGATAGTCTCGCCAGGATTCGATACCGTGCGTTCAGCTTCATAGGCGGACATGCTAACCTCTGCGCTACGATGGCCTCCAGAGAATTGGTGGTATTGAACCCAAAATGCAAAATATTTATTATGATTCACTTTAAATATGTTGGCATATAAATTATGTTGTTTATGATACTCATTACATGCGGTATCGTAGACAACGAAAAGAGGCTCATAATGGAAACGACAATTTTTCTAATTTTTTTAGAAGCCCGGTACCATTTAATAGTTTATATGTACATATATTTAAGTAATATATTTCTTGACTAGTCCGCAATTTTATCCGATGAAATAATTTTTTTTCTGCGAATTATATCGATTTAAAAGAAAGGGAAACTTTCGAATAAATTGGTTTATTGAGTTAATAGCCACTTTAAAAGTTTTTTAATCTTATCATAAATACAATTTGACAAATTGTAAATCAAGAATACAAATTCCTTTACAGGTCCGTTTTCATCAAATTTTTTAATTGAATGGACAATTTTCTTAACTTAATGTAGCTTTTCTTTTTTTTGTGTGGATGGTACAAACTCCGGATGAAGAAATCGAAGAATATATGGACAATATCTAACGAGGAAACACTAGAATTACTCCTACATGCGTATTTCCAGAAAAACTGTTCAACAGGCATGAAGGATATCAAACATGAAGCAGCAAAGTTGTTGTAAATTTTGTAAGCAATCTGAATCTATATATAAGTTAATAAGTAAAAGCGTGCTAAGTTCGGCCGGGACAATTCTTGGGAATTTTGTTGATTGGTAAAATTTTATTCTACATACCAAACTTCTGGCAAATAAGAAAAATTAAAGCTTCTAGGCAGGGCGGCGGAGTCGAGCAATTTTGACTCGATTCCGGGCACTTAAAAATGCTATATTTTATGCCCACCACTAAAGAATGGGGGTGATACCCAACCTAGGCAATATGGGTATCTAATGAAAGGTATTAGCGAGTCGATTACGAATATGTAAATACAAAAAAAAAAATTGGACCTGGGAAGGAACTACGCGGTCTTGAGAATTTTCAACCCCCCTTAAACCCTAGTAAATATGGGTACCAAATGAAAGCAATTTAGGAGTATACTACGGAGAATTTCCAATGTTCATTTTGATCCAAAATTTAGGATTAAGAGGTGGAGGAGAATGATGATGAGTATGAAGACATCACATCGTGGATGTAAAGGGAGCCCACATTATATAGTCCTGAGGGCATAAAAATGTGATCGACACATCCATGCGGCAATCCCTTGTTATCGCCAACGACAATGCACCCCCAAAGGGGCATTTTGGGTCGCTAGGTGATCTCCCTGGAAACGGACTTCATACATATATTGTTTGCTGTTTATTTGGATACTTGGCCTCGAATATTTATATTAGATTCGTACTCTACTTTCAAAGAACGTTTATTTAGGTCTCATATTGTCCCGATCGGACGGCATGATCTTTTTCGACGTTTCTTTGGGATGGAGCGACCCCAAAGCACTTGTTTCCAATTATTTATATCACATTCCTAGTCTACTCCCTAAGATCTATCATTTGAGACCATTTTGAATCGTGGCATGCACATGTCGGTATGGGATTTTTTGGTAGGGCGTCAAGGCACTTGCCTCCAAATTTTTGTTTATCTAAATGATACTTCAATCGTTTCATTCATCTGCATGACCTAACGTTAAGAAAACTTGGTCAAGGGATCCACTCCTTCGGATATTTATCTACCGTGAGGGGAGGAAGGGAGTGAATTGAAACAAAAATTTTAAATTAATATATATCAGAGAATTTTTGGCAGATTTTTTGAAACTTTTTCATTCCAAGAATGCTTTATGCGAGAAGAATCTGTCACAGATGATCTCACTTATATAGCTTCATTGGTACAGCTGTGAATTGACATACAATTTTGGCATCAAAAAATGTTAAAGGTTATTCTCTGTCATTTCTAGAAAAGTGACTTTCAATACAAAGCCCTATGTTAGGTAAGGGTTTCTCAATAAGACGATTTCGATAAGTGACAAGATCAAATATTTAGGTGTGATCTTGGACAGGAAACTGAATTGGAAGTGTCACATTCAGGAGCGTACTGAGAAGGCTCACAGATGTTGGGCACTATCTAGACGGGTCGTTGGCTCGAAATGGGGCCTGAACCCGAGGATAGTCCACTGGCTCTGCAGGAGCGTGATTAGACCAATACTTACTTACGCCTCAGTATATCGGTGGACTGCTATGGAAAAAAAGTGCAACATAAGGACCATACAATAGGTTCAGAGAACATGTTGTCGTGGCATAGGCGGAGCGATGAGGACCATGCCCACTAGGGCACTGGCGACTATTCTAGATATTCGACCCATTGACATACAGATTAAGTGTGAGGCAGACACTGCGGCTATGAGACTTAAGGCGAAGGAAGAATGGATTGAGGATGGGAGCAGCTCATACCATCGCGGTATAATCGAGGCGACGATAGGAAACCTGGAAAGAAGGGAAGAGGTTTCAGATCGGATACCTGAGATGAACCTTGAAGTCGAGAGCGAGGCACTGGTATTGCTATCTGGAAGATCATGTCACACGGATGGATCAAAGCTAGAGGACAGAGTGAGAACCCATTGACTGAGATCTGTTTTAGACTGACTAACCATAATACAGTCCTGCAGGCGGAGATCCGGGCGATCACGGAATGCGTGAAGTGGTGTGGTGCTAACACGAAGACATCGAGAGTGAACATCTTTAGCGACAGTAAAATTGCCATAAGGGCAATAATAACCAGGACGGTTAGGTCCCGAACAGTCTTATTATGTAAGAAGGAGATTAACGCCTCACTGGGGATGGGAAAATCCGCATCGTTTGGGTGCCGGGCCAACGGAGTAAGGGGAAATGAAGGAGCAGACGATTTGGCGGTGAAGACCAGAAGACTGCCATCAATAAACTTGGTTAACCCGAAGCCTTTCGGGTCGACGCAGTCCGAGTTAAGGGAGTGCGCGACGAATGCGCATGCAACATTGTGGAACAGCGAAACGTTCGTGAGAAGACGAGGCTATTACTGAAAGAAAGCAAGAAGGAGGTCAGTATAACTATTGGTGTAATAATGGGACACATAGGACTACTAGCTCACTTATATAAAATCGGTGCGGCAAGTGATAGCATGTGTAGGGCATGCAGAGAAGATGATGAGACGTTGGAGCATTTCCTTTGTCATTACCCGGCTTTTGCGTCCAACAGATACCGGTACTTAGGTGGAGACAAAATATCAGACATGAACCTACTTAGGGTAGTGGTATTGAAAACAATTAAGGATTTTGTAAGTAGTACGGAATTCCTAACTCAAAATTTTCTTTTTAGAAGTTACTTTATAGTTTTTAGAGCGCACAACAAGCCGATTACTGGCTTAAGTGTATGTCCATAGTGGCATGGGGCGGATTAATATCTGCACCCTCTTTCAACCTATCCTAACCTAACCTAAGGTTGAAATGAGGGTGCGGATATTAATCCGACTCATGCCAGGGCCTTAGGCCCATAAAAGCCACATTTATTATCCGATTTCGCTGAAATTTGGGACAGTGAGTTGTGTTAGGCCCTTCGACATTCTCAGTCAATTTGGTCCAGATCGGAACAAATTTGGATATAGCTGCCATAAAGACCGATCACTCGATTTAAAGTTTTGGGCCCATAAAAGGCGCATTTATTGTCCGAAGTCGCCGAAGTTTGGGACAGTGAGTTAAGTAAAGGCCTTTGACATTCTTCTGCATTATGGCACAGATCGGTCCAGATTTGGATATAGCTGCCATTTAGACCGATCTTACGATTTAATGTTTTGGGTCCATAAAAGGCGCCCGTATTGTCCGATATTACCGAAATTTGTGACAGAGAGTTAAGCCCCTCGACATATTTCTGCAATTTGGTGTAGATCGATCAAGATTTGCATGTAGCTGCCATATAGACCGATGCCTCGATTTAAAGTCTTGGCCACAAAAAAACCGCACTTATAATCCGATTTAAGTGATATTTGACACATTGGCTTTTCTACTTCCAGGTTGTATATGGTTCAGATCGGTTTATTTTTAGATATAGCTAATAAAAAGACCAATATTTTGTTATATACAATTGAACAATGATTTGTACTCATAAGCAGTTGGTCCAAATCGGATCATATTTCAATTTAACTGCTATGGGACATATGGTATGCAATTTTCACCGGTTTTTCATGCAAGGTGGTTCATATATATATCCGAGGTGGTGGGTATCCAAAGTTCGGCCCGGCCGAACTTGACGCCTTTTTTCTTGTTTTGCTTTAAAATCTGTTATCTAAACACAGTAAGCGGCGAAAAATATCGCGAAAGCGAATATAGTACCAGCCTTAAGCCAGTAATCGGCTTATTGTACGCTCTAATTACTAAACAAGTAAAAGCGTGCGAAGTTCGGCCGGGCCGAATCTTATATACCCTCCACCATGGATCGCATTTGTCGAGTTCTTTTCCCGGCATCTCTTCTTAGGCAAAAAAGGATATAAGAAAAGAGTTGCTCTGCTATTAAAACGATATCAAGATATGGTCCGGTTCGGACCACAATTAAATTATATGTTGGAGACCTGCGTAAAATTTCCGCCAATTCGTATAAGAATTGCGCCCATTGGGGCTCACGAAGTAAAATAGAGAGAACGATTTATATGGGATAAACACGTTCGTTGATGGTCATGAGAGGATCCATCGTACAAAATTTCAGGCATATCGAATAATAATTGCGACCTCTAGGGGTCAAGAAGTCAAGATCCCAGATCGGTTTATATGGCAGCTATATCAGGTTATGAACTGAATTGAACCTTATTTGACACAGTTGTTGAAAGTAAAAATAAAATACGTCATGCAAAATTTCAGCCAAATCGGATAGGAATTGCGCCCTCTAGAAGCTCAAGAAGTCAAAACCACAGATCTGTTTATATGACAGCTATATCAGGTTATAGGCCGATTTGAACCATACTTGCACAGTTGTTGGATATCATAACGAAATACTTCGTGCAAAAATTCATTCAAATCGGATAAGAATTGTGCCCTCTAGAGGCTCAAGAAGTCAAGACCCAAGATCGGTTTATATGGCAGCTATATCAGGTTATGGACCGATTTAAACCATACTTGGCACAGTTGTTGGGTATCATAACAAAACACGCCGTGCGAAATTCCATTCTAATCGGATAAGAATTTCGCCCTCTAGAGGCTCAAGAAGTCAAGACCCAAGATCGGATTATATGGCAGCTATATCAGGTTATGAACCGATTTAACCATACTTGGCACAGTTGTTGGATATAACAACAAAACACGTCGTGCAAAATTTCATTTCAATCGGATAAGAATTGCGCACTCTAGAGGCTCAAGAAGTCAAGACCCAAGATCGGTTTATATGGCAGCTATATCAGGTTATGAACCGATTTGAACTATACTTGGCACAGTTGTTGAATATCATAGCAAAACACGTCGTGCGAAATTTCATTCCAATGGGATAAGAATTGCGCACTCTAGAGGCTCAAGAAGTCAAGACCCAAGATTGGTTTATATGGCAGCTATATCAAAACATGGACCGATATGGCCCATTTACAATACCAACCGACCATCCGACTAATAAGAAGTATTTGTGCAAAATTTCAAGCGGCTAGCTTTACTCCTTCGGAAGTTAGCGTGCTTTCGACAGACAGACGGACGGACGGACGGACGGACGGACAGACAGACGGACATGGCTAGATCGACATAAAATGTCGCGACGATCAAGAATATATATACTTTATGGGGTCTCAGACGAATATTTCGAGTAGTTACAAACAGAATGACGAAATTAGTATACCCCCCATCTTATGGTGGAGGGTATAAAATGTTACCTCGAAAAAGAAAATGTAGGTTAGGAATTCCGTGCTACTTACAAAATCCTTAATTGTTTTCCATACCCCGCCCCTTAGTTGGTTTATGTCTGCTATTGTGTCCCCACCAAAGTACCCATGTCTGTTGGCCCCGAAAGCCGGGCAATGATACTTAAGGCTATACTGACCTACTTCTTACTTCCTTTCAGTAATAGCCTCGTCTTCGCACGATACGAATCGCCCTATAGGATTTTCGCCGTCCTACCGACCCTTTCGCTATTCCACGTTTTCGGACTGCGTCGACCCGAAAGAATTCGGCTTATACAATTTATTGACGGCAGTCCACTGGCCTTCACCGCCAAATCGTCTGTTTTTTCATTTCTCCTTACTATGTTATGGCCCGGCACCCAAACGATGCGTACCATCCTCAGAGAAAGCGTTAATCTCTTCTTACACTACAAGACTGTTCATGACCTTACCGTCCTGGTTGTTTTTGCCTGATGATTAGTTAACTGTCCGTAAAGATGTTCAAACGTCCTCGAGTTAGCACTACATCACCTCAAGCATGCTCTCCGAACCTGTTGAATTATTCTAACGTTCCTAACTTTTTCTCCATCGCAATCCACCAAACCACTCAGGCGTAAATTCGTATACGACCCGTCTATATAATGCAGAACCTCTGTGAGTCTTCTCCGTACGCTCCTGAATGTGGCACTTGCAGTTCAGCTTCCTGTCCAAAATCACACCTAAGTATTTGACCTTGCCAGATCTCGAAATCGTGAGAAAACGTGGTGCGTTAAATTGGCACACCTTTGTCATCCTCGTGATCAAGCGGATTTTAGTCTTCTCGGGGTAAACATGGAGACTCTGGGTCTATCCCAGTCGTATGCCATCTGCAAAACTCTTTCGGCACTACCGGATAGGTGATTCGATGATTATTACATCGTAGCAGACGAGGTCAAATTCCTCCTCCGTCAGCATATGTAATAGGTTATTTATAGCGTTCACCATAGGAATGACGATAAAATAAAGTGTGTCGGTCCGCACTTTGTTCATAAATCCCTCGATGTCAATGTATACTGCCCAATTATTCTTCTTGGCATCGAAGGATTTTCTATTTTATGCACAACCTCGTGCAGGGCAGTTTACACCGACCTCTACTCTGTCTACTCTCTGACATAGGCCTGCTGTTTGAATTTGAGCAGTTCTCTGGATATTCTTCTCTTTATCTTGGTATCCACAATACGTTCCATAGTTTGAGTAGAAAGGAAGTAAGGTTTATAGGTCCGTAGGCGTTTGGTGTCGCATAACTTTCCTTGCTGAGCTTGGGTATAAACACCACCCTTGCCTCCTGCCAGGCTTTCGGAGTATATGCAAGTCCGAGGCACGCTGTAAAAATACAGGCCAAATGTGGCGTTAGATAGGTCGCATCCTTCTGTAGTAACGCCAAAATTATTCCATCAGGTCCGGGGACATAAATAGTATGAAGCTCCTCAAGGCTTTCATTACCATAAATCTTGTAATGATAAGCCCTCGATCAATTTCATTATTACAAGATTCCGGTATCTCTTTGTATCATGTGGAAAATCCGTTTTCATCCCATGTCGTCTTCTAACGTTTCAGTTTAGACATGTGTTTTTGAGAGAAACTTTTTCCTGCTGGCGGCGTCATTAACACTATCGACCTGTTCGCAGAATAGCTTCCAGGAGGCACGTTTTGCCGATCTGATAGTTCTTTTATATTCCTTGAGCCGTGTGTAATACACATCCGAAAATACCTCCGCATTTGTACGACGTGCTTTGTTACAAAGCCTGCGGACCTCTTTCCCAATGTTGCGAATCTCCCCGGTTATCCAGGATTTTTCTTGGGCTGATTTCCTTTCTCGCAGTGGACAACCATCTCTACTAGTGCTGTCGTAATCCTGTTGGCATTGTCTTCTATGCTTGGACAATCTACATTATCTAGCCCAAGTCTTCTTCTGGGTAGTCTTCCGAATTTAGGCCAGTGGGTTTTACACTTATTCCGGAAGCTTATCATATTCAGCGCTGGCCGTACTTTTCTAAACCTAATGTAGTGATGGTCTGAGAAGGAATGCTCCATGGAGACCCTGCAATCCTTACTCTCATCGATTAGATTTTCCGAACATATCCTCCTCCCTAATCTTATTAACAATGGTAGCAGTGTTACCTATATTAAGTGTTATTAGGTCGTTAGTATTCAAGAACTCTGCCAGGGCTTGGCCCCGCTTATTAGTGTTGGTGCTACCCCACGAAATGTGGTGAGTGTTCGCATCGCACCCTATTAGTACCTCTTTTCCTGTCTGTTTTGCTTTCCTCACTAGCCGTTGCAGCTCCGACGTTGGTGGCGGTGTCGGAGAGTGATGATGAGAGGCAGATAAGGTGATGCCAGGTATGCTCCATCGTCTCTCTGTCTCACCACTGTTGCATCCGACGTTGACAGCTCTGGGAGAAATACAAAATTTTAATTTTTATGACAAATAACGCAGGTCCGCGGCCTACAACCAGTGTTAGCATAGAATAATTGGTAGTAGATATGGTTCAGTCCAGATACTTAGGGTTGTCCATGGCTCCTGAATTAAGGCAATATGAATCTTACCCTTACATCCCCATCAGAGCATGAATAGCTGCCTCGCTCCGGTGGAGGTTTATCTGGATGACCCTAATCATTGGTCCTCCATTGGAGGGACCTCTTGGGAGTGGGTGATGGAAGGTCACATCATCTGCTCTCTGTTCTAAAGGTTGCTTTAAGTTTCCCGTCACTGTACTTCCTGATGTTTTTATGTTAGGATTCTTGCCTATTCTAGTCTTCCGAATCTTGAGAAAGTCGGTAATAGTTCCATCATTGGGTCCCTGTTCGTGTATTGAATCTACAGTCGCTGCACTGCCTGATTTTCCAATCTTAAAAGAGTAAGTTCTAACGAAAAATGGACAGAAATTAACTTTTTTTAATTGGTGGCAGACATAACAAATTCGCACTTAAAAGATTGGCAGGTTAATCAAAACAAATGTTCTACCATTAAGTTTTTATAGTGTTTACTTCAATTTTCTTTGTGAAACCCCTGCTGTAAAAGATTTTCTGACATTAATGAATAAGAACGAATGATTTCATATATTTTGCACCAGAGTAGTTTGCACTTAACAATGCTCAATTTAAATAAATCATTTCTTAATTAATGGTTTTGCGCAGTCATAGCCAAATTTTCTTTACCATACACAGAAAAAAATCCCGAAAATTTTTTCAATTAAAAATTTAATTAAAAACGAACATGTTCACTCGATTAGTTGGCCAATTCGTTGAAGCAACAAATTTTACATAGGGAAAACAACTGTTTTCATTGAACTGACGAAAGAATCGAGTTGCAAATAGAAACATGTAAAAAGGTATTAAGTTCGGCCGGGCCGAGCTTGGGATACTCACCACCTTGGGTATATATGTGAACCACCCAATCCGATTAATAATGGATCATTTATGCACACAAAGCAGCTATATGGAAATATGGTCCGATTTGAACTGAATTCGGCATGGTATAATGAATACAAATCACTGTTCAATTTTGTAGAACAAAATATTGGCCAATTTGGCAGTCGTATCAAAATATAGACCGATCAGAACCCTATAAGACACCAGTATCCAAAAGCCCAACATAAGTCACTGTGTCAAATTTCAGCGAAATCGGATAATAAATGCGTCTTTTATAGGACCAAGACTTTAAATCAAGAGATCGGTCTATATGGTCCAAATTTGGACCGATCTTGACCAAACTACAAAAGGATGTCGAAGGGCTTAACACCAGTCACTACCCCAAACTTCAGCGAAATCGGACAATAAATGCGTCATTCATGGGCAATGACTTTAAATCGGCAGATCGGTATATATCGCAGCTATATCCAAATCTGCATCGATCTGAACCAAATTGATAAAATATGTCGAAGAGCCTAAAACAACCCACTGTCCCAAATTTCGGTGAAATCGACCAGTAAATCAGCCTTCTAAGGGCCTCCAAATCTGGACCAATCTGAGCCAAATTGAAGAACGATGTCGAGTGACCATACACAACTCACTGGGACAATAAATGTGACTTTTATGGGCCTAAGACCTTAAATCCATCTATATGGGAACTATATCAGGATATAGTCCCATCTTCAAAGTTAACCTGCCTATGAGAAAAAAAGAATCTGAGCAAAGTTCAGCTCAATATGACTGTAGCAGGTTTTCAACAGACATACGGACTGACATGGTTTAATCGTCTTAGTTTGTTACGACTATAAAGAATATATATACATATATATATATATACTTTTTAGGTCGGAAATGGACAAATTTGCACATGAACATTCCACTAAGGAACTGGAGCAAACTTTTCACATATCACTGAGTGATGTCCGATCTCAGGGGTTCAGTGTCATAGGCGGACATGCTAACCTCTGCGCTACAGTGGCCTCAAATGGAATGACAAAATTATTTGGCCTCATCCTTTGGTATTGGGTATTAAAATAATAGAGGTCTGGGCAGTAGGTTAGGTTCAAAAGAGGGTGCAGATATTAATCCGCCCCATGCCACTATGGACATACACCTAATCCAGTAATCGGCTTGTTGTGCGTTCTTTAGAGTAACTATAACTATATAGTATATAAAAATAGTAACTATTAACCTCTAAAAAGAAAATTTTGAGTTAGGAATTCCGTGCTACTTACAAAATCCTTAATTGTTTTCAATACCACTACCCTAAGTTGGTTCATGTCTGATATTTTGTCTCCATCTAAGTACCGGTATCTTTTGGACGCAAAAGCCGGGTAATGACAAAGGAAATGCTCCAACGTCTCATCATCTTCTCCGCATGCCCTACACATGCTATCACTTGCCGCACCGATTTTATATAAGTGAGCTCGTAGTCCTATGTGTCCCGTTATTATACCAATAGCTATACTGACCTCTTTCTTGCTTCCTTTCAGTAATAGCCTCGTCTTCTCACGATCTGCATCCCCAAAGAATTTTGGCCGTCCTACCGACCGTTTCGCTGTTCCACAATGTTGCATGAGCATTCGTCGCCCACTCCCTTAACTTCGACTGCGTCGACCCGAAAGGCTTCGGGTTAACCAAGTTTATTGATGGCAGTCCTCTGGCCTTCACCGCCAAATCGTCTGCTCCTTTATTTCCCCTTACTCCGTAATGGCCCGGCACCCAAACGATGTGGATTTTCCCATCCTCTGAGAAGGCGTTAATTTCCTTCTTACACTATAAGACTGTTCGTGACCTTACCGTCCTGGTTGTTATTGCCCTTATGGCAATTTTACTGTCGGTAAAGATGTTCACATTCGATGTCCTCGCGTTAGCACCACACCACTTCACGCATTCCGTGATCGCCCGGATCTCCGCCTGCAGGGCCGTATTATGGGCAAGTAGTCTAAAACAGATCTTAGTCCCTGGGTTTTCAATGTAAACCTCCAGGCCCACTCTATCCTCTAGCTTTGACCCATCCGTGTAACATGATCCTCTAGATGGCAATACTACGGTTCCGTCAATTCAAGACTGTGTCGATGTCAGCAGTGCCTCGCACTCGACTTCAAGGTTCATCTCAGGTATCCGATCGGAAATCTCTGCCCTTCCTTCCAGGTTTCCTAACGTCGCCTCGATTATTCCGCGATGGTACGAGCTGCTCCCATCCTCAATCCATTCTCCCATCGCCTTAAGTCTCATAGTCAATGGGTCGGATATCTAGAAGAGTCTCCAGTGCCCTAGTGGACGTGGTCCTCATCGCTCCGCCTAGCCAAGACAACATGTTCTCTGAACCTGTTGTATGGTCCTTATGTTGCCAGTTTTTCTCGATTGCAGTCCACCAAACTACTGAGGCGTAAGTAAGTATTGGTCTAATCACGCTCCTGCAGAGCCAGTGGACTATCCTCGGGTTCAGGCCCCATTTCGAGCCAACGACCCGTCTAGATAGTGCCCAACATCTGTGAGACTTCTCAGTACGCTTCTGAATGCGACACTTCCAAATCAGTTTCCTGTCCAAGATCACACCTAAGTATTTGGCCTTGTCAGATATCGAAATCGTCTTATTGAGGAAACGTGGTGCGTTAAATTCGCCTACCTTCGTCTTCCTCGTGAAAAGGCATATTTCAGTCTTCTCTGGGTTAACATTGAGACCTCTGGGTCTAGCCCAGTCATATGCCATATGCAAGACCCTTTCGGCCCTTCTGCATAGCTCGATCGGATCCTTACCTTTTAGAAGTATTATAACATCGTCTGCGTAGCAGACCTGTTCAAATCCCTCCTCAGTCAGCATCCGTAATAGGTCATTTATGGTGGTCACCCATAGGAGTAGGGATAAAATGCCCCTTGTGGCGTGCCGTGTGCCACATTCTCCCTTATATTTATGCTATTGGACATACAATTTATCCACCTGTTCCTTAGCATATGGTTTATCCAGTCTTTAAGAAACGGGTCCACCCGGTAGTAGTCTAAGGATTGTATCAATGTCAATGCATACCGCCAATGTGTACGTTTTGGCATCGAAGGATTCTTCTATTTTATGCACAACCTCGTGCAGGGCAGTCTCCACCGACCTTCCCTTGACATAGACATGCTGTTTGTATTTGAGCAGTTCGTTGGATGTTATACTCTTTATTATGGTGTCCACAATACGTTCCATGGTTTTGAGTAGAAAGGACGTAAGGTTTATGGGTCTGTAGGCCTTTGGTGTCGCATAACTTACCTTGCCGTACTTAGGTATAAACACCACACTTGCCTCCTGCCAGGCTTTCGGAGTATATGAAAGTCATAGGCACGCTGTGAAAATTTTGGCCAGACGAGGCGCCAGATTGTCTGCCTCTTTCTGTAGTAACGCCGGAAATATCCCATCAGGTCCGGACGACTTAAATGGTTTGAAGCTCCTCCTTCGATCAACGTCATTATTCCAAGACTCCGGTGTCTTCGTGAGTCCCGTCGTATCCTGTGGGAAATGGGTTTTCATCAAAAGTCTCAACATGTCCTCCATTGTCTCTGCTCTCACTCCCATGTCGTCTACGTTTGGACATGGGTTTTTGAGAGAAACTTTTTTATCTTGGCGGCGTCATTAACGCTATCGACCTGTTCGCAGAAAAACTTCCAGGAGACACGTTTTGCCGCTCTGGTAATCTTATTATATTCCTTGAGCCGTGTGTAATACACATCCCAATAAAGTTCCGCTTTTTTACGACGTGCTCCGTTAAAAAGTCTGCGTACCTCTTTCCCAATATTGCGAATCTCCCCGGTCATCCAGGGTTTTTCTTGGGCTGATTTCCTTTCCCGAAGAGGACAACTATCTTTGAAGGATCCCACCAGTGCAGTTGTAATCCTATTGACATTCTCATTAATCTCTTCTATGCTTGGATAATATAAATTATCTTGCCCAAGTCTTCTTCAGAGTAGCCTTCCGAATTTTATCCAGTTGGTTTTCAACTTATTCCGGAAGCTTATCGGATTCGGCGCTGGCCGTGCTATTCTAAACATAATGTAGCGATGGTCAGAGAAAGATTGCTCCATGGAGACCCTCCAATCCTGAACCTCATTGATCAGATTTCCGGAACATGTAGTCACATCTAATATCTCCTCCCTAATCCTATTATCAAAGGTAGCGGTGTTACCAATATTAAGTATTATTAGGTCGTTAGTATTTAAGAACTCTGCCAGGGCTTGATCCCGCTTATTAGTGTTGGTGCTACCTCACGAAATGTGGTGAGTGTTCGCATCGCACCCTATTAGTACCTCTTTTCCTGTCTGTTTTGCTTTCCTCACCAGCCGTTGCAGCTCCGACGTGGGTGGCGGTGCCGGAGAGTCGAAAGGCAAATAAAGTGATGCCAGGTATGCTCCACCGTCTCCCTGTCTCACCACTGTTGCATCCGACGTTGACAACTCTGGGGAAAATATGTAATTCAAATTTCTATGACAAACAACGCAGGTCCTCGGTCGAGTAACAGTGATAGCATAGAAAAATTGGTAGTTGATATGGTTTAGTCCAGAGACTTTGTTCCGGGTCGTCCATGGCTCCTGAATTAAGGCAATATGAATCTTGCCCTTGCTGATTTTCTCCATCAGAGCGTGTGTAGCAGTCTCGCTCCGGTGGAGGTTTATCTGGATTACCTCAATCATTGGTCCTCCAGTAAATGGGCATCTTGGGAGTAGGTGATGATTTCATCGCCTGCTCCCTGTTCTTTAGACTGCATTGACTTTCCTGTCACTGCACTGCCTAATGTCATCGTTTTAGGTTCATTGTCTAGTCTAGTCTTCTGACTTTTTATAATGTTGGTAATGGTTCCATCGCCGGGTCCCTGTGCGTTAAGCTTTATTGTGTTTCCATTTCCTGTTATGCCTGGTATTTCAATACTAGGATCTTTGCCTATCTTAGTCTTCCAAATCTTAAGTGAATGGGCTTCTTGGGAGTGGGTGATGATACCATCATCGGCTGCCTGTTCGTTGGGTTGCATTGAGTCTCCAGTCGCTGCGCTGCCTAATGTTTCAATATTTGGATCTTTACCTATCCCAGTATTCCGAATCTTTAAGTCGGTAATGGGTCCGTCGTCGGATTCCGGTTTTTTAGGCTGTGTTGGGTCTCTCGCCACTGCACTGTCTGATATTTTAATATTAGGATCATTGCTTCTCCCGTTTATTGGGCGGTGTTGAGTCACCTGGCACTGCACGGCCTGATGTCGCAGAATGAAAATCTCTGCCAATCCTAGTCTTCCCAATCTTGAAAAAGACAGCATTGTTCCCGTATTGCGCCATGTCTTTAGTCATAGCTAAACTTGTCACGAAGACTTGATCAATGCCAACCACAAACTTACTTCCTCCTTCTCCTCCCTGTGGAAGACCTCCCACTTCTCCACGACCAAACCTTGGTTTTGCTTGCCCAAGAATCCCAACATGCGTTCCGTCGCTAATTTACTGCCCCATCCCTTGATGAAGACCGTAGCCTAGGTCGAGTTTTGCGCCCTCCCAGGGAGCGTGAATACCTCTGACGAGCTGTTTGACGGTATCAATACATTCCGCCGACACAAAACGCAGCGTAAAGATGTCCCCTCTAAACTCGCAGCTCATCATTTGTATGGGTGGACGCTCTACAGAGTTCCACACATGTTCAAAAACCCGATCACTTACCAGATCCTCCACTTGGGACCGATGATCTGCTGGAATCCTGCTTCTGTGCCACTCTGGCGTAAGAGGGCGGCTCCTTACCATTCTCAGCGACCATCTTATCCTTCCGTGATGGCTGTGGCCTCCTATTGGAAGTCACAGTGCTCCATGAAGTCTCAGGGGCCGTGCGCGCTCCTTCGTTCCTGTTCCAAATTTGTCTACCTCCGCAGGACACTGTCCGGAGTCTTCATTGTGGAATGGCTGGCTTGCTTTTCACAGAGTTCTTGAAAGCGGGGGCTCTTCTTCTTCTTCTTTAGTATTTTAGCAGTGTTATGGTCTTCGGGAGATCTGATTCTTTGTCCAGCTTCCGTAGAAGTGCTTGGAATATCAGTTCTATCTTTTTCCGGCATCCTGCACTTTCGCCTGAATTCGCTGCTGGTACATACTCCTCTGTCTCCTTCGTCGTACATCGGATCACTTTCTCGGTCTGCTTGTGAGCTTAGCAAAGCCATATAAACCGATCTGGGATCTTGACTTCTTAAGCCTCCAGAGATCGCAATTATTATCCGATTTGCCTGAAATTTTGTACTACGGATCCTCTCATGACCATCAACATACTTGTTTATTATGGTCTGAATCGGTCTATAGCCCGACACAGTTCCCATATAAATCGATCTCTCTATTTTACTTCTTGAGCCCCCAAAGGGCGCAATTATTATTCGAATTGGACGACATTTTACACAGGTCTTGAACATATAATTTAATTGTGGTCCAAACCGGACCATATCTTGATATCGCTCTAATGGCGTAGCAAATCTTTTCTTATATCCTTTACCCTCCACCATGGGATGGGGGTGTACTAATTTCGTCATTCTGTTTGTAACACCTCGAAATATGCGTCAAGACCCCATAAAGTATATATATTCTTGATGGTCGTGACATTTCATTTCAATCTAGCCATGCCCGTCAGTCTGTCCGTCCGTCCGTCTGTCTGTCGAAAGCACGCTAACTTTTGAAGGAGTAGAGCTAGCCGCTTGAAATTTTGCACAAATACTTCTTATTGGTGTAGGTCGGTTGGGATTGTAAATGGGCCAATTCGGTCCATGTTTTGATATAGCTGCTATATAAACCGATCTTGGGTCTTTATTTCTTGAGCTTTTAGAAGGCGCAATTCCTATCCAATTTGGCTATAATTTTGCAAGTGGTGTTTTGATATCACTGCCAGCATTTATGCGAAGGATGTTCCAATCGGTCCATACCCTAATATAGCTGCTATATAAACCGGTCTGGGATTTTGAGTTCTTGAGCCTCTAGAGAGCGCAATTCTCATCCGATTTGGCACAAATTTTGTACAACGGCTTCTCCTATGGCCTTCAACACAGCTCCCATATAAACCGATCTCCCGATTTTGCTTCTTGAGCCCCGAATCGGACTATAACTTGTTATAGCTGCTCCTCCTCCTCCGTCCATATTCATTATTCTTTGTTTGCCTAAAAAGAGATACTGCGCCAAGACATCGACAGATGCGATCCATGGTGGAGGGTATATAAGATTCGGCCCGGCCGAACTTAGCACGCACTTACTTGTTGTAACTGGTTATAGACGTCTACTTTACGCCAATCCAAATTCCATTACGATACCTCTTTTCTAACTCGAGCTAGAATTTTTCTACGGCAGCTCTATTCTTTGGTATTTTTCGTCGCTAATGCAAATCTGGGCACACGGAGTAGCAGCAAGAGCCGTTGCCGTTGTATAACGTTCGAAGCCATTAATACAACTTCCAAAAGATATTTTCATGTGTTGGCAATCAGTCTGACTTTATGACCAAATGTCATCGCCGATGTGTAAGTTCCTGCACCCAATAGCTTCCACAATTTATCAAAAAAAAAAAACAAAAATTAAAGTATCTTTACCAATTTCACAGTAACAAGAATTTTGGCAATTTCCGATTTTGAAAAAATGTGACCGATTTAGACCGTCCTTGGCACAAATGTTGGAAGTCATTACAGAACACTATGTGCAAAATTTCAGCCAAATCAGAAAAAATTTGGGGCTTTCAGGGGCTCAAGAAATCAAATCAGGATATCGGTTTATATGGGAACTATATCCAATCCCCAACGACCCACTTGCAATCCCCAACGACCCACATCAATATTTAGAATCTGTGCAAAATTTCAAGAGGCTAGTTTTACGCGTTCGACCGCTATCGTGATTTCGACAGACGGACGGATATGGCTAGGTCGACTCAGAATGTCGAGACGATCAAGAATATTTGTACTTTATGGGGTCCTAGGTCACTTTTTTCAGACGATACAAACGGAATAACTAAGTTAGTAATCCCTTATCTTATGGTGGTGGATATAAAAACAGAAAAGCCAGAGTTAGGTTATGCAATTCAAATTTTATTCGATGGCCTCCGTAAAGAGAGCTTCGCTCTTACCGTAGAGTAAGCTGGTTTCTTTTTCAGTGAGTTGATAAAGTATTTAATATATAGTCAAAGGGGGCAATTCAACGCAAGCTGAATTGGAATATTATTTCAGGATGGAAACTCTTGGGCAATTTGAGCTATAGCTTTTCCCTTTGGTGAGGTATACTGTGGCAAGGATTTCCATTGATGCGAAATAGCAAGCATTTTGGCAGTTGAATTCAATTTAAAACCGATTTCATTATTTAAACAAATTCATTTTCGCATTATTAATAAACTTAAACTATTTTTTTGAACATAGTCGTTGTTGTTGTTCTGGCAGCAGTTTGTTGTGTTTTATCTTTCGTCTGCTTGATTCTGTTGAGTGTCCAGATCCAGGAACTCTTCGGCAAAGATCGGGTGCGTCCAAAGAGATCTGGGTCTGAGTCGCAAGATGTAAGTCCCCATTGCGACCAGGGACCACACTACACACGTGGTTCGATTCGTTTTCTAATCTAATTTAGACTCCTTATTGCAAAAGTCAGGAAACATTGGCCCTAAAAACTATAAATATTAAGTTCCACTCTCTTTAAGACCCAAATTGTCTCGGTGAGCAAATACATCCTATTTGGGGGTTATTATGGTGGTGGGACGTCCCTAGACAGTTGGTCCATAATGTTGATATCAGATACGTGGTCTACTCCCAAATACCTTTAATTTGAGCCCCATATATCAAAAATTCGGCAAACATGACCGGCTTGGTGGGTGTTTTTGGGGATCGGCGGCCACTCAGTGAGTTGGCCTTGAAAATATATATCGAATTCGTGTTCTACTCTAAAAACCCTGTTATTTGTGTCTCATATTGCAATAGTCAGCAATTACTTCCTATTTCGGTGGTGTTGTGGGGGTGGGGTGGCCCCATAGACACTTTTCCTGAATATTGATATCAGATTCGTGCTTTATTACCAAAGGCCTTTCATTTGAGCCCCATACTGCTATGGTCGTACATTTTTACCCTTTGGGGGATGTTTTTGGGGAGAAGCGGCCCCCAAACACTTGGTCCCATATTTGAATATCAGATTCAAATTCTGCACTCCAATACCTTTTATTTAATCCCCATAATCCCATGGTCAGAAAATAAGTCCTGTTTGGGGAAGGGGAGGACCCCTAAAAACTTTGTCACAAATTTGGATATCAGATTCATATTTTACTCGCAAACATATTTCATTTGAGTCTCATGTTGCCATGGTCGGTAAATTTGTCCGATTTAGAGGTGTTTTGGAGGTTGGGGTGGTCCCCCAAACACTTGGTCCGACAATTGAATATCAGATACGTTTTCTAATCTTAAAAACCTTTCATTTATGTCCCATAGTGATTGATTGATTGATTTTTACATATAAGACTAGCAGACCCGGGCCCGCTCCGCTGCGCCTTCTTTTACTTAATATGGAACAAAAGTTCCCTTGGAATTTTTATTTTCGACAATTAAAGAGCTTTTAGTGAACTACCATGCTACGAAAATATTGGGTTGCCCAAAAAGTAACTGTCGGTAATATAGTAGTAATATAGTCGGCGTTGACAAATTTTTTCAACGGCTTGTGACTCTGTAATTGCATTCTTTCTTCTGCCAGTTATCAGCTGCTACTTTTAGTTTGCTTTAGAAAAAAAGTGCGCGAAATTTTGTTTACATTTGTTGTTTGGCGTCAATTTTAATATGGGTACCACATGTATTGAAAGAAATTCATTTAACAAACCGAATCAACGCTTGTGTTCGATCCGTTTTTAAAACGAATCATAACCTGAGATGAAAAATGGATTGTTTACAATAACGTTAGTCGAAAACGATCATGGTCCAAGCATGGTGAACCAGCTCAAACCACTTCAAAGGCTGATATCCACCAAAAGAAGGTTATGCTGTCTGTTTGGTGGGATTGGAAGGGTGTGGTATATTTTGAGCTGCTTCCAAGGAACCAAACGATTAATTCGGATGTTTACTGTCAACAATTGGACAAATTGAATACAGCCATCAAGGAGAAGCGACCAGAATTGGTCAATCGTAAAGGTGTCATATTCCACCAGGACAACGCTTGACCGCACACATCTTTGGTCACTCGCCAAAAACTGAGTGAGCTTGGCTGGGAACTTTTGATGCATCCACCATACAGCCCTGACCTTGCATCATCAGACTACCATTTATTTCGATCTTTGCAGAACTCCTTAAATGGTAAAACTTTCGGCAATGATGAGGCTATAAAATCGCACTTGGTTCAGTTTTTTGCAGATAAAGGCCAGAAGTTCTATGAGCGTGGAATACTAAATTTGCCAGGAAGATGGCAAAAGGTTATCGAACACAATGGCAATTATATATTTGATTAAAGTTCATTCTAAGTTTTATTAAAAATGCATTTACTTTCTTTTAAAAAATCCGCAATTACTTTTTAGGCAACCCAATAGTATATCGCTTGACTTATAGTCTGAATCCCATATGTTTATTGGTCTACGAATTTAAGTTTGGATGTAAGGTATACTCCATTCTTAAAATGCTTTATTTCAGACCGATATTTTCATGATATCTGATTTAGGGGTGTTTTCGGTTGTGAGGTGGTCCCCCAGACACTTGGCCCTGAAATAATATCAGCATCGTGCTCTTCTTTCAAATACCATTTATTTAAACCCTATATTGCCATTGGTTTACACGATGAGGCGTCCCCCATACACATGGCTCCAAAATAGATTATCAAATTCGTTTTCTAATCTCAAATACCTTTAATTTGGGTCACATATTGGCATGGTGGAAAAATTTTTAATCCTTTGGGGGGTGTTTTGGGGAAGGGGTGATGCCCTAAATACATGGTCCTAAATTTGGATATCAAATTCGTATTCTACTGCCAAATACCTTTATTTGAGTTTGTGGGGTAATTTGGGAAAGGGAAAAACCCCCAGAAAATTGTTCCCGAAAGTGGGTATCAATTCTTGCTCTACCCCACAATACCTTTCATTTGAGCTCCACATTGACATGGTCGGTGAATATGCCCGATTTAGGGTTGTTTTGGGGATTGGGGTGGTCCCCCAAACATTAAGCCCGGAAAATATATGAGCAACGTGCTCTATTTTCATATATCTATATATGATTTATTTGAACCCCATATTGCCATTGCCCTCAAAATTGGACATCAAATTCGTTTTCTAATCTCATTTAGACTCCTTATTGCAAAAGTCAGAAAACATTGGCCCTAAAAACAATAAATATTAAGTTCCACTCTCTTTAAGACCCAAATTGTCTCGGTGAACAAATACATCCTATTTGGGGGTTATTATGGTGGTGGGACGTCCCTAGAAAGTTGGTCCATAATGTTGATATCAGATACGTGGTCTACTCCCAAATACCTTTAATTTGAGCCCCATATATCAAAAATTCGGCAAACATGACCGGCTTGGTGGGTGTTTTGGGGGATGGGCGGCCACTCAGTGAGATGGCCTTGAAAATATATATCGAATTCGTGTTCTACTCTAAAAACCCTGTAATTTGTGTCTCATATTGCAATAGTCAGCAACTGCTTCCTATTTGGGTGGTGTTGTGGGGGTGGGGTGGCCCCATAGACACTTTTCCAGAATATTGATATGATTGAATATTGATATTGATATGAGACCAAAGGCCTTTCATTTGAGCCCCATACTGCTATGGTCGTAAATTTTTACCCTTTGGGGGATGTTTTTGGGGAGAAGCGGCCCCCAAACACTTGGTCCCATATTTGGATATCAGATTCAAATTCTGCACTCAAATACGTTTTATTTAATTCCCATAATCACATGGACAGTAAACACCCCCCAAACAGGACTTACTGTTTGGGGGGTGTTTTGGGGAAGGGGTGGACCCCCAGAAACGTGGTCCCATATTAGAATATTAGATTCATATTCTACTCGCAAATACCTTTCTTTTGAGTCCCATATTGCCATGGTTGGTAAATATATCCGATTTTGGGGAGTTTTGGGGTTGGGGTGGTTCCCCTAACACTTTGTCCGTCATTTTACGTTTTCTTATCCTAAATACATTTCATTTGAGTCCCATATTGTCGTGATTGGTGCAAATATATGTTTGGTAGGTTTTAGGGTGGGGCGGCCCCCCTAGGTACACCACCCGAAACGTAGATACCAAATTTTTATTTTAAGGATACTATATGAGAGCACACAAAATTTCGCTTAAATCGCACCACCCATCTTAGAGATCTGGCGTTTCTGAAAATTAGGGTAAGGGGAAGGGTCCGCCCCCCTTTAGATATCAAAAACTGTAGTACCCTATTTTCACTACAGGATTATTATGCACCATCTGTGAAAATTTTAAGACAATCGATTCAGCCGATTCTTAGTCTATAAGGAACACACAAACAAATAAACACAAATTGATTTTTATACCCTCCTCCATAGGATGGGGGTATACTATTTTCGTCATTCTGTTTGTAACACCTCGAAATATTCGTCTCAGACCTCATAAAGTGTATATATTCTTGATCGTCATGACATTTTATATCGATCTAGCCATGTCCGTCCGTCCATCTGTCTATCGAAAGCGTGCTAACTTTCGAAGATGTAAAGCTAGCCGCTTGAAATTTTGCACAAATACTTCTTATAGGTGTAGGTCGGTTGGGATTGTAAATGGACCATATCGGCCCATGTTTTGATATAGCTGCCATATAAACCGATCTTGGACCTTAACTTCTTGAGCCACTACAGGGCGCAATTCCTATCCGATTGGGCTGAAGTTTTGCTCGGCATGTTTCCTCATGATTTCCAACACCTGTACCAAGTATGGTTCCAATCGGTCGATAACTTGAAATAGCTGCCATATAAACTGATTTTGAATCTTGAGTCCTTGAGCCACTAGAGGACTCAATTCTTTTCCGATTTGGCTGAAATTTTGCATGAGATGTTTTGCTATGGTTTTCAACAACTGTGCTAAGTACGGGTGAAATGGATGTATAACGTGATTTAGCTGCCATATAAACCGATCTGGGGTATTGACTTCCTGAACCTTTAGAGGGCGCAGATCCTATCCGATTTAGCTTAAATTTTGCACGACGTGTTTCGTTATGACTTTCAACAACTGTGCAAAATATGGTTCAAATCGGTCCTTAACCTGATATACCTGCCATATAAACCGATCTAGGATTTTGACTTTTTGAGGCTCTATAGGACGCATGTATTATCTTATTTAGCTTAAATTTTGTACAACAGCTTCTTCACGGTCAAGCGTTCAACATACGTGTCAAATATGGACGGAATCGGTCTATAGGGACGAAATCCTTAATCCATTTGGCTGAAATTTTAAACAATGACTTCTACTGTGGTCCCCAACATTCATTCCATTATGATCCGAATCGGACCATAACTTGATATAGCTCCAATAGCAAAGCAAATCTTTTCTTTTATCCTTTCCTTTCCTTTGTTTGCTCAAAAGAGACACCGGGAAAAGAACTCGACAAATGCGATCCTTGGTGGAGGGTACATAAGATTCGGTCCGGCCGAATTTAGCACGCTTTTGCTTGTTATATATTAGATTGCCTTTGAGGTCCCGCTGTTGTTATAATTTTGGCCAAAGCATAAAGGCAAATTTCGGCACAGTCTTTCTTGAACTAGTTTTCTAGATTTCTGCTCCTTTTTCGGCATAGATTTCTTAGATAGTGTGACCGGTTTGGCCTGATTTTTATTTTGGTTTGCTGCTGTCTGCTATTGTGCTTTGTCTGTATGTAGCTTAGTGTGGTGTGCTTTGTTACATACTTCACATTTATTACGGGAGCGACCCCATTTCTGAGTATGTGATAGGCAAATGCAGTTAAAACAATAGTCATGGCTTTTCACAGCTTCCCATCGAGCTGCTACAGACATTCGGTTAAAATCAGGGCACGATCTCAGGAGGTGTTGAATGGAACACACTTGACGTGTCGTGGCTGTTGAAGAAGTTATTGTTAAGTTTAAAAGGAAAAGAAACACTACGCCTTTTTATACCAGGCAAATTGCAAAATTCAAAGCTTGGTTAATGGTCGAGTAACGAGTCCATTATGAGTTCGGATTTCTGCCACTCTAACCCTGGAATCGGAACCGGTAAAAACTTTCTCAACCCTTCCTAGCCGACATTCAAATGGCGGCAAAATATCATATTTTACTACCACAAAATCATCCTTTTTCAAATTAGATTGCGCTGTTTTCCACTTATATCGCTTTTGAATTTCTGAGATGTACTCGTTTTTCCATCTTTAGCAAAATGTATCTGTAAGATCTTTAATTTATGCCAACGGTAGATGAGCGACAAATCGTCTGAATAACATTCTGGAACACCAATTAATGGCGCTCATTTTAATAAATGCCCAGCCGCACGTGGCCGAGAATTAAGGACGCTTTCAATACGTACCAGTAGGGTCGTAAATTATATAAATGTAAATTTGAGATTTCCCGCAGTCTTCCTCATATGAGACTTCATACTCTTTACTCCGGCTTCCCATGCAGTCAGTGCCTCCTCCGGCAACTTCGAGGACACCCAATATACCAAAATAAGATCCCATGTCAAAACCGATATGTTATATGTCCTCAAACCCGAAATACAGTTATTCATAGTATATTGCAAATTCCGTAAAGATTTGCTTTTCTCGGAAACTACATTCTCAAAGGGCAAAAATCTTCCTTAATTGGATATTAATGAGAATTCGCCTATTCTAAAGCATTCCATGCCAATCTATAGTTTTCGTCCGAAAGGGCGAATTGTTTCACTATTTGACAAGCCTCTCCACGTATCTTGGCTCTTATGTGAAACAATTTCTGAGCGGGAGATTGCTTGGGATGCTTATCGTAATTTCCCGTATCTCCCAGAAAAGATTTCCGTATCACACGGAGGAAGCTTCAACGAAGATATGTGTGAAGTGGAGATACCCCAGCAGTCTCCATACCGAAAGGTACCTTGGTCACCTTTTGTCTTTCAATCGGAAGCAAATCCAATATCTGCGCCTTGCATTCCTTGTAGATTTTACATGAGACAGAAAATTTTTTATGAGTCGATTGCCTTATCTCTTTGGTTTACGCTGGGTCATCTGACGTCATCTCAGACTCATTTATCTGCACTAACTGACGCCATAGACGCCATGTATATATGATCAAATCCAATTATATCTGGCATCAGATTGGATCCAATTGTATCAAATTAGATCTTATTGGATACAATCTGATACAATTGTACCTCGAATCTGTCCGAGATATAAACAAACCAATTATACATAGTAATATCTAATTGGATCCTAAATGAAAAAAATTGCTGTTGTTTTATGGTTTCGTTTTTTGTTTATTTTAAATTTAACTGTTGTTGTTTTAATTTAATTTTTATTTTTTTACCATTTTTCCATATTAGTGCTATCTTACTTTTTGCCACCATTAGGGTTTGAACATGGGCTCTCTCGTTTGCTCGTCAGTTGCGCTACCAAATCAGCCAACCACTTGCTTATATCGTATCTTGTTCACCAAAAGATAGGCGTATGTTGAAGAATATTGCAAAAAAGCTAAACAGATGTATTAAAAAGTTTAACCAAAATAAGTTGTGAGGGAAGTAACACCTTAATAATAAAACAATCAGCTGGTTATGATCTAATCAAAGATGAGGTTCTTAAACAATTACCTTACCAAGGGTTTGCTTGTTTGGTAACAACAATGATCGCAGTATTACGACTAAAATATGTAAGAGGAATGTTCCGCAATATTTCTTGACATATCTCCAGCATTCGATGGTATTTGACATCGCGGCCACATGATGAAGCTAAAAACAGTACTTCCGAAAAACTACTGTGATATCCTTGGTTCCTATCTTGACTCTAGATTCTTTAGAGTACGATACGAAAATGAATATTCCGATTTGCACCAAATTACATCAGGATTACCCCACTGTTATACCTTATATACACACACGATATGCCAGTGACAACAGTTTCTTCAGAACTTTCGCTAATGACACAGTTATCATGTCAACAGACAAAACCACTTCAAAGTCTACACAAAAGCTGCAAAATTCGTTAAACATTATCTGTAAATGGACCAAAGACTGGGGACTCAATTTAAACAGCACAACATCTGTTCATGTCGATTTTTCAAAAATAGCAAGAACATATATTCCCTTATTCAACAACGTACCTTCAGCAACTTCAGCGAAATATTTGGGCAGGCCGCTGGACTCTAAACTTACTTGGGAAAAGCACATAGAAAACAAACGGGTAGAGTTAAATACATGGTAAGAAACTCTTATGGGAAGATACTCTGTTCTGTCAATAGACAACAAATTATTGATTTACAAGCAATGATTTTACAAAAATAAACACATAAACAAGTAAAAAGGATACCCACCACCTCGGGTATATACAGGGTGGCTGATGAAAGCCGCTACCAAAAAAAAATGTAATAACTTTTTTTCTATTTAATAATAATAATTTAATAATTAATTTAATTAATTAATTAATTAATTTAATTAATAATAATTTAATAATTAATTTAATAATTTAATTTAACATGAATAAAAGAAAAATGTATTCCATACACCGAAAAAAAAATGTAGCAATATTCATCAGCCACCCTGTATGTAAACCACCTTTCATCAAAATTCGGTGAAAATTTCATACCTTATACTCATATACCTCATACCGATCTGAACTTTATACGACACGGATGGCGAAAAGCCGAACATAAGTCGCTGTGTCAAATTTCAGTGAAATCGGATTATAAATGCGCCTTTTATGGGGCCAAGACTTTAAATCGAGATATTGCTCTACATGGCAGCTATATCCAAATCTGAAACGATTTGGACCAAGTTGCATAAACATGTCGAAAAGCCTAACACAAAGCAATGTCCCAAATTTCGGCGAAATCGGACAATAAATGACTCTTTTATGGGCCCTAAACCTTAAATCGAGAGATCGGTCTATATGGCAGCTATATGCAAATCTGGACTGATCTGGGCAAAATTTAAGAAGGACGTCGAAGAGCCTAACCAAACTCACTGTGCCAAATTTCAGCGACATCGGGCAATAAATGCGTCTTTTATGGCCCCAAAACCTAAAACCTAGATATCGGTCTATATGGCAGCTATATCCAAATCTGGACCGATCTGCAGAAGTATGTCAAGGGGCTTAACTTAACTCACTGTTCCAAATTTCGGCGACATCGGACAATAAATGAGCATTTTATGGGTCCAAACCCATAAATCAAGAAATCGGTCTATATGGCAGCTATATCCAAATCTGAAGCGATCTGGACCAAATTGAAGAAATATGTCAAAGGACCTAACACAACTCACTGTCCCAAATTTCAGCAAAATCCGATAATGAATGTGGCTTTTATGAGCCTTACACCATAAATCGGAGGATCGATCTATATGGCAGCTATATCCAAATCTTGACCGATCTAAGCCAAATTGACGAAGTATGTCGAAGGACCTAACACAACTCATTGTCCCAAATTTCAACAAAATCGGATAATAAATGTGGCTTTTATGGGCCTAAGACCCTAAATCGGCGGATCGGTCTATATGGGGGCTATATCAAGATATAGTCCAATATAGCCCATCTTCGAACTTAACCTGCTTATGGACAAAAAAAAGAATCTGTGCAAAATTTCAGCTCAATATCTTTATTTTTAAAGACTGCAGCGTGATTTCAACAGACAGACGGACAGACGGACGGACATGTCTATATCGTCTTAGATTTTTACGCTGGTCAAGAATATATATACTTTATAGGGTCGGAAATGGATATTTCGATGTGTCGCAAACGGAATGACAAAATGAATATACCCCCATCCTTCGGTGGTGGGTATAAAAATAAGATTCAAATATTACAAAATAAGGTTCTTAAAAAAATTGTCAATACACCATAGTTCATCACAAAAAGTGATCTTAGCAGAGATCTAAAAGTGAAGGTTGTCAAAGAAGAAATATCACTTCACGCCAAAAAACATCATGCAAAATTTCAGCAGCACCCTAATGTTGAGGCAACAAAACATCTTATATCAACAGGCACAACACGAAGACTAAATCGCTTTCAGTCACACGATCTGTTAACTAGATTTGAATAATGTTTATCTCATTGACATCAAAATTGATTTTGTAAATTAATGAACTATTTTAATTTCTTTGAATACCAAAACTACTAGTTAGTCTCATTTAAAATTTTTGTGACTAGTTGTAGTATAATTTTAAGCATATTAGTTCTATATTTAATGTTTAAATAAAAAACAAGTAAAAAGGAGTTAAACTCGGCCGGGTCGAACTTTCGATACCCATCACCTCGGGTATATATGTGAACCACCTTTAATCAAAATCCGGTGTAAATTACATACCTTATGTCCCATAGCAGTTATATCGAAATATGTTCCGACTTAGACCAAATACTAATCGGTACAAGTCAATGTTCAATTGTGTATTACAAAATATTGGTCTTTTTAGAAGCTATAACTAAAAATAAACAGATCCGAACCATTTACAACACGGATGTCGAAAAGCCTAACACAACGCACTGTTCCAAATCTCGGCGAAATCGGACAATAAATGCGCCTTTTATGGGTCCAAAACCTTAAATCGAGAGGTCTATATCGCAGCTATATTCAAATCTGCACCGATCTGCACCAACTTGAAGAAGGACGTCTAAGGGCCTAACACAACTCACTGTCCCAAGTTTCAACAAAATCGGGTAATAAATGTGGCTTTTATGGGCCTAAGACCCTAAATCGGAGGATCGGTCTATATGGCAGCTATATCCAAATCTGGGCCAAACTAACGAAGGATGTCGGAGGGCCTAACACAACCCACTGTTCCAAATTTCAGCAAAATTGGATAATAAATGTGGCTTTTATGGGCATAAGAACCTAAATCGGAGGATCGGTCTATATGGCAGCTATATCCAAATATGCACCGATCTAGGCCAAACTAACGAAGGATGTCAAAGGGCCTAACACAACCCGTTGTTCCAAATTTCAGCAAAACCGGTTAATAAATGTAGCTTTTATGGGCCTAAGAACCTAACGCCCGATCGGTCTATATTGGGCCTTTATCAAGATATAGCCCGATATAGCCCATCTTCGAACTTAACCTGCTTAAGGACAAAAAAAGAATCTGTGCAAAGTTTCAGCTCAATATCTCGCTTTTTAAAGACTGTAGCGTGATTTCAACAGACAGACGGACGGACATGTCTAGATCGTCTTAGATTTTTACGCTGATCAAGAATATATATACTTTATAGGGTTGGAAATGAATTTTTCGATGTGTTGCAAAGGGATTGACAAAATGAATATACCCCCATCCTTTGGTGGTGGGTATAAAAATTGTAGAGGAGGACATAGGCTTTCAGGAAAGTGATTTGCTGTGTATATCTCTAACACAGGCTGAGACACAGGGTGCCAAAATTGACCACTTTTAATTTCTCCAACTTTCTGGGAACCATAACTTTTGATCGACTGAACCGATTTGCATGATTTAGGACTCTGGAGAAAGAACTTGATGCCTACTGCGTAGGTAGCATTTTGATCAGGGCAGTATATGACTTTTTAGATAATATGATATCCACCATAAATCAGCAATACCCGTTTTAATATTATGTCGCCTACTAAATTTACGCTAACTAAAAAATATATTGTATATTTATCCAAATAGATTTATTGGTTTATTACAGCAAAAAAAAATCTAATCCAGCATTCTACTGTTCATCTAGCTCATTCAACATTGCATGAACATATTTATCACTGTTTCTTTTCTCCGGTAGCGCGCACTGAAGTATTTGCAAATCCAATGAATTAATGGCAACACCAAGTAGGAAAACCAATACCGATGACTTAGATCTCCGCTTAACTAAAATTTCATAGATCCCATCAAAATTATACTCAACTCGAGACACTAGGTATTTCAAAAATTCATTATGTTTCCCTTTGAAGTTAGGAAAATCACTTTCGTCTCCCAATTAAGTAAACACCTTCAAACTCAACATAATCAAACAGTCAATGAAACAACATTCCTTCTTTCGATTCAATGCCAATCGCCTAGATATATTCCTACTATTAAAGTCGTATAAAATAGGGAATACCAATATAATATAACTTTCATAAATAATTTACAAAATTTCCAAATAAGAAAAACATGGACTTTCTCTCCTTAATCTTGCAAAAAATTTAGTATTACAAAGTTCTGCTCTGTCATATGATACTGAGGTAAACTTCATTCTCTGGCTTGGTATATCCACTTTTCGTGGACAGAAAATTGCAACACTATCCGCTTATGAATCCGATAGGCAAATCAAACTGTCAAACTGTATGCATCAATCCTCTCGATCTTCAATTTACATGCACCACCACTAGTTACACTCATTTGTTCAGTCTTTAAAGCTTTTACTCTCAATTGATTTTCATTATCTACGCTGTTGTGACATATAATCTTTTAAGTCTTCCTCACTCCACTTAATTAATTAATTAAAACTTAACAAATTAATTGGGCATACTTTTCATTTACACGTGAAAAGAGGAGACCATACAAATATATAAAATAGAGCCATCAACTGACATTTGCTTCATAAACGCCCCAAAGGTCTTTGCTCAACTATGATAGAATACAAGGCGGAATTAATAGATAAAGAGCAGAGACAAAGAAACTATGCAACTCATAGTACTACCCTGAATTCTAAGCTCTTTATCCACACATTAAGAGAGCAAATAACTCTTATGCATAGATGGAGTAACAATCCAAACTCAGTTACAACAAAAACGGGTTACGTGATCTGAACCAAAGTAACAGTGTCGATGAAATAAGAGGCGGCAGTAAGATTAGTCAAATCTCTTAAACAGCAAAAGAGATAGATATGCACTAATTGTCAAGAGAAAACGTGAAAGCTTTCGCACGTGAGTTTTTAAAAAATATTACTAAACATCCAGATATAATGTCGTCAATTCTATATTACGCCGATTATGCTCTTTAAGTTCGTATCTCTATCCTTAGCAAAGCTATGAGGTAACATTCGTGGAAATGGACATGAATATTCAATTCAGAATTTCCTATTTTTCTTTGGCAAAAATCTATTAAATTAGCTTACAAGGGATTACCATATCACTTATATTTTGCCGAGTTTGCTAAACCGTACTTTCACTTCCAAACCTAACTAACCTGTTTTTTGGCTCATCTTCAAATATAAGATTCTTCAATTTTGAGAGAATCGGTTAACAAATGGGCATTTTTTAGCAATATTGGTCCAAATCTGACGAACATATATATGGGCGCTATATTTTAATCTAAACCGATTTCTAGCAAACTCTTAGATATTGTAGAGGTCGACGGGGAAAGCGGTTTAGAAAATTTTGGCATGATTGGTCAATAAATGCGCTTGCAGTGGCCATACAAGTGAAAATCGCGATATACATATAAATGGCAGCTGTATATAAATATGGACCGATTTCTATGACATTCACCAGTAATGTCGAGTGTCACAAGAAAATCTTTCCTTTCCGAATTTCTAGAGAAACGGTTAACAAATGAGCACTTTATTGCAAAATATATATATATATATATATATATATATATATATATATATATATATATATATATATATATATAAAATCGAACGAACATATATATGGGAGCTATATCTTAATCTGAACCTATTTCTTTAAAGATATTGTAAAGTCGTCGAGGAAAGCATTGTACAAAGTTTTGGGACGATTGGTCAATAAATGCGCTTGTAGTGGCTCTAGTTGCGAAAATCGGGACAGGGCCCGCTCTGCTGCGCCTTCTTTCACTCTCTTATTTTATCTGAGCCCTATACGTCCACATCAGGAAATAAGTCCTCTTTCGGGGTGCTGGTACGGTCTTTCAGATACTTCGCGCCTATAGGATATTATATTGGTGCTCTTCTCCCCAATGCCTTTCATTGGAGCCTTATATTGCTGTGGTCGGTAAATATGTACGGTATGGAGGTGTTTTTAGGGAAGAGGCGGATCCCCATATATCAGATTCGTGCTCTGGTCTCAAATACCTACCTTTCATTTGAGTCTCATATTGTCATTATTGCTTTATATTTCATTTGGCTGGTGGCTTTGGAGGTGGCGGCCACCTAGATATCCACCCTAAATAAGAATACAATTTCTTCGACCCACCCATCTCCGAAATCTGACGTTTTTGAAAATAGGGTATGGGGAGTGCCCGCCCATTTAAGTTTGGATGTTAGATTTACATCATTCTCTTGGATTTGGTGGTGGATTGGAGAAGCCAAACTCTTTGGATATCAGATTCATACTCACATCCCGAAAACCACATTAGAGCTGCATGAGGCGTCTCTGAAACACTTGACCATGAAAGAGATACAGATTTGGGTCCCTTTTTGTCATAATCCACAAATATGTCCAGATTGAGGGGTATGCAGGGTGGGCAGGCCACCCACGTACTTAGCCCTGAAAAAAATATCGGCATCGTGCTCTACTCTCAAATTTCTTCAATTTGAGGCCCAATTGCCGTTAGTTTAGGGGAAGTTTATGGGGTGACACAACCCCAAACATTTGGCTATATAAAAATCTTATATATAAAAATCAATTTCTGTTTGTTTGTAGGTTTGTTTGTAGGTTTGTAGGTTTGCAGGTTTGTTTGTTTGTTTGTTTGTGTGTTCCTTATAGACTCAGAAACGGCTAAACCGTTTTTCTTGAAATTTTCACAGATGGTGCATAATGACCCCGTGGTGAAAATAGGGTACTACATTTTTTTTATATTTGAAGAGGGGCGGAACCTCCTCCTTACCCTAATTTTCAAAAACGTCAGATCTCGGAGATGGGTGGTGCGATTTAAGCGAAATTTTTTGTGCTCTCATATAGTACCCTTAAAATTACCCAAATATTTAGACCAATCACGACAATATGGGACTCAAATTAAAGGTATTTAAGATAAGAAAACGTATCTGATATACAATTGTCGGACCAAGTGCTAGGGGGGAAACACCCCTAAATCGGACATATTTACCAACCATGGCAATATAGGTCCCATATGAAAGGTATTTGCGAGTAGAATACGAATCTGAAATCCAAATGTGGGACCACGTTTCTGGGGGTCCACCCCTTCGATAAAAAACCCCCCAAACAGGACTTATTTACTGACCATGGGAATATGGGGCTTAAATAAAAGGCATTTGAATGTAGAATACGAATCTGATATCCAAATATGGGACCAAGTGTTTGGGGGCCGCCTCTCACTAAAAACTTCCCCCAAAGGGGACAAATTTACGACCATAGCAATATGGCCCATCCCCCAAAACACCCCACAAACCGGTCATGTTTGCCGACTATGGAAATATGGGGCTCAAATTAAAGATATGTGGGAGTAGACCACGTATCTGATATCAACATTAGGAGCCAACTGTCTAGCGGACGTCCCACCACCATAACAGAATAGAATACGAATTTGATATCCAAATGTAGGACCATGTATTTAGGGCATCACCCCTTTCCCAAAACACCTCCAAAGGGGAAACAATTTTTCGACCATGCCAATTTGTGGCTCAAATGGTTCAAATCGGTTCATAACCTGATATAGCTGCCATATAAACCGATCTGGGGTCTTGACTTCTTGAGCCTCTAGAGTGCGCAATTCTTATCCGACTGGAATGAAATTTTGCACGACGTGTTTTGTTTCGATATCCAACAACTGTGCCAAGTATGGTTCAAATCGGTCCATAACCTTATATAGCTGTCATATAAACCGATCTTTGGTCTTGATTTCTTGAGCCTCTAGAGGGCGCAATTCTTATCCAATTTGAATGAATTTTGGCACGTAGTATTTTGTTATGATGTCCAACAACTGTGCCAAATATGTTTCAAATCGGTTCATAACCTGATATAGCTGTCATATAAACAAATCTGGAGACTTGACTTCTTGAGCTTCTAGAGTGCGCAATTCCTATCCGATTTGGCTGAAATTTCGCAAGACGTTTTTTATTGTTACTTTCAACAACTATGTCAAATAAAGTACAAGTCGGTTCATAACCTGATATAGCTGCCATATAAACCGATCTGGGATCTTGACTTCTTGAGCCTCTAGAAGTCGCAATTATTATCCGATTTGTCTGAAATTTTGTACGGTGGATTCTTTCATGACCATCAACATACGTGTTTATTATGGTCTGAATCGGTCCATAGCCCGATACAGCTCCCATATAAATCGATCTCTCTATTTTACTTTTTGAGCTCACAAAGAGCGCAATACTTATTCGAATTGGCTGACATTTTGCACAGGTCTCCAACATATAATTTAATTGTGGTCCAAACCGGACCATATCTTGATATCGCTCTAATAGCAGAGCAAATCTTTTCTTATATCCTGTTTTGCCTAAGAAGAGATGCCGATGCCGGGAAAAGAACTCGACAAATGCGATCCATGGTGGAGGGTATATAAGATTCGGCCCGGCCGAACTTAGCACCCTTTTACTTGTTTTGTATTGGTTATCTACATTCAATATCATATTAAAAACCGACAACTTGAGATATCACATTCTTAATGATCCCCAGGTCCTCCTGTGTCCAGCGCAATTTGAGGGTAAAAAGTGTACTCTACCAACAAAAACCTTTTATTTCTGTCCTATTCTATCCTGATCGCCCCTCATATATTATTTCATATAATTCATATATTAATTTTGATTCTTTTTTTTGGGTAGGGTAGGGAAGGCGGATTGGCCTCTGACACGTCCTTTCATTTGAGTACAATATATTCTCGGTCATCCTTTGCATTTATTGGGAGGAGAGAGTCGCTCCCCCCAACGCTGAGAACCAAACGACAATTTATTTGAGTCTTTTATTGTCGCGATCTACTGTCCTGCGGAACGGTAGGACAAGACCCAGATACTTGTATCTTTATACCAACATTAGATTCAAAATATATTGTCATAGACCTTTCCCGATTGAACTGCTCGTCCTATTGAAGGATATTTAGTGGATGGACCGGTCCCAGGCTCTGTCCTAATTGTGCATACCAAATTCGTAGTCAACAGGGCCCTCATACACCAAAAAATACATCTTTGTGTCAGATTTGTATTCTACTTTTAAATACCTTTCATTTGATACTCATATTGCCGAAAGCGGTGAAAGTATCTTGTTGGGTGGTGTTTTTGGGGGTGGGGGCTCCCTACACTTAGGGTAAAATTTTAATGCCAAGTTCGTACTCTACTCTTAAATACCATCCATTTGATACCCATATTGCCTAAAGCGGTGAAAGTGTCCTCTTGGAGTTTTTTTGGTTGCGGGAGACCCCCGAAAATTAGGAGTGAAATTTGTATACCAAATACCTTTCATTTGATAACCATATTGTCCCAACACATGTCCGTTCGGGTGGGTTTTGGGAAGGGGCGTCCCCACAGATTATTTGACCCTAAATTTTTATCAATTTCGTGTAAATCAGTGCACGCATCTCCGAGATCTGACGTTTTTGAAAATTAAGATATGGAGGAGGGTCCGTACTAGTAATCTCGAGAGTCATAATAAAATCTTTCCTGACAAATTTCGAGAGGATCGGTTAACAAATGTCCATTTTATTGGATTATTACTGCAAATCGGACGAGCATATATATAGGAGCTTTATCAAAATCTGAACCTATATCAATAGGCTTCGTCTATATGCCGAAAAACATGCCTGTGTCAAACTTGAAGACGATCGGATGAAAACTGCGACCTGTAGTTTGTACACAAATTAGCATGGACAGACTACCGTGGTATGCACATGATTCTGTGCATCTATTGGAAGTTGTATTGGTGTCTTCGAACGCTAGACAACGGCAACGGCTCTCACTGCTTCTCCGTGGCCCCAGGTTCAAATCCCGGCCGGGCTCTTCCGAATTTTTTTAATTTTCAAGTTTTTTCCCTGTTAAGCCTAGTTCTGACTTCATTCACTAAATCCGAAGGGCTATTATCTTTGTCAGAACACAAAAAAGGTCTAGCAATAAAGACAACAGTACTGAAGCAGAGTTGATTCGACCTATTTCGTAAGCATTTTATTACATTTGCAATAAAAATTGTGCGAAATTTATCCTGATGCAGCCACATGTCGCTACCAATTTGCTCGTAGAACTCAGTAACACTTGTACGGAATGTGTTCACATTATCTTCGTCACCATTTTTATACCCTCCACCATAGGATGGGGGTATACTAATTTCGTCATTCTGTTTGTAACACCTCGAAATATGCGTATAAGACCCCATAAAATATTTTTATTCTTGATCGTCGTGACATTTTATGTCGAACTAGCCATGTCCGTCCCCCCGTCCGTCCGTCTGTCTGTCGAAATCACGCTAACTTTTGAAGGAGTAGAGCTAGCCGCTTGAAATTTTTTGCACAAATACTTCTCATTAGCTTAGGTCGGTTGGGATTGTAAATGGGTCAAATCGATCCATGTTTTGATATAGCTGCCATATAAACCGATTTTGGGTCTTGACTTGTTTGCACATAGTGTTTCCAACAACTGTGCTAAGTATGGTTCAAATCGGTCCATAACCTGGTATAGCTGCCATATAAACGGATCTTGGGTTTTGACTCCTTGAGCTTTTAGAAGGCGGAATTCTTATCCGATTTGACTGAAATTTTGCACATAGTGTTTTGATATCACTTCCAACAACTCTGCGAAGTATGGTCCAAATCGGTCCATAACCTGATATAGCTGCCATATAAACCAATCTTGGGTCTGGACTTCTTGAGCTTTTAGAAGGCACAATTCCTATCCGATTTGGCTGTAATTTTGCACGTGGTGTTTTGGTATCACTTCCAACATATATGCGAAGTATCGTCCAAATCGGTCCGTACCCTGATATAGCTGCCATATAAACCGATCTGGGATCTTGAGTTCTTGAGCTTCTAGAGAGCGCAATTCTCATCCGACTTGGCAGAAATTTTGTACAAGGGCTTCTCCCATGGCCTTCAACATACGTGTGCAATATAGTCTGAATCAATCTATAGTTTGACATAGCTCCCCTGTAAACAGATCTCCCGATTATGCTTCTTGAGCCTCGAATCGGACTATAACTTGATATAGCTCCTCCTCCACCGACCATATCCATTATTCTTTGTTTGCCTAAAAAGAGATACTGCGCAAAGAACTCGACAGATGCGATCCATGGTGGAGAGTATATAAGATTCGGCCTAGCCGAACTTAGCACGCTCTTACTTGTTTTATAATGCATTTTGGCGGTTGTTCGTGTGATAAGTTGAAGTCAGTACTAGACTGTAGCGGGAAGATCATTAAATTTTACAATTTTTGTTTGTTTCTCTTTCCAGACGACCTCAATGATCGGAGATATTCGTTACAAACCCTATACTACCCCAAAAACACGAAATTGGTATAACATTTAGGGGTCAAAATGTTTGTTTGTTTGTTTGTGTGTTCCTAATAGACTGAACCAATCTTCTTGAAATTTTCACTGATGGTGCATAATGATCCCATGGTTAAAATAGCGTACTACATTTTTTGATATCTGAAGTGGGAGCGGACCCTCCTTCTTACCATAATTTTCAGAAACGCCAGATCTCGGAGATGAGTGATGTGATTTAAGCGAAGTTTTGTGTGCTCTCTTAAAGTTGTCTACAAAAAAAAATTTGGTACTCAAATTTCGGAAGGGGTACCTAGGGTGGGCGCCCCACCCCAAAACCTACCAAATAAATATATATATATATATATATATATATATATATATATATATATATATATACACTAATCACGCCAATATGGGACTCAAATGAAAGGTATTTATGATTAGAAAACGTATCTGATATCCAATTGTCGGACAAAGTGTTTGAGGACCCACCCCAATATCCAAAATACCACTAAATCCGACATATTTACCGACCATGGCAATATGGGGCTTAAATAAAAGTTATTTGAGTGTAGACTACGAATCTGATATCCTGTTGTGGGAACAAGTGTTTGGGGGAGTGCCCATCCCCGAATAAATACCACAAAGAAGACAAATTTACAACTATAGCAATATGGGACTCAAATGAAAGGACTTTGGAAGTAAGGCACGAATCAGATATCAATGCTTGGGAAAAAGTCTATGGCACCAGCCCACCCCCATAACACCACCCAAATAGGAAGTATTTGCTGATATTGCGACATGATGCTTAAATAACAGGGTTTTTAGAGTAAAACACGAATCTGATATATATTTTCAAAACCATGACACTGAGTGGCCGCTCTATCCCCCAAACACTTCCCAAACCGGACATATTTGCCGATTATGGAAAAATTAAGGGTATTTGGGAGTAGACCATGAATCTGACATCAACATTCGGGACCAACTGTTTAGGGGACGTCCCACCACCATAACAACCCCCAAATAGGACGTATTTGCTCACCAGGACAATTTGAATCTTCAAAATAGTGGAGCTCGATATTCATAGTATTTAGGGCCCATAAACCAAACCGAACATATTTGCTGGCTTTTTCAATAAGGGGTTCAAGTGAATGGTATTTGAGATTTGAAAACTAATTTAATATCCAATTTTGAGGCCAATGGCAATATGGGGTTCAAATATATGAGTATAGAGCACGTTGCTGATGTATTTTCAGGGCTTAGTGTTGAAGGACCACCCCCAAAATTAAAAGAATTGGGGGTAGAGCAAGAATTGCTAC
This sequence comes from Stomoxys calcitrans, assembly GCF_963082655.1. Lineage (NCBI taxonomy): Eukaryota > Metazoa > Arthropoda > Insecta > Diptera > Muscidae > Stomoxys > Stomoxys calcitrans. Next base: position 113,078,666 of record NC_081552.1, on the reverse strand, counting down.
CCACTTGTTTCTTTGTTTGTGTGTTTCTTGGGTGGTGCAATTTGACCGAAATTTTGTGTGCTCTCTTATAGGAACCTCCAAACAAAAATTTGGTGTCCAAATTTCGGATGGGGTACCTACGGGGCCGCCTCACCCCCAAAACCTAACATCTTATATATAAAAATCAATTTGTGTTTGTTTGTAGGTTTGTTTGTTTGTTTGTGTGTTCCTTATAGACTCAGAAACGGCTGAACCAATTTTCTTGAAATTTTCACTGATGGTGCATAACGATCCCGTGGCTTAAATAGGGTACTACATTTTTTTGATATCTGATGGGGGAACGGACCCTCCTCCTTACCCGAATTTTCAGAAACGCCAAATCTCGGGGATGGGTGGTGCGATTTAAGCGAAATTTTGTGTGCTCTCTTATAGTAAACTACAAACAAAAATTTGGTACTCAAATTTTGGATTGGACATCTAGGGAGGGCGCCCCACCCCAAAACCTACCAAAGATATATATATACACCAATCACGGCAATATGGGACTCAAATAAAAGGTATTTAAGATTAGAAAACGTATCTGATATCCAATTGTCGGACCAAGTGTTTGGGGGACCAACCCAACAACCAAAACACCCCTAATTCGGATATCCCCTTCCCCAAAACACCCCAAACAGGACTTATTTACTGATCGTGGCATTATGGGGCTTAAATAAAAGGTATTTGAGTATAGAAGATGAGTCTGATATCCATATGTGGGACCAAGTGTTTGGGGGACCACCCCAACCTCCAAAACACCTCTAAATCGGACATTTTTACCGACCATGGCAATATGGGACTCAAATGAATTGTGTTTTTGTGAGTAAAATATGAATTTGATATCCAAATTTGGGACAAAGTTTCTAGGGGTCCTCGCCTTCCCCAAAACACCCCCCAAAGAGGACTTATATGCTGACCATGGCAATATGGCGCTTAAGGGAAAGTATTTGAGGGTATAATACGAATCTTATTTCCAGATTTGGGACCAAGTGTTTGAGGGAACGCCCATCCCCAACATCATACCACAAAGATGACAAATTTACGAATTTAGCAATATGGGACTCAAATAAAAAGTCTTTGGAAGTAAAGCACGAATCTGATATCAATGTTCGGGAAAAGTGTCTATTGGGCCACCCCACTCCCATAACACCACCCAAATAGGAATTATTTGCTGATATTGCAATATGAGGCTCAAATAAGAGGTATTTTAGAGTAGAAAACGAATCTGATAAATATTTTCAAAGCCAAGTCACTGAGTGGCCGCCATATACCCCAAAACACTCCCCAAACAGGACATGTTTGCCGACTATGGAAATATGAAGGATATTTGGGAGTAGACCATGAATCTGACATGAACATTCGGGACCAACTGTCTAGGGGACGTCCCACCACCATAACCACCCCCAAATAGGACGTATTTACTCACCAAGACAATTTGGGTCTTCAAGACAGTAGAGCTCGATATTCATAGTTTTTAGGGCCCATACCCCAAACCGGACATATTTGCTGGCTTTTTCAATACGGGGTTCAAGTGAATGGTATTTGAGATTTGAAAACTAATTTCATATCCAATTTTGAGGCCAATGGCAGTATTGGGTTCAAACATTGCTGATGTATTTTCAGGGCTTAGTGTTTGGGGGACCACCCCAATCCCCAAAACACCCATAAATGTGGGGCTTAAATGAAAGGAATTGGGGGGTAGAGCAAGAATTGATACCCACTTTCGGGACAAATTTTTTGGGGGTCTACCCCTTTCCCAAAAAAGACCACAAACAGCAATTTTTACTGACCATCACAATATGGTGCTCAAATAAAGGTATTTGGGAGTAGAATACGAATTTGATTTCCAAATGTAGGGCCATGTAATTTAGGCATCGCCCCTTCCCAAAACACCCCCCAAACAGTAACAATTTTTCGACCATTCCAATATGTGGCACAAATCAAAGGTATTTGAGATTAGAAAGCGAATTTGATAACCAATTTTGGGGCCATGTGTTTGGGGACGCCTCATCCTGTAAACTCCTCCTAAGCCAATGACAATATGGGTTTTAAATAAATGGTATATGAAAGAGGAGCACGATGCAAATTTTTTTCAGGGCCATGTGTGGGGGACCAACTCACCCCCGGAGGTTAGGTTAGGTTGAAAAGAGGGTGCAGATATTAAACCGCCCCATGCCACTATGGACATACACCTAAGCCAGTAATCGACTTGTTGTGCGCTCTGAAAACTATAAAGTAACCTTTAAAAAGAAAATTTTAAGTTAGGAATTCCTTGCTACTTACAAAATCCTTAATTGATTTCAATGCCACTCCCCTCAGCTGGTTCATATCTGATATTGTGTCTCCACCTTAGTACCGGTATCTGTTTGACGCGAGAGCCGGGCAATGACAAAGGAAATGCTCCAACGTCTCATCATCTTCCCCTCATGCCCTACATTTTTAGTTTAGAATTCGAATCTGGTATCCAAATATGGGTCCAAGTGTTTAGGGGGCCGCCTCTCCCCAAAAACATCCCCCAAAGGGGACAAATTTACGACCATAGCAATATGGGGCTCAAATGAAAGGTCTTTGGGAGTAAAGCTAGACTTTGATATCACTATTCGGGAAAAGTGTCTAGGGGCCACCCCACCCCCACAACACCACCCAAATAGAAGGTATTTGCTGACTATTGCAATATGAGGCTCAAATAAGAGGGTTTTTAGAGTAGAACACGAATCCAATATATTTTTTCGAGGCCAACTCACTGAGTGGCCGCCCATCCCCCAAAACACCCACCGATCCGGTCATGTTTGCCGACTATGGAAATATGGGGCTCAAATTCAAGGTATTTGTAAGTAGACCACGTATCTGATATCAACATTAGGGACCAAACGTCCCACCCCCATAACAACCCCTAAATAGGGCGTATTTGCTCACCAAGACAATTTGGGTTTTAAAGAGAGTGGAACTGGTCTTTTTAGTAGCTATATCTAAAAATAAACCGATCTGAACTATGTACGACCTGGATGTCGAAAAGCCTAACATAAGTCATTGTGTCAAATTTCAGTTAAATCGGATTGTAAATGCGCCTTTTTTGGGGCCAAGACTTTAAATCAAGATATCGGTCTATATCGCAGCTATATGCAAATCTTGATCGATCGAGACCAAATTGCAGAAATATATGGAGGGGCTTAACTTAACTCTCTGTCCCAATTTTCGGCAACATTGGACAATAAATGTGCCTTCTATGGGCCCAAAACATTAAATTGAGTTATTGGTCTACCTGGCAGCTATATCGAAATCTGGACCGATCTGAGTGAAATTGAAGAAGGATGTCGAAGGGTCTAACACAACTCACGGTCCCAAATTTTGGCGACATCGGACAATAAATACGCTTTTTATGACCCCAAAACCTAAAACCGAGAGATCGGTCTATATGGCAGCTATATCCAAATCTGGATCGATCTGTATCATATTGCAGAAGAATGTCAAGGGGCTAAACCTAACTCACTGTCCCAATTTTCGGCGACATCGGACAATAAATGCGCATTTTATTGGCCTAAAAACCTTAAATCGAGGGATCGGTCTATATGGCGGCTATATCCAAATTTGATCCGATCAGGGCTAAATAGAAGAAAGATGTCGAAGGGCAAAAAGCAACTTACTGTTCCAAATTTCAGCAAAATCGGATAATAAATGTGACTTTTATGGGCCTAAGACCCTAAATCGGAGGATCGGTCTATATGGCAGTTATATCCAAACCTAGACCGATCTGGGCCAAATTGACGAAGGATGTCGAGGGGCCTAACACAACTCACTGTCTCAAATTTCAGCAAAATCGGATAATAAATGTGGCTTTTATGGGCCTAAGACCCTAAATCGGCCGATCGGTCTCTATGGGGGCTATAAAAAGATATAGTCTGATATAGCCCAGCTTATGGACGAAAAAATAATCTGTGCAAAGTTTCAGCTCAATATCTCTATTTTTATACCCTCCACCATAAGATGGGGGGTATACTAATTTCGTCATTCTGATTGTAACTACTCGAAATATTCGTCTGAGACCCCATAAAGTATATATATTCTTGATCGTCGTGAAATTTTATGTCGATCTAGCCATGTCCGTCCGTCTGTCCGTCCGTCCGTCCGTCTGTCTGTCGAAAGCACGCTAACTTCCGAAGGAGTAAAGCTAGCCGCTTGAAATTTTGCACAAATACTTCTTATTAGTGTAGGTCGGTTGGTATTGTTAATGGGCCATATCGGTCCATGTTTTGATATAGCTGCCATATAAACCGATCTTGGGTCTTGACTTCTTGAGCCTCTAGAGTGCGCAATTCTTATCCGATTGGAATGAAATTTTGCACGACGTGTTTTGTTATGATACCCAACAACTATGCCAAGTATGGTTCAAATCGGTCCATAACCTGATATAGCTGCCATATAAACCGATCTTGGGTCTTGACTTCTTGAGCCTCTAGAGAGCGCAATTCTTATCCGATTGGAATGAAATTTTGCACGACGTGTTTCGTTATTATATCCAACAACTATGCAAAGTATGGTTCAAATCGGTCCATAACCTTATATAGCTGTCATATAAACCGATCTTGGGTCTTGACTTCTTGAGCCTCTAGAGGGCGCAATTCTTATCCAATTTGAATGAATTTTTGCACGAAGTATTTCGTTATGATATCCAACAACTGTGCCAAGTATGGTTCAAATCGGTTCATAACCTGATATAGCTGTCATATAAAAAGATCTGGGGACTTGACTTCTTGAGCTTCTAGAGGGCGCAATTCCTATCCGATTTGGCTGAAATTTCGCAAGACGTTTTTTATTGTTACTTTCAACAACTGTGTCAAATAAGGTTCAAATCGGTTCATAACCTGATATAGCTGCCATATAAACCGATATGGGATCTTGACTTCTTGAGCCTCTAGAGGTCGCAATTCTTATCCGATTTGCCTGAAATTTTGTACGACGGATTCTTTCATGACCATCAACATACGTGTTTATTATGGTCTGAATCGGTCCATAGCCCGATACAGCTCCCATATAAATCGATCTCTTTATTTTACTTTTTGAGCTCACAAAGAGCGCAATTCTTATTCGAATTGGCTGACATTTTACACAGGTCTCCAGGTCTCGCTCTAATAGCAGAGCAAATCTTTTCTTATATCCTTTTTTTTTGCCTAAGAAGAGATGCCGGGAAAAGAACTCGACAAATGCGATCCATGGTGGAGGGTATATAAGATTCGGCCCGGCCGAACTTAGCACGCTTTTACTTGTTAAAGCTTGTATCGTGATTTCAACAGACAGATTGACAGACGGACGGACATGTCTAGATCGTTTTGGATTTTTACGCTGATCAAGAATATATATGCTTTATAGGGTCGGAAATGGATATTTCGATGTGTTGCAAATGGATTGACAAAATGAATATACCCCCATCCTTCGGTGGTGGGTATAAAAATAAAAGAAAAAATAAATCTTTTGAATCGTCTTTTTTCAATACTTGTCGTCTCTTTTGCGGCACTCTTAGTAGGATCGTTTGTGATTCCTTCCTTTCGTCACTACAAAGATACTTTATAAAATGTCTCTTAAGTAACACCAAAAACCTGTCTCGGACGGGGAACAGTTTCTTCCGACTGAAGTAACTTTTGCGAGGAAAAACCAGCTATCCCGGTGTTGAAACTTAACGCCTACACGTCACGGTTCAGTGACTCGTGGGATACAAATTGTTTGTAGGGTGGTATGTAAAAACCAGTAGCTACCTGCTGCCATATACTCATATATTGGGTTGCCTAAAAAGTAATTGCGGATTTTTTAAAAGAAAGTAAATGTATTTTTAATAAAACATAGAATGAACTTTAATCAAATATATAATTGTCATTTTGTTCGATAACCTTTTGCCATCTTCCTGGCAAATTGAGTATTCCACGCTCATAGAACTTCTGGCCTTTATCTGCAAAAAACTAAACCAAGTGCGATTTTATAGCCTCATCATTGCCGAAAGTTTTACCATTTAAGGAGTTCTGCAAAGATCGAAATAAATGGTAGTCTGATGGTGCAAGTCAGGGCTATATGGTGGATGCATCAAAAGTTCCCAGCCAAGCTCACTCAGTTTTTGGAGAGTGACCAAAGATTTGTGCGGTCTAACGTTGTCCTGGTGGAATATGACACCTTTACGATTGACCAATTCTGGTCTCTTCTCCTTGATGGCTGTATTCAATTTGTCCAATTGTTGACAGTAAACATCCGAATTAATCGTTTGGTTCCTTGGAAGCAGCTCAAAATATACCACACCCTTCCAATCCCACCAAACAGACAGCATAACCTTCTTTTGGTGGATACCAGCCTTTGAAGTGGTTTGAGCTAGTTCACCATGCTTGGACCATGATCGTTTTCGACTAACGTTATTGTAAACAATCCATTTTTCATCTCCAGTTATGATTCGTTTTAAAAACGGATCGAATTCATTGCGTTTAAGGTGCATATGGGTGCATAAGGTGCACAAGCGTTGATTCGGTTTGTTAAATGAATTTCTTTCAATACATGTGGTACCCAAATATCAAGCTTTTCACCTGTCCAAGACTTTTTATGTGATAATGAACGGTTGATTTTGGTATATTTAACTTCTCTCCTATCTCACGCTCAGTTACATGACGATCCAATTCGATTAATGCTTAAAATTTGCTTAAAATTTGTCAACGCCGACTATATGAAAAATCAGCAATTACTTTTTGTGCAACCCAATATGTGTGCGTTTGTGTGTAAACCGCTAAGTGCCAATGAGTTTAGCTCATGGCAAAACATTCTGGTCCGGCCGTGACAAGTGTTACTTTTTCTTTAAGTTCTTGCTTAATGTGTTGACAGACAGGGCCCACGAAGACATAGCCGAGAGTTGTCTGGAAGGTGTTGACATCTCCGATGCCGGCGAAAACATGTCCATCCCTCTGGAGTCTTGGATTGACTTCAGCGCCTAATTCTAAATCAATTGACGTGTTGGCTCTAGGGTCTGTGTCAAGCAGGGTGTCTTAGGCTAGATTTCGGATCGGGTCTTCTAACATTGGGACTGAGTAGTGTGGGAATGGTATCGCATCGGTAATCAGTGCATTGATTTTAAGTACCCAGGTGCCGTTGGGATTTCGGTGCATTAGCGGGAAGGTCGTAGACCTGTTGCCCTGGTAGGTAAAAGAGTGAAGGTCAAGTCACCGGAAAGTGGAGTAGGCTAATCGAGACATGGTTGATGACTGATTTATCAATCATCGAATGCTAGCCCAGGTATCTACCCCAACCTCCACTATGTGCACCATGGCTGTTGGAACAAAAACAAGATCCCACCTAAAAGGATCTTGTTTTTATACCCTCCACCATAAGATGGGGGGTATACTAATTTCGTCATTCTGTTTGTAACTACTCGAAATATTCGTCTGAGACCCCATAAAGTATATATATTCTTGATCGTCGTGACATTTTATGTCGATCTAGCCATGTCCGTCCGTCTGTCCGTCCGTCCGTCCGTCCGTCTGTCTGTCGAAAGCACGCTAACTTCCGAAGGAGTAAAGCTAGCCGCTTGAAATTTTGCGCAAATACTTCTTATTAGTGTAGGTCGGTTGGTATTGTAAATGGGCCATATCGGTCCATGTTTTGATATAGCTGCCATATAAACCGATCTTGGGTCTTGACTTCTTGAGCCTCTAGAGTGCGCAATTCTTATCCGATTGGAATGAAATTTTACACGACGTGTTTTGTTATGATATCCAACAACTGTGCCAAGTATAGTTCAAATCGGTTTATAACCTGATATAGCTGCCATATAAACCGATCTTGGGTCTTGACTTCTTGAGCCTCTAGCGTGCGTAATTCTTATCCGATCAGAATGAAATTTTGCACGACGTGTTTTGTTATGATATCCAACAACTGTGCCAAGTATGGTTCAAATTGGTTCATAACCTGATATAGCTGCCATATAAACCGATTTTGGGTCTTGACTTCTTGAGCCTCTAGCGTGCGCAATTCTTATCCGATCAGAATGAAATTTTGCACGACGTGTTTTGTTATGATATCCAACAACTGTGCCAAGTATGGTTCAAATCGGCCTGTAACCTTATATAGCTGCCATATAAACCGATCTTGGGTCTTGACTTCTTGAGCCTCTAGAGGGCGCAATCCTTATCCGAATGGAATGGAATTTCGCACGACGTGTTTTGTTATGATACCCAACAACTGTGTCTAGTATGGTTTAAATCGGTCCATAACCTGATAAATCTGCCATATAAACCGATCTTGGGTCTTGACTTCTTGAGCCTCTATAGGGCGCAATCCTTATCCGAATGGAATGGAATTTCGCACGACGTGTTTTGTTATGATACCCAACAACTGTGCCAAGTATGGTTTAAATCGGTTCATAACCTGATATAGCTGTCATATAAACAGATCTGGGGATTTGACTTCTTGAGCTTCTAGAGGGCGCAATTCCTATCCGATTTGGCTGAAATTTTGCATGACGTATTTTATTTTTACTTTCAACAACTGTGTCAAATAAGGTTTAAATCGGTTCATAACTTGATATAGCTGTCATATAAACCGATCTGGGATCTTGACTTCTTGACCCCTAGAAGTCGCAATTATTATCCGATATGCCTGAAATTTTGTACGACGGATCCTCTCATGACTATCCACAAACGTGTTTATTATGGTCTTAATCGGTCTATAGCCCGATACAGTTCCCATAAAAATCGTTCTCTCTATTTTACTTCGTGAGCCCCAATGGGCGCAATTCTTATACGAATTGGCTGAAATTTTACACAGGTCTCCAACATATAATTTAATTGTGGTCCGAACCGGACCATATCTTGATATCCTTTTAATAGCAGAGCAACTCTTTTCTTATATCCTTTTCTGCCTAAGAAGAGATGCCGGGAAAAGAACTCGACAAATGCGATCCATGGTGGAGGGTATATAAGATTCGGCCCGGCCGAACTTAGCACGCTTTCACTTGTTCAGACTTGGGTTTTGTCTTGTTTGTTCTAAGTTGTGGTACTTGGAGGCAAAGTGCTGTTTCTGGGCCATTACTAGGAGTCGATGCTTTATGTCTTGTATATCTTCAACAGTAACCGCCCTAGACGAGATTCTAAGGGGTGAACGGCTTGCACTAGTATGTCGCCAAAATTTTAAAACGTAACACAAAACTCGTAATGCGTGTGACAACGAAGGGAATCGGACTAGAGGGTCTTTAAACGTTATTGTTGTAAAAACGTTTAAGGCTTTTGCCACTAGATCTGTATCGCGAAGAACTTCGTATGTTAGCCATCTATCCTTTGGAAGTCTTAACCATTGGGGACCGTGCCACCACAAATAATGACCTCTTAAATCCGATGGTGAGCAACCCCGACTAGCAACTTCCGCGGGATTGCTCTCCGAGTTAATGTGTCGCCAATTTTCATAACCTACATTCTCAAGATTTTCTGACACACGTTTCCCAACGAATGTGCTCCAAGCACAAGGCGGCTTGGTAAGCCAGGATAGAACAATGGTAGAGTCTGTCCAAAACTGTGTTGTTAATTTCGAAATCTGAAAATTTTTTATGGTTGCAGAAGATAGCTTAGAGAGCAGCACGGCTCCATATAGTTCGAGTCTCGGTAAGGAAATCTTTTTTGTGATGGCAACGCGGGTCTTTGCAGTTAATTGAAAAGTGTCGGTTTGGTGGTTGTCATGTTCCGCCCTAATATACAATGCTGCACCGTAAGCATTTTCGGAGGCATCACAGTAGCCGTGCACTTCTACTGTAGACCCAGACGTGAAACCTATCCACCGTGGAATTTAAACCGATGCCATTTATTCTGAGTTTTTAACAAATTTCTGCCAATTTATCATCGATATTGATTTTAGCGTGTCATCCCAGTCGATTTTGTCTAGCCATACTTGCTGCATGACCAGCTTTGCTACAACCACAATTGGCACTAACCACCCACAGGGGTCAAACAAGACTTTCTGATTTCCAGTGAGAGTTGAGTAAAGGTCAAGTAATCCCCAGAAATGTTCCACCGGATACCAAGAGTCTTTGTTGAGGAGTCTTCAGAAAGCTCCAGCCAATTTACTGGAAGCAGTTGTTCTGCTGGTAGATCTTGAATAATTTTGTGATCATTTGATGTCAATTTCATGAGTTTAAGTCCAGCGAGTCCACGGCCGAATTAACTCTTTTCTTGAGGTAATGGCATCTTCAATCGTGTGAGCCCCAGACAAGTAAGAGTGTGCTAAGTTCGGCCGGGCCGAATCTAATATACTCTCCACCATGGATCGCATCTATCGAGTTCTTTGCGCAGTATCTCTTTTAAGGCAAACAAAGAATAATGAATATGGACAGAGGAGGAGCTATATCAAGTTATAGCCCGATTCGGGGCTCAAGAAGCAAAATCGGGAGATCGGTTTATATGGGAGCTATGTGTAGCTTTAGGTCGATTCAGACCATTTTACACACGTACGTTGAAGGCCATTGGAGAAGCCGCTGTACAAAATCTGTGCCAAATTGGAGGAGAATTGCGCTCTCTTGAGGCACAAGACCTCAAGATCCCAGATCGGTTTATATGGCAGCTATATCAGGGTATGGACCGATTTGGGCGATACTTCGCATATATGTTGGAAGTGATACCAAAACACCACGTGCAAAATTACAGCCAAATCGGATAGGAATTGCGCCTTCTAAAAGCCAAATAAATACCCAAGATCGGATCCGCTGCACCTTCTTCCACTTTATATGGAACAAAAGTTTCCTTGGAATATTTATTTTCGACAATTAAAGATCCTTTAGTGAAATGCAATGCTACGAAAATAGTATATCGCTTGACTTACAGTGCCTTTATCTGAATCCCATATGATCTTATTGGTCTATGAATTTAAGTTTGGATGTAAGGTGTACTCCATTCTTAAAAAACTTAATTTCAGCCCGATATTCTCATGATGTCTGATTTAGTGGTGTTTTCGGGGGAGAGATGGTCCCCCAGATACTTGGCCCTGAAAAATATCAGCATCGTGCTCTTCTCTCAAATACCATTTATTTAAAACCCATATTGTCATTGGCTTAGGAGGAGTTTACAGGATGAGGCGTCCCCCAAACACGTGGCCACAAAATAGGTTATCAAATTCGTTTTCTAATTTCAAATACCTTTCATTTGAGCCACATATTGGGATGGTCGAAAATTTGTTCCCTTTGGGGGTTTTTTGGGAATGGGGTGATGCCCTAAATACATGGTCCTACATTTGGATATCAAATTCGTATTCTACTCCCAAATACCTTTATTTGAGCCCCATATTGCGATGGTCAGTAAAAAATTGCTCTTTGTGGGGTATTTTGGGAAAGGGTTAGACCCCCAGAAAATTGGTCCCGTAAATGGGTATCAATTCTTGCTCTACCCCCCAATACCTTTCATTTAAGTTCCACACTGACATGGTCGGTAAATATGTCCGATTTAAAGGTGTTTTGGGGATTGGAGGTCCCCCAAACACTAAGACCGGAAAATATATTAACAACGTGCTCCGTTCTCATATATCATTTATTTGAACCCCATATTGCCATTGCCCTCAAAATTGGATATCAAATTCGTTTTCTAATCTCATTTAAACTCCTTATTTCAAAAGTCAGCAAATATGGTCGGTTTGGGGTATTGGCCCTAAAAACTATGAATATTTAGTTCCACTCTCTTTAAGACCCAAATTGTCTTGGTGAGCAAATACATCCTATTTGGTGTTTGTTATGGTGGTGGGACGTCCGCTACACAGTTGGCCCCTACTGTTGATATCAGATACGTGGTCTACTCCCACATACCTTTAATTTGAGCCCCATATTTCCATAGTCGGCAAACATGACCGGCTTGGGGGGTGTTTTGGGGAATAGGCGGCACTCAGTGAGTTTTCCTTGAAAATATATATCGGATTCGTGTTCCACTTTAAAAACCCTCTTATTTGAGCATAATATTGCAATAGTCAGAAAATACTTACTATCTGGGTGGTGTTGTGGGGGTGGGGTGGCCCCATAGACACTTTTCCCGAATATTGATATTAAATTCGTGCTTTACTCCCAAACCCAAAGACCTTTCATTTGAGCTCCATATTGCTATGGTCCAAATTTGTCCCCTTTGGGGGATATTTGTGGTTAGAGACGGCGCCCAAAAAAGGTTTAAGGGTGGGGCAGCCCCCCTAGGTACCCCATTCGAAATTTGGATACCAAATTTTTATTTTTAGGGTACTATATGAGCCGTTTCTGGCTGAACCGATGAACCATACTTCGCACAGTTGTTGGAAGTGATATCGAAACACTATGTGCAAAATATCAGTCAAATTGGATTAGAATTGCGCCCTCTAGAGGCTCAAGAAATCAAACCCCATGATCGATTTATATGGCAGCTATATCAGGTTATGGGCCGATTTGGACCATACTTCGCACAGTTGTTGGAAGTGATATCAGAACACCATTTGCAAAATTTCCGTCAAATGGGACAAGGCGGAATTCTGCCTTGTAAAAGCTGAAGAAATCTAGACCCAAGATCGGTTTATATGGCAGCTATACCAGGTTATGGACCGATTTGGACCATACTTGGCACAGTTGTTAGAAGTGATATCAAAACACCACGTGTAAAATTTACACGATTTGGCCCATTTACAATCCCAGCTGACCTACACCAATAAGAAGCATTTGTGCAAAATTTCAAGCGGCTAGCTCTACTCCTTCAAAAGTTAGCGTGCTTTCGACAGACAGACGGACATGGCTAGTTCGACTTAAAATGTCACGACGATCTAGAATATATATACTTTATGGGGTCTTAGACGCATATTTCGAGGTGTTACAAACAGAATGACGAAATTAGTATACCCCCTTCCTATGGTGGAGGGTATAATAAACCGTCGTCAACATACAGATTATCCGGAATGATCATTGATGCAAGGGAGTATGTGTTGAATAAGTGTCAGGATAGCAGGGAAAGGTACGCAGTTTACTCCAAATATTACGGTCAAGAGCTCAAAAACATCAACTGGGTCTTTTGGAGACTTTCTAAAAAGTATTCTTTGGAACTGTGTCTGACTAGGGTCGAGTAGAATCTATCTATACATTTTTGTGACATCCGCATTAAAAACGTATTTGAAGAATCTCCACTTCAAAATTTGTAAAACTAGGTCTTGCAGCAGAATGGATCCAGCAAACAAAATATCGTTGAGGCTCTTTCTCTTCGAAAACGGACTTGACGTATTGAAAACCACCCAAAGCTTTGTAGTGAGTCAGTCTGGTTTAATGATGGCATAATGCGACAAATAATAATTCGGAGTCTTTGTTATCTCCTGTGCCGTAGTTTTTCCCATGTGTCCAAGTTCCAGATATTCGAGAATGGCATTATCATACTGCTCCTTGATTTCGGGGGTCTTTTGAAGCTTCCTTTCAATCCTGTAAATTGTGTCATTGCGATATTTCTCGAGTTTTCCAACTCCTCACAATTTTCAAAAGGGAGAGTCACAACATATCTCCGGTTAGAGCTGCCGTTTATTGTGTCTTTTCAGAAATACTTTAGATTTTCCTATGGAACGTCCGAAACTGTTTGGAATTCCGGACCAAACATCAGAAAATTTTCCTATTCTCTGGTCAATTTCGAATGTTCCTCTAGATTTTTGTCTGAAATTGTCAAGAAAATCTAACAAAACATCGGAAATATCTGAGCAATTTCAAAAATTCGCTCAGAATTTCCATAGTTTTCTTACGAATTCTTAAAGAATTTTTTACGCAACTCTGATGCTTGTTCCGAATTTCCCCTGACAAAACTCTCAGAATTCGTGTAAACCGCCCATGCAACTTTCGCAAAAAATTCGGGATCAGAATCGGCATTAATTGCTCACTGGGTAGCGGCCACCATACACCCATATATGTGTGCGCATGTGTGTGAACGCAAACCGATAACCACGGCGAATTTGAATATTTGGACATTTGTTATACAGTGAGTACCAATTAGTTTAGCCCATGGCTAAACTGTATGAAAGATACATATGGGAGCTATATCTAAATCGGATTTTAATGTCAAATAAAACTTCTCATGCAAAATTCTGTACAGATCGGACCAAATTCTGTAAAGATAATGCCTCAAAAAATAAATAATTTTTTTTTATTATTTTGTTTTTATATGCAGTGTGTAATTAAAAATAAATTGTCATTAACATACAAAGTTCAGTCTTAGATGACATTTTATAGTAATTAATTAAAAAATAAATGAAATAAAATAAAAGTATTTAAATTTGAATTCTCTCAAAAATCTTTTATGAATACTGCGTTAAAAAGTATAAACCAACAAGAAAAGAAACAAGTAAAAGTGTGCTAAGATCGGCCGAGCCGAATCTTATACACCCTCCACCACAGAGTGCATTTGTCGAGTTCTTTTCCCGATATCTCTTCTTAGGAAAACAAAGGATAAAAGAAACGAATTGCTTTAATATTAGAGCTATATCAAGTTATGGTCCGGTCAGAACTGAATGTTGGAGACAATAGTAGAAGTCATTGTGTAAAATTTCAGCCAATTCAAGTAAGAATTGTGCTCTTTAAGGTCTCAAGAAGTAATATAGAGCGATTGGTTTATATGGGAGCTATATCAGGCTATAGACTGATTTGGACCATATTTGACACGCATGTTGAAGGTCATGGGAGAAGCCGTTCTACAAAATTTCGGCCAAATCGGACAATAATTACGCCCTCTGGAGACTCAAGAAGTCAAGATCACAGATCGGTTTATATGGCAACGATTTGAAACACATTTGGAACAGTCATTGAAAGTCATAATAAAACACCTCGTGCAAAATTTCAGCCGAATCGGATAAGAATTGTGCCCTCTAGTGGCTCAAGAAGTCAAGACCCGAGATCGGTTTATATGGCAGCTATATGAGGTTATGGCTTGATTTCAACCATGCTCTGCACAGTTGTTGGAGGTTATAGTTTAACACCTCATGCAAAATTTCAGCCAAATCGGATAAGAACTGCGCCCTCTAGTGGCTTAAGAAGTCAAGACCCGAGATCGGTTTATATGACAGCTATATCAGGTTATGGACTGATTTCAACCATACTCAGCACAGTTGTTGGAAGTCGTAATAAAACACATCATGCTAAATTTCAGCCAAATCGGATGAGAATTGTGCCCTCTAGTGGCTCAAGAAGTCAAGACCCGAGATCGGTTTATATGGCAGCTATACCAAAACATGAACCGATATAGTCCATTTACAATCCCAACCGACCTACACAAATAAGAAGTATTTGTGCAAAATTTCAAGCAGCTAGCTTCGAAAGTTAGCGTGCTTTCGACAGACAGACGGACAGACCGAAGGACATGGCTAAATCGACTTAAAATGTCGCGACGAACAAGAATATATATACTTTATAGGGTCTTAGTCGAATATTTTGCGGAGTTACAAACAGAATGACGAAATTAGTATACCCCCATCCTATTGTGGAGGGTTTAAAAACACAACACGCGCTATAACCTTTTTGTCCCAGTTCACAAATTCAACTAATGATATTAAACTCTCTTTAAAGCACGCGGATAAAGATCGTGCCAATTTCTACCTTTCGTGAAGAACGAATTGTTTTTCTTGATCTTCGTTCAATGAGCTTAAAACACTATTAGCATACACAACCGCTGATCTGAAGCAATGTGGATGCAAAACAAATTCGTCTTTACCATACTTTGAAGCCATGTTTCATGCATACTCTATGTAATAGATTACTGCACAAAGGTATGTTAAAACGATATTTTTTTTTGTAAAATTTTTAAAGTATATTACTTTACATTACATTATAGTTTCATGCATACTTATTGAGCATTCAAAATGCGCATTAGTATGCTAGAACATTTTCGTATTGCTTCCAAGACAGGAAAAATTTTTTGCAGGGTAGATATTATTACATATAATTGGTTTATATTTCGTACAATTTCGAGATACAATTCTACCAAATTGTATCCGATTGTATCTAATTAAGTCTAATTTGATTCAGTGAGAACCAATTATTTATAACAATTTTTCGGATTTATATCTGATGCCAGATATGATTGCATCTGACCATATCAACTTTTTTTACTCGGAACTTTTGCGTTTTGCTCCGCCAGGAGTTGTCCGCACAAGATTCGTTAGATCTTGACGTAATGAGCTTCCGTACGCATCCAAGGACAGGTAAGAAAACAGTGGAACCCCTCTTCCTCATGGACAATGGACACTTGCTGTGTGGACGATTCCTCTTTAGATGCTTCACTAGCTGCTACCTTTGAAGTACTTTTTGAGTTCCGTCCTTCCCCGTTGGGGCACACCTTGAGCCTAGTCCAACCGGATGACCCACCCAGACAGGGTCCCGTTTCGATACCTTGCCTTCCTGTCTTGATCGTGGCAGGGAGATTTTCAGTCTCCTGCAATCCGCCAGACTTTAGCGATGTGGTTGATAGTTCCTCAGGCAAGTGTTCAGCAACAACTGCTGAGTCGTCTCCTGATTCCTCAATCTCACCGTTCTATAGACCTCCAGTTTAAACTTGTTCAATCCGTAGGATACAAGCCCTTCAGACTTGTTGAGGTCTGCGAGACAGCCGGAGTTAAGTACGATTACTGCATGTCTCCGCTCACCATCATCCTCATCTTATCTCCCAATCTTTCAGTCGGTGGTTGAAAGATTGGGATTACATCCAAGTATGGATTCAGGATCTGAGGGAATCCTTGGTATCCAAGCATGCGCCATTGATCGAGAAGGAATATCTGTCTGTAGTGCTGCGCCTGGTCAGATCTCGCCAATCTATGTTTAGGACGCAACGATACATTTCAATTGAGCGTTGATCCCCGAAGGCAATTAGTCTGTATCGGCCCCGGTACCAGCCTGCATCGTCACAAACTGGAGGAGACCCAGGAAATTTTGCAAGAACATCGAAGTATAGTGATGACAGTCCATTGACTATCCCACTCCAATTATTCCTAGCTACGCAGCCCTGTTCTTCTCCCTTGTCAACAACTGTCATCACCTATCTTACTATTGATCTCCCTAGGTGACCGCAGCGTTTGTGGTGATTGCAGCTCAGTTTTCGAATTTAGACGTGTAGCCTTTTGGGGTAGCCTGTGCAGCAAATCTCCTAGCCCAATTTAGGGAGTCTCTTTCCCTAACAGTAAGAGTCTTAGGATCATTCGCACCAAGCCTCTCAATAAACGTGAGAGCGGCGCGGTTTCTATTATTCCAACCTCTTAAAGAGCGTGTTGGATTGTCGCGAAAGTCCGATGGCGTAGGCAAATTATAGGCATGCGAAGATAGAATAGGTTCCGTCGTGTCCTTAAGACTCCAACCAGGTGTCTTCTCCAAAAAGCCCCGTGCTGACCAGTCGTCTGTCGGCTAGTGGAGCCTGGAGCAGCCGCTCCACCTGTCGTGGTTTCAGTAGCAGACAACATGATACGGCCTGATACCATCTAGATCTGCCGCTCCACTGGAAACGGACGCAGATCATCAAGCGCCCAATGGATAACACTAACGTAGGTATCTTTGAGTGACTTAAATTTTTTTCTCCAAAAATAATGGCCTATTAGGAGTTACGGAATAATTCTTGCGGAGCGAATTAACAAAACATTGGCTCCACTCAACGGTTTAAACAAGAAAGAGACACAAAAATATTTATTTTGGCAATTGTGGAAAATATACGAAATGAAAAACAAGTAAAAAGGCGTTTAGTTCGGCCGGGCCGAACTTTGGATACCCACCACCTCGGGTATATATGTAAACCACCTTTCATCAAAATTCGGTGAAAATTTCATACCTTATACTTATATACCTCATACCGATCTGAACTATATACGACACGGAAGTCGAAAAGCCGAACATAAGTCGCTGTGACAAATTTCAGTGAAATCGGGTTAAAAATTCGCCTTTTATGGGGCCAAGACTTTAAATCGAGATATTGGTCTACATGGCAGCTATATCCAAATCTGAAACGATTTGGGCCAAGTTGCATAAACATGTCGAAAAGCCTAACACAAAGCACTGTCCCAAATTTCGGCGAAATCGGACAATAAATGCCTCTTTTATGGGCCCTAAACCTTAAATCGAGAGATCGGTCTATATGGCAGCTATATGCAAATCTGGACTGGTCTGGGCAAAATTTAAGAAGGACGTCGAAGAGCCTAACCAAACTCACTGTGCCAAATTTCAGCGACATCGGACAATAAATGCGTCTTTTATGGCCCCAAAACCTAAAACCTAGATATCGGTCTATATGGCAGCTATATCCAAATCTGGACCGATATGTGCGATATTGCAGAAGTATGTCAAGGGGCTTAACTTAACTCACTGTTCCAAATTTCGGCGACATCGGAAAATAAATTAGTATTTTATGGGCCCAAAACCATAAATCAACAAATCGGTCTATATGGCAGCTATATCTTAATCTGAAGCTATCTGGACCAAATTGAAGAAATATGTCAAATGGCCTAACACAACTCACTGTCCCAAATTTCAGCAAAATCGGATAATGAATGTGGCTTTTATGAGCCTTACACCATAAATCGGAGGATCGATCTATATGGCAGCTATATCCAAATCTTGACCGATCTAAGCCAAATTGACGAAGGATGTCGAAGGACCTAACACAACTCATTGTCCCAAATTTCAACAAAATCGGATAATAAATGTGGCTTTTATGGGCCTAAGACCCTAAATCGGCGGATCGGTCTATATGGGGGCTATATGAAGATATAGTCCGATATTGCCCATCTTCGAACTTAACCTGCTTATGGACAAAAAAAGAATCTGTGCAAAATTTCATCTCAATGTCTCTATTTTTAAAACTGTAGCGTGATTTCAACAGACAGACGGACGGACATGTCTATATCGTCTTAGATTTTTACGCTGATCAAGAATATATATACTTTATAGGGTCGGAAATGGATATTTTGATGTGTTGCAAACGGAATGACAAAATGAATATACCCCCATCCTTCGGTGGTGGGTATAATAAATAATTACAAATTGTCTTGGCACTGAATTGGAGCTGACGGAGGTCTAAACAATCGCTGGGATGGACGGGAGCCGCCACTAGCCGGCAACGTGATAAAGCAACCCCACAGTCAATCACTAACTGTTTTAATTGTACGTACAACAAAATTGTAAACGAAAGTTGGCTCTCGTCATTTTGTGTTCAGATAGGTCATGGTGCCATTTCGAAGAGTCGTTGTGGGTGATCTCGCTGCGTCTACATTTAAATGTTTACAAATAACAACGGAGAACGCTTTCAAAGATCTCACTTTGACGTCGAATGCCAGCCATAATTTAGCAAAGTATAAAGACACAAATATTTACGTACGAAGGTACTTAAATACACAAAGAAAAATTTTGCTCTCGAAAATGTATATATTTTAATTGTGTTGACGGCAAAAGTTACGCGCGAAAGATAGAACTCCATATGTTAAATCTACATTGAAAGCCAAATTTTATTTTTACACTAATAGTAAAAAAGTTGCAAAGTAGCAAATACAGTCTACTGACTTATCGTGGTTAATTTTCAATAGTTCTGCTGTTTTCGCAAAATGTTTGCCAAATTGAATGAAAATGCAAATTTACCCATGAACATTCCATTAAAGAACAAGGGCAAACTTCTAATTCAAGTTAAAGCTCATTGAGAAGGGCCTGCTTTTTATACCATTATATACACCATAGGATTGGGGTATACTAAATTCTGATTCCGTTTGTATCGCATCCAAATATTGGTCTGAGACCCTACGAAATATATCTACATATATAAAAATAAATTTGTGTTTGTTTGTATGTTTGTTTGTTTTGTTTGTTTAGTATAGACTCAAAAACGGCTAAATCGATTTCTTTGAAATTTTCACAGATTATGGGGAGAGGTCCGGAAGGAGCAATAGGCTATATAATTTGTTGCTATCGCATTGGGGGCGGACCCTCCCCCTTACCCCAAAAGTACCAGCCAAAAATAAAAGTGGACCGATTGGGACAATACGGGACACAACTGAAAGGTAGAGAACAATTCCAAAAATTGGTCCAAGTAGTTGGGGGGCCGCACCGTGTGTTTCTTATAGACTCAGAAACGGCTGAACCGATTTTCTTGAAATTTTCACAGATAATGATCCCGTGTTGAAAATAGGGGGCTACATATTTTGATATCTGAAGGAGGGGGGCGGACCCTAATTTTCAGGAACGCCAGATCTCGGAGATGGGGAGTGCGATTTAAGCGAAATTTTGTGTTCTCTCATATAGTACCCTAAAAAAAAAAAATTGGTATCCAAATTTCGGATGGGGTACCTAGGGGGGCTGCCCGACCCTTAATCCTACCAAACATATATTTATACCAATCACGGCAATATGGGACTCAAATTAAAGGTTTTTAGGATAAGAAAACGTATCTGATATCCAATTGTAGGACCAAGTGCTAGGGGGACCACCCCAACCCCCAAAACACCCCTAAATCGGACATATTTATCAACCAAGGCAATATGGGTTTCAAATGAAAGGTATTTGCGAGTAGAATAGGAATCTGATATCCAAATGTGGGACCACGTTTCTGGGGGTCCACCCCTTCCCCAAAACACCCCCCAAACAGGACTTATTTACTGACCATGGGAATATGGGGCTTAAATAAAAGGTATTTGGATGTAGAATACGAATCTGAAATCCAAATATGGGACCAAGTGTTTGGGGGGCCGCCTCTCACCAAAAACATCCCCCAAAGGGGCAAATTTTCGACCATACCAATATGGGGCTCAAATGAAAGGTCTTTAGGAGTAAAGCACGAATTTGATATTAATATTCGGGAAAAGTGTCTATGGGGCCACCCCACCCCCATAACACCACCTAAATAGTAATTATTATCTGACTATTGCAATATGACGCACAAATAAGAAGGTTTTTAAAGTGGAACACAAATCCGATACATATTTTCCAGGTCAACTCACTGAGTGGCCGCCCATCCCACAAAACACCCCCCAAGCCGGTCATGTTTGCCGACTATGGAAATATGAGGCTCAAATTAAAGGTATTTGGGAGTAGGCCACATATCTGATATCAAAATTAGGGACCGACTGTCTAAGGGAAGTCCCACCACCATAACAACCCCCAAATAACCCATATTTGCTCACCAAGACAATTTGGGTCTTAAAGAGAGTGGAACTAAATATTCATAGTCTTTAGGACCAATAGCCCAAACCGGACATATTTGCTGACTTTTGCAATAAGGAGTTTAAATGAGATTAGAAAACGAAATGATATCCAATTTTGAGGGCAATGGCAATATGGGGCCATGTCAATGTGGAGCTTAAATGAAAGGTATTGGGTAATAGAGCAAGAATTTATACCTTTTTTCTGGACCAATTTTCTGGGGGTCTACCCCTTTCCCAAAATACCCCACAAACTGCAATTTTTTTGCTGACCATCGCAATATGGGGCTCAAATAAAGGTGTTTGGGAGTAGAATACGATTTTGATATCCAAATGTAGGACCGTGTATTTAGGGCATCACCCCTTTCCCAAAATACCCCCAAAGGGGAAAAAATTTCTCGACCATGCCAATATGTGGCCCAAGCGAAAGGTATTTGAGATTAGAAAATGAATTTAATAACCTATTTTGGGGCCACGTGTTTGAGGGACGCCTCATCCTGTAAACCGCTCTTAAGCCAATGGCAACATGAGGTTTAAATAAATGGTATTTGAGAGGAGCACGATGCTGATATTTTTTCAGGGCCAAGTGCCTGGGGGACCACCTCACTCCCGAAAACTCCCCTAAATCAGATATCATGAGAATATCGGGCTGAAATGAAGTATTTTAAGAATGGAGTACACCTTATATCCAAACTTAAATTCGTAGACCAATAAAGATCATATGGGATTCAGATAAAGGCACTTATATTGTTAAACTGTTATTCAAGCGATGGAGGCCACCGTAGCGCACAGGTAAGCATGTCCGCCTATGACGCTGAACGCCAGGGTTTGAATCTTGTCGAGACCATCAGTAAAAATTTGCAGCTGTGGTTTTCCCCTCCTAATGCTGGCAACATTTGTGAGGTACTATGCCATGTAAAACTTCTCTCCGGTTCGGACTCGGCTAAAAAAGGAGGCCCCTTATCATTGAGCTTGAACTTGAATCGGACTGCACTCATTGATATGTGAGAATGTTCTTGGGAAAAATTTTAAATTTTGTTAGTCAAGTGATATACTATTTTCTTAGCATGGTATTGAACGAAAAGATCTTTAATTGTCTAAAATAAATATTCCATGGAAATTGGAGCGGGCCCGGGTCAGCTAGTATGACATAAAAAACAAGGTTCAAGTAATTGATAGTCGCCCTTATCCCGATAAGCTACCCAAATGGGAATACTACAATCATAGCTTGATGAAACTCAAATGATAGGTATTTGAGAGCAGATTACGAATATGACATTAAACTTTGGGTCCAAGAACCTAGGAGGTTGTATACAACAATCATGACAATATGAGGTTAAATTAAAGGTATAAGGTTGTGTACTGCGAATCTGATATCATTATTCTGTTCATATATCTAGCGGACCACCTCACCCCAAAACAGTCGATCAATTATAATGACCTAACGGGACATTGTGTGATTTAATTAATGTGTAGGCCGCCATAGCCCCGCAATTATAACATTCAGCGTGAAAGCAGGAGTTGCAAACCTTAACCATTTTTAGCTCACCGATAGACGAGACCAAACGACGTGTTGCTGGGCAACACTTTTTCGGCGAAATCGGACAATAAATACGCCTAACTAAACTCACTGTCTCAAATTTCAGCGACATCGGATAATAAATGCGCCTTTTATGGACACAAAACCTAAAACTGAGCTACCGGTCTATATGACAGCTTCCAAATCTGGACCGAACTGTGCGATATTCCAGAAGTATGTCAAGTATTCCAGAAGTATGTCGCTGTCCCCGCTGTTCGGCGACATCGGACAATAAATGCGCCTTTTATGGGCCCAAAACCTTAAATCGGGAAATCGGTTTATATGACAGCTATAAGAAAGATGTCACTGTCCGAAATTAATAAATGTGGCTTTTATGCGCCCAAGACCCTAATTCGGAGGATCGGTCTATATGGCAGCTATATTCAAATCTGGACCGATCTAGGCCAAATTAAAGAAGGAAGTCGAAGGGCCTAACACAACTGACTGTCCCAACTTTCAGCTAAATCGGATAATAAATGTGACTTTTATGGGCCAAAGACCCTAAATCGGAGGATCGGTCTATATGGCAGCTATATCCAAATCTGGACCGATCTGAGCTTAATTGTTGAAGGATTTTGAAGGGCCTAACACAACTTCCTGTCCCAAATTTCAGTAAAATCTGATAATAAACGTGGCTTTCATGGGCCTAAGACCCTAAATCGGCCGATTGGTCTATATGGGGGCTATATCGAGATATAGTCCGATATAACGCATTTTCAAAATGAACCTGCTTATGGACCAAAAAAGAATCTGTGCAAAATTTCAGCTCAATATCTCTATTTTAAAAGACTGTATCGTGATGTTAAGATTTACACTGATCAAGAATATTTACCTTATAGGGTCGGAAATGGATATTTCGATGCGTTGCAAATGGAATGACAAAATGAATATACCCCCATCCTTCGGTGGTGGTTATAAAAAAAGACTAAATGATGACTATTTAATGTGTAGTCATACGGTATGGTAGTTGTCTATGAATGATTATTCCACCATACCATGTGAACCACCATACCATGTGATCCACTCTAAGCGAGTAGTACTAACATTTAAATTATCGTTATCTGGCAGTCTTCAACTGAAATTGTTTAATCCAATTGGATTTAGTTGATCCAATTAATCCATGAACAGAGAGAGGGCAGAGTGGTAAAAATTAATCATTAGCATTTATCTTTTTTATGACAACCTATCGGTCCTTTGAATAAAGAAAAATTATTGGGTTGCCCATAAAGTAATTGCAGATTTTCGGTCGGCCAAATGAAGTTGATGATGACCAAATCAAAGCATTAATCGAATTGGATCGTTATGTAACTGAGCGTGAGATAGGAGAGAAGTTAAATATACCAAAATCAACCGTTCATTATCACATAAAAAGTCTTGGACTGGTGAAAAAGTTTGATATTTGGGTACCACATGTATAGAAAGAAATTCATTTAACAAACCGAATCAACGCTTGTGATATGCACCTTAAACGCAATGAATTCGATCCGCTTTTTAAACGAATCATAACTGGAGATGAAAAATGGATTGTTTACAACAACTTTAGTCGAAAACGATCATGGTCCAAGCATGGTGAACTAGCTCAAACCACTTCAAAGGCTGATATCCACCAAAAGAAGGTTATGCTGTCTGTTTGGTGGGATTGGAAGGTGTAAAGGTGTCATAATCCACCAGGACAACGCTAGACCGCACACATCTTTGGTCACTCGCCAAAAACTGAGTGAGCTTGCCTGGGAACTTTTGATGCATCCACCATACAGCCCTGACCTTGCACCATCAGACTACCATTTATTTCGATCTTTGCAGAACTCCTTAAATGCTAAAACTTTCGGCAATGATGAGGCTATAAAATCGCACTTGGTTCAGTTTTTTGCAGATAAAGGCCAGAAGTTCTATGAGCGTGGAATACTCAATTTGCCAGGAAGATGGCAAAAGGTTATCGATCAAAATGGCAATTATATATTTGATTAAAGTTCATTCTAAGTATTATTAAAAATGCATTTACTTTCTTTTAAAAAATTCGCAATTACTTTTTAGGCAACCCAATAGATAGTGGAATATAGGAAGGATCTATAAATTTGTATGGGAAGGATTTGTAAATTTGTTTGTTCCGTATGGACTGAAAAACGGCTGAACCGATTTTTTCCAAATTTTCACAGATTGTGGGGAGTGGTCCGGAAGGAGCAGTAGGCTATATAATTTATTGATATCGGTAGGGGGGCGGACTCTCCCCCTTATCCGATAAGTACGATGCCAAAATAAAAGTGAACCGATCGGGACAATATGGGACTCAAATGAAAGGTATCAAGAAGTAGACTACGAATTTCATATTAAAAATTGGATCCAAATAACTCCGACCCCAAAACCCCTTAAAATAGGTTGATTGGACGATAATCACAATATGGGACTCGAATGAAAGATATTCGGGGGTTGAATATTACGAAAATGGTCAGGAAGGAGGAAAAGACTTTTTAGTTTGTTGATATTGGAAGGGGACGGACCCTGCCCCGTTACCCCAAAAACACCACTTAAAATCAAAAGTGGACCGATAGGAACAATATGGGTATCAAATGAAAGGTATTGGGGAGTAGAAAGCGAATATGGTATTAACAAGTGAAAGCGTGCTAAGTTCGGCCGGGCCGAATCTTATATACCCTCCACCATGGATCGCATTTGTCGAGTTCTTTTCCCGGCATCTCTTCTTAGGCAAAAAAGGATATAAGAAAAGAGTTGCTCTGCTATTAAAAGGATATCAAGATATGGTCCGGTTCGGACCACAATTAAATTATATGTTGGAGACCTGTGTAAAATTTCAGCCAATTCGTATAAGAATTGCGCCCATTGGGGCTCACGAAGTAAAATAGAGAGAACGATTTTTATGGGAACTGTATCGGGCTATAGACCGATTAAGACCATAATAAACACGTTTGTGGATAGTCATGAGAGGATCCGTCGTACAAAATTTCAGGCATATCGGATAATAATTGCGACTTCTAGGGGTCAAGAAGTCAAGATCCCAGATCGGTTTATATGACAGCTATATCAAGTTATGAACCGATTTAAACCTTATTTGACACAGTTGTTGAAAGTAAAAATAAAATACGTCATGCAAAATTTCAGCCAAATCGGATAGGAATTGCGCCCTCTAGAAGCTCAAGAAGTCAAATCCCCAGATCTGTTTATATGACAGCTATATCAGGTTATGAACCGATTTAAACCATACTTGGCACAGTTGTTGGGTATCATAACAAAACACGTCGTGCGAAATTCCATTCCATTCGGATAAGGATTGCGCCCTATAGAGGCTCAAGAAGTCAAGACCCAAGATCGGTTTATATGGCAGATATATCAGGTTATGGACCGATTTAAACCATACTAGACACAGTTGTTGGGTATCATAACAAAACACGTCGTGCGAAATTCCATTCCATTCGGATAAGGATTGCGCCCTCTAGAGGCTCAAGAAGTCAAGACCCAAGATCGGTTTATATGGCAGCTATATAAGGTTACAGGCCGATTTGAACCATACTTGGCACAGTTGTTGGATATCATAACAAAACACGTCGTGCAAAATTTCATTCTGATCGGATAAGAATTGCGCACGCTAGAGGCTCAAGAAGTCAAGACCCAAAATCGGTTTATATGGCAGCTATATCAGGTTATGAACCAATTTGAACCATACTTGGCACAGTTGTTGGATATCATAACAAAACACGTCGTGCAAAATTTCATTCTGATCGGATAAGAATTACGCACGCTAGAGGCTCAAGAAGTCAAGACCCAAGATCGGTTTATATGGCAGCTATATCAGGTTATGGACCGATTTGAACTATACTTGGCACAGTTGTTGGATATCATAACAAAACACGTCGTGTAAAATTTCATTCCAATCGGATAAGAATTGCGCACTCTAGAGGCTCAAGAAGTCAAGACCCAAGATCGGTTTATATGGCAGCTATATCAAAACATGGACCGATATGGCCCATTTACAATACCAACCGACCTACACTAATAAGAAGTATTTGCGCAAAATTTCAAGCGGCTAGCTTTACTCCTTCGGAAGTTAGCGTGCTTTCGACAGACAGACGGACGGACGGACGGACGGACGGACATGGCTAGATCGACATAAAATGTCACGACGATCAAGAATATATATACTTTATGGGGTCTCAGACGAATATTTCGAGTAGTTACAAACAGAATGACGAAATTAGTATACCCCCCATCTTATGGTGGAGGGTATAAAAATTGGGATTAAGTATGCGAGGGGTCGTCCAACCCCAAAAGCTCCCCCAATACAAACATATTGGTCGTAAATATCAATAGGGGCTCAAATGAAAGGTATTCGGGACTAGACAATGAATATTACATAAAAAATTAAGTCCAAATAATTGGGGTTCTCCCCACCCTCAAATGGGAATATAATTCGATCCCAGCTAGATGATAAAAGGTTTGGTAACAAATTACGAATATTACATTAAACTAAACTCGCCTCCAATAGTTTATTGGAGTGAGGCGACCCCACTAAACGACTGTATACACCCATTATGACAATATGAGTTTGATTTCAAAGTATAAGGTTGTGGACTGTGAATATGATATCCTTATTCTGCTCATATATCTATCACCTCAAAACAGTTGATCAATTATAATAACCTAATAGGACACTATCGACCAGAGATGGCCTGTCAGAAACAGTGACGTATATGACATACATTTCCGACGTATATTACATACGTCGAAAACGTCGTAAACCTAGCCAAAAAACTAGGTTTCTGACAGAAAAAAAAAAAAAAATTCGAACGAAAATATGTCGAATTTTTGATCTGATTAACTAAAAATTTTGGCATAAGTATTAACACTCTATGTACCGTTTCACTTGACACTTCCTCAGATGTCATGCATTTTTAACATATGTCGTTTACAACAGCTTTCAAAAAGCAAATTAAAACGGGAGAAGCAAATAATTTTGCAAAAGGATACAAAATAATTGCAATTTCTAAATATAATTGATGAAAACTAATAATTTATTGATTTTTTGCTTCACAAAAAAATCCTTAAACGTTACTTTATAAATTGACTTGAAATTTGCGTATATTTCCAATTTATTGTGTGAAAAATGTAAATGCAAAAATTAAAAAAAAAAACTTAATATTTCTTTTATTGCGAAATTTTTTTACATATAAACTCTTCTATATACAACAAATAAGTAACAATAATATTTGTTAAAAATCAAACTTTTACACTGAGTTATTAAGGTTTATGACGTTTGCGACTTTTTCTACGTTTTATACAAGTATACGACGTTTTCGACTTTTACAACTTTTTGACAGTCGGAAACCTAAAAAATCGTCTTACGGACCATCTCTGCTATCGACTAATCCCCAAAGTTATGACGTTCAGTGTGATAGGAGCAGTTGCAAGCCTTAACGTCAAGTGGCAGCCATTTTTAGCTCATCGACAAGGAGCCTTCTTTTCCTAGAAAAGTCCAAACAGCGTGCTGCTGGGCAACACTTTAATGTTCAAAAGTTTTACTTGGTTAAATTGCTAAGAACTGTCACCACCGCACCTAATATAAAGACTGGCAAATTAGTTATCTACCACTGAGAATCGTTTAATATGCCAATTTGATTTGATTTAAAAAAGACAAAATTTATGACTATTCAACAGGTAGCCATATAGTCAGTTATAAACAACTAATACATGATGATCAATATTATTGGCGTCTATGTTCAAAAAAGCTCTAACAGGTGGGAGAATTGTCAAATGTTCAGTCTTTTATATGCGATTGCGCAAGGATCCGGGCGACATGGAACGGAGAACTTTTAAATAATTTTTAAGTTATATTAAAGTCTAAACCTTTTCCTTATCGATGGCAGCACTAACATTTAAAAAAGCTCCAGTTATTCTGTTTGCAAATGAATCAACCGAATGGAGACGCCACCACCAACAGAGAGAGGGCAAAGTGGTTAAAATTGATCATGCAGCATTTATCTGTGTTATGACAACCTATCGGTTCGCAAAATAAAGAAAAGTAGAGTACAGGAATTTTGTTGCGATTGTTTGCTGTATTATTTTTTGAATTTCCCACCCTAAGACGGGCCTTAACAATAGGTGTTCCAGGTAGGCTCAACGAACGGACATACAGGGTGGCTGATGAATATTGCTACAATGATGAATATTGCTACATTTTTTTTTCGGTGTATGGAATACATTTTTCTTTTATTCATGTTAAATTAAATTATTAAATTAATTATTAAATTATTATTAATTAAATTAATTAATTAATTAATTAAATTAATTATTAAATTATTATTATTAAATAGAAAAAAAGTTATTACATTTTTTTTTGGTAGCGGCTTTCATCAGCCACCCTGTAGAATCAGAGCTATGGAAGAGTAGGTTACGTTACAGAGGTGACATTTTTCTACGTCTTGAAAGCGAAAGCTCAGTGGAGCGGGTTTGATTGAAAATTAAGCTCCTCTTTATAAGCACACTTTTTTTTCGTTTTGTCACTCGATTCGTTCGCCAAGTCATTGAAAACAGCTGATTTTATAAAGGGAAAATAGCTGTTTTCAATGACTTAGCGAACGAATCGAGTGACAACAAGTAAAAGCGTGAAAAGTTCCGCCGAGCCGAATCTTACATACCCTCTACCATTGACCTCATTTACAATTTTTTGCCCGATATGTTTTTATAGGCAAACAAAGGATAATGGATAAAAATTTCAAAGCTTTTGGAGCTATTTCAGGTTATCAACCAATTCGGACCATGCTTGGTTTGGCTATTGGAGACCATAGTAAATGTCATTGTGCAAAATGTCAGCCAAATTGGATAAGAATTGAGCCTTATAGTGGCTTAAGAATAAAAATCGGGAGATCGGTTCATATGGGAGCTATATCAGGTTATTGACCCATTCAGACCATATTTGACACGCATAATTAGCCAAATCGCATAAGAATTGCTCAAAGAGTCAAATTAGGAGATCGGTTTACATGGGAGCTACATCAAGTTTTAAGCCGGTTTGAACCAGATGTTGGAAGTCATAACAAAATATCTTATACAATATTTGAGACAAATCGGATAAGAATTGCGGCGTTTAGGGGCTCAAGAGGTCAAGATCCAAAATCGGTTTCTATGGCAGCTTTATCAAAACATAGACCAATATGACCCATCTAAATACAATCCCAATTGACATGGCTAAATCGACTAAGAATGTGAAGACGATCAAAAATAAACATATATACTTTGTTGGGTCTCAGATGAATATTTTGATGCTTTACAAACGGAATGACGAAATAAGTTTATGATGGAGGGTATAAAAAACAAGTAAAAGCGTGCTAAGTTCGACCGGGCCGAATCTTATATACCCTCCACCATTGATCGCATTTGTCGAGTTCTATGCGCGGTATCTCTTTTTAGACAAACATGAATAAGAATTGTTATGGTATTAGAGCTATATCAAGTTATAGTCCGATTCGGACCATAAATGAATTGAATAGAATGAATGAATTGAATGCAATAGAATTGTGCCCTATAGTGGCTTAAGAATTAAAATCGGGAGATCGGTTCATATGGGAGCTAATCAGTTTATGGACACATTCAGACCATTTTGGGCACGTGTGTGGAAGGTCATAGGAGAAGCCGATAGAATAATGTTTAGCCAAATCGCATAAGAATTGCGGCCTCTAGAGGCCCCGAGAATCAAATTAGGAGATCGGTTTATATGGGAACTACATCAAGGTTTAAACCGGTTTAAAGCGTACTTAGCACAGATGTTGGAAGTCATAACATAATATCTTATACAAAATTTGAGACAAATCGGAAAAGAATTGAGGCGTTCCAAAGACCGACATAAGGGGAATTTCGATTGAATTAAAAAATAGACAAAGTGATCACAATGTGATGGAAATCAACAGCGGGCATCACCAACAACAAATTAAGCGTCATCTATTGGGGGTAGAAATTATTTGAATAGCAAAGCCAACCCGAACAAAGAAAAAGAGCGCGAGAGGTACAGGAGGGTGTGTTCAAAGTTGATCATATGCTTTTCACTACTGTTTTAACAAGTTGTCTGTCCCTCGAATAAATAAAACAAGTAAAAAGGCATTAAGTTCGGCCGGGCCGAACTTTGGATACCCACCACCTCGGGAATATACGTAAACCACCTTTCATCAAAATCCGGTGGAAATTTTATACCTTTTGTCCCATAGCAGTTATATCAAAATATGTTCCGATTTGGACCAAATACTTATAAGTACAAGTCATTGTTCAATTGTGTATAACAAAATGTTGGACTTTTAAGTAGCTTTATCTAAAAATAAACCGATCGGAGCTACATACGACACGGATTTCGGAAAGCCTAACATAAGTCACTGTGTCAAATTTCAGTCAAATCGGATTATAAATGAGCGTTTTATGGGGCCAAAACTTAAAATCGAGATATCGGTCTATATGGCAGCTATATCCAAATCTGAACCGATTTGGCCCAAGTTTCAGAAAAAATCGTAGGGCCTAACTCAACTCATTGTCCCAAATTTCGGCGAAATCGGACCCAAAACCTTATATTGAGAGATCGGTCCATATGGCAGCTATATTCAAATCTGGACTGATCTGGGCCATATTGCAGAAGGAAGTCGAAGGGCTTAACCTAACTCACTGTCCTGAATTTCGGCGACATCGGACAATAAATGCACCTTTTATGGGAACAAAACCTTAAATAGAGAGATCGGTCTATATGACAGCTATATCCAAATCTTAACCGATCTGTGCCATATTGCAGGATTATGTCGAGGGGCTTAACTTAACTCACTGTTCCAAAATTCGGCGACATCGCACAATAAATGAGCATTTTATGGGCCCAAAACCTGAAATTGAGTGATCGGTCTATATGGCAGCTATATCCAAAATTGGTCCGATCTGCATCAAATTGACGAGATACATCAAAGGGCCTAACACAATTAGCTGTCCCAAATTTCAGCAAAATCCGATAATGAATGTGGCTTTTATAGGCCTAAGACCCTAACTCGGAGGATCGGTATATATGGCAGCTATATCCAAATCTGAACCGATGAGAGCCAAATTGACGAAGGGTGTCGAAGGGCCCAACACAACTCACTGTCCCAAATTTCAGCAAAATCGGATAGTAAATGTGGCTTTTATGGGCCTAAGACCCTAAATCGGAGGTTCGGTCTATATGGCAGCTATATCAAAATCTGGACCGCTCGAAGCCAAATTGACGAAGGATATCGAGGGGCCTAACACAACTCACTGTCCCAAATTTCAGCAAAATCGGATAGTAAATGTGGCTTTTATGGGCCTAAGACCCTAAATCGGAGGTTCGGTCTATATGGCAGCTATATCAAAATCTGGACCGCTCGAAGCCAAATTGACGAAGGATATCGAGGGGCCTAACACAACTCACTGTCCCAAATTTCAGCAAAATCAGATAATAAGTGTGGCTTTTATGGGCCTAAGACCCTAAATCGGAGGATCGGTCTATATGGCAGCTATATCCAAATCTGGACCGATCTGAACCAAATTGACGAAGAATATTGAGCGGCCTAACACAACTCACTGTCCCGAATTTCATCAAAATCAGATAATAAATGTGGCTTTTATGGGCCTAAGACCCTAAATCGGAGGATCGGTCTATATGGCAGCTATATCAAAATCTAAACCGATCTAAGCCATATTGACGGAAGATGTCGAAGGGCCTAAGACAACTCACTGTCCCGAATTTCAGCAAAATCGGATAATAAATGTGGCCTTTATTGGCCTAAGACCCTAAATCGGCGGATCGGTCTATATGGGGGCTACATCAAGATATAGTCCGATATAGCCCATCTTCGAACTTAACCTGCTTATGGATAAAAAAGGAAACTGTGCAAAATTTCAGCTCAATATCTCTATTTTTGAAGACTGTAGCGTGATTTCAACAGACAGACGGACGGACATTTCTAGATCGTCTTAGATTTTTACGCTGATCAAGATAATATACATTTTATAGGGTCGGAAATGGAATGACAAAATGAATATACCCCCATCCGTCGGTGGTGGGTATAAAAAGGAACTAACCTTTGACTGTTTTCGGTTCAACCTGGGATAAACTTTCACAAAAGTCCAAAAGTTCTATAAAAACATGGCCGCAAAGTATGTATTGGGTTACCCAAAAAGTAATTGCGGATTTTTTAAAAGAAAGTAAATGCATTTTTTATAAAACTTAGAATGAACTTTAATCAAATATACTTTTTTTACACTTTTTTTCTAAAGCAAGCTAAAAATAACAGCTGATAACTGACAGAAGAAAGAATGCAATTACAGAGTCACAAGCTGTGAAAAAATTTGTCAACGCCGACTATATGAAAAATCCGCAATTACTTTTTGGGCAACCCAATATGTAGCTTACTGAATGCAAAGAAGAGTTATTGAAAAGAAAGTTAAAAATCATAGGATGCAAAAGGAAGCACAGCGAAGAGGGCCGGGTTCAGCTATCTTATATACAAAAATTTGTGTTTGTTTGTAGGTTTGTTTGTTTTGTTTGTGTGTTCCTTATAGACTCAGAAACGGCTGAACCGATTTTCTTGAAATTTGCACAGATGGTGTATAGTGATCCCTTGGCGAAAATAGGGTACTACATTTTTTGATATCTGAAGGGGGGGTGGACCCTCCCCCTTACCGTAATTTTCAGAAACGCCAGATCTCGGAAATGAGTAGTGCGATTAAAGCCAAATTTTCTGTGACGTCTTATAGTAACCTAAACTCAAAAAGTTGGTGTCCAAATTTCGGATGAGGTACCTAAGTGGGCGAAAGGTGGTTTAAATATATACCCGAAGTGGTGGGTATCCAAAGTTTGGCCCGGCCGAACTTAACGCCTTTTTACTTGTTGAGGCTACTTTTTTAGTATTTAGAGCGCACAACAAGCCGATTACTGGCTTAGGTGTATGTCTATAGTGACAGCAGGTGGATTAATATCCGCACCCTCTCTTTCAACCTAACCTAACCTAATTGTATTCCAAATTGCAGAGCTGTAGCTCAATCCACAAAGGAGGTACCATTTTGTATGGTTTAGTACCGAAATGTGCGTACATCAAAAAATCTCTTAGATGCCCGGTACATACTGCCAAGATGTACCCGTATCCCAAATTTAAGAGCTGTAGCTCAGTCTGAAAATAAAGTACTATTTTTTAAGGTTTAGTACCAAAATGTACATATATCCAAAACAAAACTTTTAGTCGCCTGGTACATACTGCCAAGATGTACCTGTATCCCAAATTCAGAGTTATAGCTCAATCTATAAAGAATGTTTCAAATAGTTCCAACAACAGCACTTGAGTACATTTCTCCCACTCCTGGTACCACTTCAGCATTTCGTATTTGGTACGGCTTAACGTATTTTTGTCAAGAGTATGATCATTTTTACCAAATTATTTAATTTTACCCATCTCCATTCACTGGAAACTAAATGAACTTTTTGGTTCTATTTAGTACGTTTTGGTACCAAAATATACGATTTGTGAAAAATCACTTAGTCAGGCAACATATATTTCCTAGTTTAACCTACATATTAAATTTCATTGCTCTAGTTCAATCAGCAAATAATGTACGAAATGGTACTAAACGTAATTTTCTCCCATTTCCAGCATTTTTCATTTTCTATCTACCCCCTTTATTTAGCAATATTTAGCTCTACCCTTTCGCCCTATGCAAAGTTCATCTTTTCGTAACTTCTTTGGTACTTTTTACTTCCTAAATCCCCAAAAGTCCGCAAAGTCATTTGGCCTGCCAATTATGGTTGCCATGTACCTAAGAACCAAAATTCAATTATCTAGCTCAATTAACAGAAAAGGTACCAAAAAGTACCAATTGCGGTATTAAACATACAATTTTTTTCCACTTCCGGCACCATTTTGGGAAATTTTTGACACCAAATATTAGTTTTTCGAGACACTCTTTAATTTGAGTCCAAAATCATTATTTTAGCCTTATCCGTTCGCTCTGGGAAACGTACTGTTGGATACTTTTCATACTATTGATTCTAGCTTTAGCCGCTTGGGTTGGGCAGTGATCAGTCAGTCAGCCAATCACGCGTCTTTTTAATATATAGAGACTAGCATCCCGGTGGTCCGCTTCACTAAACCCTTTTTAGAGTTGGACTTCCAAAAACCTAGGTAGTCTTTCGGTTTATAAGATTATAAAGTTTGTTAATAATTATGTATACAATATCAGAAATCTGTCCCCTTCTGTAAAGAAAGTGACAAATAGTACCAAAAATAACAATACATCGGAAAAATCATTAGGTCGCCCAATATATATATTGTCAAGGTATAAATAGATGCCAATTTTAAGCACTACACTTCAATTTGTTAAGAGATTACTATTTTGAATGTTTCAGTACCTAAATGTACGAATTTATAACAAGTGAAAGCGTGCTAAGTTCGGCCGGGCCGAATCTTATATACCCTCCACCATGGATCGCATTTGTCGAGTTCTTTTCCCGGCATCTCTTCTTAGGCAAAAAAGGATATAAGAAAAGAGTTGCTCTGCTATTAAAAGGATATCAAGATATGGTCCGGTTCGGACCACAATTAAATTATATGTTGGAGACCTGTGTAAAATTTCAGCCAATTCGTATAAGAATTGCGCCCATTGGGGCTCACGAAGTAAAATAGAGAGAACGATTTTTATGGGAACTGTATCGGGCTATAGACCGATTAAGACCATAATAAACACGTTTGTGGATAGTCATGAGAGGATCCGTCGTACAAAATTTCAGGCATATCGGATAATAATTGCGACTTCTAGGGGTCAAGAAGTCAAGATCCCAGATCGGTTTATATGACAGCTATATCAGGTTATGAACCGATTTAAACCTTATTTGACACAGTTGTTGAAAGTAAAAATAAAATACGTCATGCAAAATTTCAGCCAAATCGGATAGGAATTGCGCCCTCTAGAAGCTCAAGAAGTCAAATCCCCAGATCTGTTTATATGACAGCTATATCAGGTTATGAACCGATTTAAACCATACTTGGCACAGTTGTTGGGTATCATAACAAAACACGTCGTGCGAAATTCCATTCCATTCGGATAAGGATTGCGCCCTATAGAGGCTCAAGAAGTCAAGACCCAAGATCGGTTTATATGGCAGATATATCAGGTTATGGACCGATTTAAACCATACTAGACACAGTTGTTGGGTATCATAACAAAACACGTCGTGCGAAATTCCATTCCATTCGGATAAGGATTGCGCCCTCTAGAGGCTCAAGAAGTCAAGACCCAAGATCGGTTTATATGGCAGCTATATAAGGTTACAGGCCGATTTGAACCATACTTGGCACAGTTGTTGGATATCATAACAAAACACGTCGTGCAAAATTTCATTCTGATCGGATAAGAATTGCGCACGCTAGAGGCTCAAGAAGTCAAGACCCAAAATAGGTTTATATGGCAGCTATATCAGGTTATGAACCAATTTGAACCATACTTGGCACAGTTGTTGGATATCATAACAAAACACGTCGTGCAAAATTTCATTCTGATCGGATAAGAATTACGCACGCTAGAGGCTCAAGAAGTCAAGACCCAAGATCGGTTTATATGGCAGCTATATCAGGTTATGGACCGATTTGAACTATACTTGGCACAGTTGTTGGATATCATAACAAAACACGTTGTGCACAATTTCATTCCAATCGGATAAGAATTGCGCACTCTAGAGGCTCAAGAAGTCAAGACCCAAGATCGGTTTATATGGCAGCTATATCAAAACATGGACCGATATGGCCCATTTACAATACCAACCGACCTACACTAATAAGAAGTATTTGCGCAAAATTTCAAGCGGCTAGCTTTACTCCTTCGGAAGTTAGCGTGCTTTCGACAGACAGACGGGCGGACGGACGGACGGACGGACAGACGGACGGACATGGCTAGATCGACATAAAATGTCACGACGATCAAGAATATATATACTTTATGGGGTCTCAGACGAATATTTCGAGTAGTTACAAACAGAATGACGAAATTAGTATACCCCCCATCTTATGGTGGAGGGTATAAAAAATTCGAAATATACTGTCAAGGTGTAACTGTATCTCAATTTGAGAGCTCTAATTTTATTCCTAAAGAAAGTACTATTTTGTAGGCTTTAGTACCCTAATGAACGAATTTCAAATAAACTTACTGGTAAGCTAATATATTCTGTTAAGGAAATACACAACATATCTTGTGGCCCAATATGTACTGTGAAAGGTGCAACTGTATCCTAGTTCGAGAACTTTAGCATAGTCCGTACAGAATGTGCCATTTTACACGTTCTAGCACTTAAATGCGTGATTTTCAAAAAATCTCTTACTCTTATCTCGCCGAATATATATTTTCATGGGCTAACTTGTATTGCAATTTTGAGAGCTCATGCTTAATCCGGACTACCGTTTCTGATAAAGTACCTAAATGAAGTTATTTCAAAAAAATCTTCTAGTCGCCGAATATATAGTGTAAAGGTATATCCCTATTTTGTGAGCTATAGCTAAATCTGTAAATAAAGTACCATTTTGTACATTTAAATACTTAGTTGTACGAAGTTCAAAAATACCTTCCGGTCGCTCAATACATACAATCTAAAACTGTGTACCAAATTTCAGAGCTTTCGCTTTATCCATTAAGAAAGTAAGTATTCAAAATTTCACAGATCTAGGTCTAAGAAAGTACCAATTTGAATTTTTAGCAACTAAATGTACGAATTTCGGAAAAATTTTCTAGTTGCACAGTATTGATGTCAAGTTGTAACTGTATCCTAATTTTAAGAGCTTAAGCTCAATCCGCAAAGAAGGTACCATTTTGCACGTTTTAGTACCTAAATGTACAAATCTCAAAAATCTCTCCTAGACGCGCAATATATACTGTCAAGGTGTAAACGTACTCCATATTGAGAGTTGTAGCTCAACCTGTAAAAATAGTACCATTTTGTACGTTTTCGTACCTTGTGTACGAAATTCAAAAAAATATACTAGTCGCCAGATATATACTGTGAAGCAGTAACTGTATCGGAATTTTAAGAGCAAAAGAAAAGAAAATACCATTTTGTACGTATTAGGTACAAAAACCTAATCGTAAGATTTTCAAAAAATTCGATCGGCATATACTCTCAAGGTGAACCTGTGTCCTAAATTTTAGAGCTCTAGCTTTATCTGTAAAGAAAGTACAATACCATTTTGTAACAAAATGTACAAATTGTCGCCCGGTATATACTGTCAATGTGTAACTGATTCCCAATTTTAAAAGCGCTACCTCAGTCTGTAAAGACAACAATTATTTAAGTTAAATTTCGAAGTTCTTGCTTTAACCGTTCGCCCAGTGCAAACGGGCGAACGGATACCTTTTTGTAATTTTTACCTTTTTGGTACTTTTTAGTACCTGAATGCCAAAAAGTCCAAAAACTCATTTACTCTTCCAATTTAGAATGCTATAGTGTATGTTGGTACCAAAATACATAGTTCAAGCTCAATTAACAAAAAATATACCAAAAAGTGCCAATTGCGGTACTAAACGTACTATTTCTCCTACTTCCGGTACTATTTTGCATTTTTTTTATTTTAAATCTTATTTTTTCAATGCGCTTTTTAATTTGAGCCCGAATTTCAAAAATTTGATCTCTAGTCCTTTCCGTTTGTTCACTACAAACATTCATTATCTCGTAATATTTGGTACTTTTTGTAACTAAACATAAGAATATCATTAAAAATCCCCGTCGTATCACGGGCCTCCGACCTTAAGCCAACATTCGTACAAAGTTTCATGATTCTAGCTTTAGCTACTCGGGTTGGGCAGTGATCAGTCAGTTATATATAGGGATATCATCTCGGTAGTCCGCTTCGCTACCCCCGTTTATAATACCCCCTTTTTAGTGTAGGACTTCCCAATTTGTGTTAATTACCTTATGTAAAGAAAGTACCAAATTGTACCAAGAATAACAATACATCGGAAAATCTTTAAGTCACCCAATATATATTGTCTAGGTATAAATGAATCCCAATTTTGAGCACTTTATCTCAATTCGTAAAGAAAGTAATATAGTGTTAATTTTAGTAACCAAATGGTCGTCCAAAATTTATTTTATTCTGTAAAGAAAATACCATTTTGTAAGTTGTAGTACATAACTGCACGAATTGCAAACAAAGCATCTAGTTGCCCAATATTTACTATCAAGGTGTACCCGTATCCTTTTTTTGAGTGTTTTGGCTTAGTTCGTAAAGAATGTACCATTTTGCACGTTTAAGTACTTAAATGTACGATTTTGAAAAAATCTTCTGGTTGCCCAATATATACTGTGAAGGTTTACTTGCACGCAATTTTTAAAGCTTTAGCTCACTTCGTAAAGAAAGTAAAATTTGTGAGTTTGAGCCCCCAAATTTACGGTTAAAAAAATATTTTCGTGTCACCCAATATAAACTTTCAAGGAACCAAGTACACCACAATTAGTACGTTTTCTTTCACATGTTGCATTTTTGTCAAGACTGCGACAAAGTTGTCAATTTGATTTTTCCTTGCTGTCCCAGTTCGCCGTAGGCGAAGATAAGCTACTTCGTACAATTCTCCACTTTTTCGTATCAAAATGTATTATTTCTCCCACTTTCAGTAGATTTTGCAAATATTTTTTTTTTCAAACCCTTTTTTTCGATGCTCTCCTTAATTTGAGCCTAAAACGACAATTTTTCCGCTCGCGGTGGACAAAAACTCACGATTTCGTTCTTTTTTTTACATAGACGTACGAACATCACCAAACCCCGTCGTATCCCGTCTTTGACCCAAGACCAACATTCGTGCCTAATTTCATGATTTGCGTTTTGGCCGTTTGGGCTGGACACGCAATTCTTGTATAAAGGGTGATTTTTTAGTTATTATCTTTTTGACAAAAGTAAGTACAATCAAACAGCTCACGCACTTTTCGTGTTTTGTTTCAATGTCAAATCTTCTTCTGTTTGGTCTATAATTTAATATTGGGGCTATGTTAAAGCTCATAAAGCATTTATTCGTGAGTTACCGGCCCAAATGTTGGAAAGAGTATGCCAAAATTGGACTAAGCGAATGGACCCTTTGGGGCGGAGTCGCGGTCAACATTTGCATGAAATAATCTTCAAACCTTAAATTATATGGACCGTACTATCGATTCAAATAAAGATTTCATGCATTTTTCTAAATTTTATGTGTTCTTTTTTTTTTGAAAAACTTTTCAATAGTTCTTAAAACATCACCCTTTATATAAAGATAAATATTTCTTCGAGTTCATAAATGTAATGTAAAATCTAAACAAATGTTTGTGTTTGTGCCACACAACTTCCAGGTCTGCATTTTTATAATGCCACATACAGAGGGCACTGAGAACACTACACTTTTTAGTTCTAAATTTAGTTTTATGGTAAACTAAATGTCATTATTTTGAGAAGTCATGACTATGAAATGAAAGACTCGTTCATTCCGTTTTAACTTCGAGAGCAATAAAGTTCAGTCTTCGTAAAATCTAAACATATATCGTTTTTTTTTTTTTGTTAAGTCATTGTGACTTGGTATTAAGGTTACTTTTTTACATACATAACCCAAAAACACATTTCGAGTCTTAAGGGTTTTGGACTTTCCAAACTTCCAAAAAGAATTTCTATCTTTCAGGAGGCCATTATCACCCTTTCGTTCACAGTCCACTGAACCCCAACGTTTTCATGATCCTTCAACCCGGATTTTGGCTAACCTAAAAGACGTGAAATCTGGAAAATCATCCAAATCAATCCCTGCAGTTCACAAGGAAAACCAGGTAACCTACATGCCATTGTCGTACAAAATTTCTTCCTACATAAGTTTAGAAAGTACGAGCAACATTCTTTTTTTGTGAAGGTCAATTACACAAAAATTCATTTCCGTGAAAGTGATTTCAATTTCATTGTAAGTTCAATTTTTTCCAAGAAATTGATACTAAATTCTTTCGTTTGCTTGCTTATAATATTTTGCTTAAACTTCTGGCAATTACAACTTCAAAAAAAATTCGCTGAATTGGTTCACACATTTCAAA
Organism: Stomoxys calcitrans; assembly: GCF_963082655.1. Taxonomy (NCBI): domain Eukaryota; kingdom Metazoa; phylum Arthropoda; class Insecta; order Diptera; family Muscidae; genus Stomoxys; species Stomoxys calcitrans. The sequence goes on along the minus strand of NC_081552.1, from coordinate 113,037,870 downwards.
CCAATCTCCTTATCAAGTGTGTCAAATTATTTTGCTTATTTCAATTTCAATCCTCTTAAACACAAAAACTTTGATCTTGATTTATAAGAAGACAAAGCACAGTAATTACACTTAATGGTCTCCAAAGGCTCTACTTGACAGTTTTTTTGTCGTATATGGTACATTCGTGTTCATCATAGTGGTTATTAAAAAACAAGCAACAACAAAAAAAATACTCTTTACATCATATTTTTTCCTATCCATATTCCAATCGATCACCACAGAATCAATCATCCACGTTGATTTTCATTCCTTTTTGATAAAAGTTGTAGGTACCTACAGACTACCCATCCCTTGTTGTTTCTTTATTCGCTGACTACACGAGAGAACCACAAGCAGTACCAGTACCAGTTTTATAATTTTTTCTCACCATACTACAATCCCTCCGTCAAGAACTAGATTTTGTAGCTTAACCAAAGCTAAGCTACACGTTGTCTCCCACATCAGGTCGCTCGAATGTTGATGATTTTTTGCCTTTTCGTCTTATTCGTTGAAATTTCCAAACTAAGTGTGATAACATATAGTGTAGACGAGCATGTGATAGATTTTATAAAATTTCATTTTGACTTGATGCCATCGAAATAAATAAAGGAATTAAATGAATATTTGGATGTTAAATTTATTAAAATTTCATATTATTCGAAGAGAAAAAAGATTGAGCGATTGAAATATAACCGAATTGTCAAATTTGGACAAACATTTAGTGCATTTGGTATTGCTGTTACTGTTTTAGAAAGTCCACGTGAGTAGTGAGCAGTTTGCTGGTAAAGAAATAGTAGACAATTGAATAATTTTGATAATTGAGACTATTTAAATAGAATAGTGGAAGAAGAAGAACAGCATTTCGCTAATTGATAAAGCAACTTTAGAAAAATTCGATGAAACCACACAATTGAGAAGAGAAATCAAAGGGCCAGGTGAAAGAAATAATTGTGTTGGATAAAAGTGTTTATAATTGATATTTTTGATGCTGCAGTCTATTCTAGTGGATACAACCAAACAAATTTTTTGATTCCTCTTCGGTGCATTAGTAAGTACGACAATTCCAAAGTCGTATATTAACCAGACTGTCCTTTGTGCATTAAGTTTCCGATATTTCGTTTTATTTTTTCAAAGTGAAATAACAATTAGAATCAAATTTTTAATTCCTTGTTTCTGATACGAATTACATTGCAGACAATTTTTAGTGGAGTGAATAGTACTACATACTGTGTTCTTCATAGTTGGCAATATAGCTATTGTTTGGACGTTTTAGAGTTCTTAGACGTGGAGATTAGCTTTTTTTTTGGATCACCTTTGTTCGGTTTGCCCTCTTGGGATCCACTCACTTCCTTCAGAACATCGATTCTGGTAGAAATTTCCTTTGAAGTAGTGGCCCGTATAATTTGCATCGAATTTTCCTTTTTTTTTGACATCCGTTGCTAGCGAAAGATTTTTGATAGAACAGAATGGCCCTATCAAACTTTATCCAAATATCCGATGCTTTAATCGAGTTCAATGCAGAACTCGAAAGCGAACTTCTGCACCAGTCCGCGATCCACTCCTTGGAGGTTCATCGGGACGAGTTGAGGGAAATATGGCAGAGAGTTAAACCAAAGTATGAGGCTAGCTTGGCTGAGTTAGCCGCTGCTGACGATAAGAGGGACATAGAAACCCTGAAAGCGCGGTATCAGACCACTTATCGAACTTACGTTCATGGCATAGCTAAAATAAGTGAGGTTATAGAATCCAAAAGGTCCGCTGCTGTTTCTCCCCCCAATCCAACGCGGTTGGAATTCTCTTCGAGTCCGAATGTAAACCTACCTCCTTGTGACACCGACCTCTTTCACGGGGATTACCTCTTCTGGCCATCGTTTCGCGACCTTTTTACTGCCTTATACATCAATAACACGAGGCTCTCCCCTGTCGAAAAATTATTTCACTTGAATTCCAAGACTCGCGGTGAAGCCAGGGAAATAGTTCGAAAGGCACCTCTCACGAATGAGGGATTTGAGTTAGCATGGAGGGCGTTGGAGGTTAGATTCGACAACAAACGTTTACTACTGAACAGCCAACTTAAGACCCTTTTTAATTTGCCAGGAATTACCGTTGAATCAAGCGAGTCCATAAAGCAGATTCAAAGTACTATAAATGGGATTATAGCTTCACTAAAGCTCTATAGTATAGATATCAAGAGTTGGAACCCCATTTTTGTGTATGTTTGTTCCATGCGTTTGCCTAAGATCACATTGTCCCTGTGGGAGCAATCAGTCAAGAATAAAAGTGACTTTCCATCTTGGACAGAACTTGATTCCTTCTTGACATGTCGATTTCAGACATTGGAGACGGTGAGGGATTTCGGTTTTCCCAGCACTTCTCAATCGATATCAAATTCCAAGAACGAGAACGTTGGCAAATCAATGCCAAAGAATAGCTCCTCCAAAAGAGTGAATTCGTATCGAAATGGTGTTGTCATTCCAAATTGTAAGTTATGCCCCAATGAAAACCACACCATAAGATTGTGTTCGAAATTTCATAACATGACCTACGCCGATAGACTGACAACCGTGAAGCAGTTAAAATTATGCCTTAATTGTTTTTCTAAGGGACATCTTGTCAAAGACTGTAAAAGTGCATTTAACTGCCAAAAATGCAACAGGAGGCACAACACTCTACTGCATCAAGACTGCAATGAGGAAATGGAAATTCCCGAAACTGATCAGAAATCGATACAGTCCACTTCCAATGGTGATTCCATTGTTCCCATACAGTCTTGTTTCGCAGCCAACAGCAAGACCGTGCTGTTGGGAACGGCCATGGTTGGTATCCGACATAATGGGGAGATTTTCAAGGCACGAGCACTTTTCGATTCTGGGTCGGAAGCGTCTTTCCTGTCAGAACACCTTTTCAACTTGCTTAAACTAAAAGCACGCAAATTTATGGCTCATATATCCGGCCTTAATGGCACCCTCTCTGCGAAGGCTCAGAAAATATGTATGCTTCAAATCACTTCTCCAATGACTTCAGGTTTTGACCTGGAGGCTCCCATTATGGTCATTCCTAAGCTAACATCCTCACTGCCTACTTTTTCTGTATCCGAGGAAATGTTTTCCACACTTCCTGACATCCACCTGGCAGACCCTGAGTTTTATCGGTCATCGTATATTGACATTTTGATAGGGGCAGATCTGATTCCGCAGGTCATGTTAAATGGCATTATTAATCCAGTTTGTGGGTCTCTTTTGGCCCAAGAAACAGTATTTGGTTGGATTCTGACCGGTCCCATTCCAAAAGAGCCTATTTCAGTCTTCCGCACTACTGTTTCACTTCCAGATGATATCGCCTTAGATGAACTAGTTTCCAAATTCTGGGAACTGGAGGACCTCCCTAGGGTTAAACCTATTTCCGATATGGACAAGTATTGTGAGGACATGTTCGTGGAAACCACCACCAGAAACGAGGCAGGCCGGTATATTGTTACGCTGCCATTTAAACCCGAATTTCCTTCCGGTATTCAACTCGGGCAGTCCCAAAAGATAGCTCTTTCTCAGTATATAAGAAATGAGAATCGGCTTCTCAGAGATATTGAGCTCAAGAGGCAGTACGATGCGGTTCTGGCAGAGTATATTGAATTAGGCCATATGAAGAGGGTAAGGGACATTGATTTCACTCCCAAATCCAATTTTCACTACTTGCCACACCATGCTGTTGTTCGTCCAAATAGCGTTACTACAAAAGTTCGTGTAGTGTTCAACGCGTCAAACCCTACCTCTAATGGTATGAGTTTGAACGACGTCCTCCACCCTGGTCCATCTTTGCAGAAAGATCTGTGCACTTTATTACTCCAGTGGCGATTTTATAAAGTGGTTTTCAATAGCGATATTGAAAAAATGTATCGCCAGATTTGTGTCCATCCGAAACACACTACATTCCAGAGAATTCTCTACCGAAAGTCCCCTTACGATGAAATCGAAGAATTTGAGCTACAGACGGTTACGTTTGGGGTAAATTGTGCCCCATTCTTGGCTCTACGCACAATTCAGCAACTGGCTACAGACGTAAGGCTTCAATATCCGCTTGCAAGCGAGATTTTGGAATCGTCGATGTACGTCGACGATGTTCTTGGGGGGAGTCATGATATTTTGTCCGCAACTAAGACCCAGAAGGAACTCATTTCGGCCTTGGGGACAGCCGGTTTTTTATTGAGAAAATGGACTTCTAACTCTAAGGAGTTCCTAAAATCCATTCCAAAGGACCATCTTCTGAATTCCGAATTTCTTGAGTTTGAAGATTCAAGTAAGGCCAAGACTCTGGGTGTTCGTTGGAACGCGAAACTTGATGATTTTTATTTCGTAGCCGGGCAATTAGACGCAAATTCCGATCCCACTAAGAGGAATATTCTTTCCAATATATCGAAACTATTCGACCCAGCTGGGTGGCTATGCCCCTTCATAGTTCTCGCAAAACTTCTAATGCGGGATGTTTGGTTATCCAAAGTCGGGTGGGATGATCCCCTTCCTCCGAATTTACTTGCAGCATGGCATTCATTCTTGGGGAATTATTCTAGGATTGGAGATATACGAATTCCTCGCTGGATACATTTCACTCCTGAAAGCGATATGGAACTCCATGGCTTCTGTGACGCCTCTGAAAAGGCGTACGCAATAGCCATTTATGTTCGAGTCGCGGCTCCCAGCGGTGAAATTGTCACACACCTCCTTATGTCAAAATCGAGGGTGGCACCATTGAAGACAATTTCAATTCCTAGACTCGAACTTTGTGGCGCGGCCTTACTGGCGGAGGCCATTGAATCGATTCTGCCGTCCATTCCAAATTGCAAGGTTTTCTGTTGGACAGATTCAACGATAGTCCTTGCCTGGTTAATGAAACCAGCGTTCCAATGGAAGACTTTTGTGGCTAACCGTGTTTCAAAAATATGTGAGGTAGTACCAGTGGACCACTGGGGCCATGTTGAATCAAGGCAGAATCCTGCGGATTTGGCTTCCCGTGGAGTGTTTCCCGATGAGTTAATTCAGAATGACCTTTGGTGGTTTGGTCCTCTGTGGCTTAGGCATCCATCGAGCCTTTGGCCAATTAAGAATGGTTTGCCAATAGATGAGACACTATTGGAAGCTAAGACTATTCACAGCCACTTTACTTACTTCCAAAACTACCAAGATCCTCTGGATAGGTTTTCTTCGCTGGGAAGAGCTCTTAGAGTGATGGCATATGTATACCGTTTTATTTCTAATTGCCGTGCTTCAGCCGATATAACTTCACGAACTCATTCGCTGACCAATGACGAAATCCAGGATGTTCGAGATCGTTTAATTGTCTTGTCACAAAAATTATTTTATCCAACTGAATATAAGGCATTGTCAAATGGGGAGCAAATTACGTCCACCAGTTCCTTATTGACTTTGAACCCCTTTTGTGATCCTAAAGGCCTCTTAAGAATATGTAGTCGCATAGCCCATTCCGAGAGCCTCACTTATAATGAGCGTTATCCTATTATCCTGCCGTATCACGGTACCTTCTCCCGATTGCTGATACTGTTCATACATTGCATTACATTGCATGGAGGCAACAGTTTAATGCTACGAATGTTGCGTCTCCAGTTCTGGATTCCAAAGGCGAAAATTCTTATAAAGGCCTGTGTTCACAATTGCAAGATTTGTGTAATTTCCAAACACAAGCTTAGAACGCAGCTGATGGGAACCCTTCCTCCAGAACGTACCACGCTCAGTCGACCATTCACGAATACTGGTATTGACTTTGCAGGTCCGTTCGACATAAAAAACTACTCGGCGCGATCCTGTACTATAACAAAGGGATACGTATGTTTATTCGTTTGTTTCGCTACACGTGCTATCCACTTGGAGCTCACAAGTTCCTTGACCACTTCAGCCTTTCTAGCGGCCTTTCACCGTTTTTCTTCCAGACGTGGGTGTCCCTTAAAGATCTTTTCCGACAATGGCAAAACATTTGTTGGAGCATCGAAAGAGGTGGCGAAAAACTTTCTTCAAAGATCGCGGGACGAGACACTTTTCCAATTCTCCTACCAGCGCTTATCCTGGCACTTCATTCCACCAGGAGCTCCTCATATGGGAGGGCTCTGGGAAGCCGGGGTGAAAAGTTTTAAGGCTCATTTCCGAAAGATGGCAGGATGTCATAAATTTACGTTCGAGGAATTCACTACTATACTTTCCCGTATCGAAGCCTGTTTAAACTCGCGACCTATTTCACCTTTATCCGAAAATCCCGACGATTTGCTAGCTCTTACCCCTGGACATTTCCTTACTGGGGGTCCTTTGCTTTCACCTGCCCCTTTGATTTCTCTTCTCAATTGTGTGGTTTCATCGAATTTTTCTAAAGTTGCTTTATCAATTAGCGAAATGCTGTTCTTCTTCTTCCACTATTCTATTTAAATAGTCTCAATTATCAAAATTATTCAATTGTCTACTATTTCTTTACCAGCAAACTGCTCACTACTCACGTGGACTTTCTAAAACAGTAACAGCAATACCAAATGCACTAAATGTTTGTCCAAATTTGACAATTCGGTTATATTTCAATCGCTCAATCTTTTTTCTCTTCGAATAATATGAAATTTTAATAAATTTAACATCCAAATATTCATTTAATTCCTTTATTTATTTCGATGGCATCAAGTCAAAATGAAATTTTATAAAATCTATCACATGCTCGTCTACACTATATGTTATCACACTTAGTTTGGAAATTTCAACGAATAAGACGAAAAGGCAAAAAATCATCAACATTCGAGCGACCTGATGTGGGAGACAACGTGTAGCTTAGCTTTGGTTAAGCTACAAAATCTAGTTCTTGACGGAGGGATTGTAGTATGGTGAGAAAAAATTATAAAACTGGTACTGGTACTGCTTGTGGTTCTCTCGTGTAGTCAGCGAATAAAGAAACAACAAGGGATGGGTAGTCTGTAGGTACCTACAACTTTTATCAAAAAGGAATGAAAATCAACGTGGATGATTGATTCTGTGGTGATCGATTGGAATATGGATAGGAAAAAATATGATGTAAAGAGTATTTTTTTTGTTGTTGCTTGTTTTTTAATAACCACTATGATGAACACGAATGTACCATATACGACAAAAAAACTGTCAAGTAGAGCCTTTGGAGACCATTAAGTGTAATTACTGTGCTTTGTCTTCTTATAAATCAAGATCAAAGTTTTTGTGTTTAAGAGGATTGAAATTGAAATAAGCAAAATAATTTGACACACTTGATAAGGAGATTGGTTTGAAATGTGTGAACCAATTCAATTCAATTCACCATGAAAACGTTGGGGTTCAGTGGACTGTGAACGAAATCAAAGGGCCAGGTGAAAGAAATAATTGTGTTGGATAAAAGTGTTTATAATTGATGAAAACGTTGGCTCTTACCCCTGGACATTTCCTTACTGGGGGTCCTTTGCTTTCACCTGCCGAACCTGACGAATCCGAGACTACTATTTCTGTAGTTAATCGTTGGCGAAGAGTTGTGGCATTATCTCAACAGTTCAGTATTAGATGGAAACATGAGTATCTTAAAGAGCTTCACAAGCGCATTAAATGGAAAAGACCACAGCCAAATATCCAGATTGGTTCTATGGTTGTTGTGAGAGACGACTGTTTGCCACCCCAGGAATGGAAATTGGGGCGTATTTCGAAGATATATTATGGCAAGGATGATTTAGTGCGAGTAGTCGATATAACTACACAAAGGGGAACCATAACTCGGCCTGTTGTAAAAGTCGTGGTACTCCCACCATGTTAGAAATTAGTTATTCAATTTCCTTTTGTTACATTATTGTCCTTTATTATATTTTAGTTTACTCTTACAGAATGCCACCTATTTTATCCCGCCTTAGCCGTTCCGAGGCAAACAAAAATTATTACTCTTGCAGAATCTGTTCACAAAACCACGGTCTTCGTAAATGCAAGGTATTCCGAAAAAAGGATGCGAAACAACGTATGCAATTAGTTGTGACTCACCGCTACTGTCCAAACTGTTTAGCCCATCAACACTCATCTAGTTCTTGTTTTTCAACTAAAGGATGTCGGTTTTGTGGAGGCAACCATCACTCCTTATTGCATATAGATAATCCAAAATTGCGAAGCAAGAAAACAAGGACAGTAAAGGTCGAAAAAAGCCCCGCAGGTGAACCACCAAACACCAGTTCAACTAACCAGCGATCACTAACGATAGCGTCTATTGCAACTCCAAACGCCACTTTGCTATTTCCAACGGCTATAATACTGGTTGTGATCGGCAAGAAAAAGCACCATATCCGCGCAGTTATTGATCCTTGCACCGCCATTAGTAAAATATCTAAACAGTTTGTTGAAGAGTTACGACTTAACACAACTGTCCTAGGATCGGAGTCCATATGTGCAGTCTCTATAGCATCTCGCCACTCTTCTCACACTGTTTTAGACACCACAATGAGAGTCAACAACCACATATCAATGGACACGCCTAATAGATCCATTGATGCTGCCATTGCTGCAAAATTCGCTAATTTGACTTTAGCAGATCCAAAATTTTATATCTCTGGGCCGTTTTCAATCGTACTTGGATCTGACATATATGGGCGCATTATATTACCGGGTCTTTTAGCTAGTGATGGCTCTCTTCCAGTCGCCACAAATACTATCTTCGGCTGGGTGCTGTCTGGCTCATGCACCACCTGATGCAACAACTATTGAACTGGATTATATTTAAAATTAACATTAGAATCTATAAGTAAACTGAATTGTTATTAAATTTTGACTAGAGATAACCCTTATAGTATTAAGGCATATTGAATTTCAAGCATTTTATGAACACTCAAAGATCGTATGAATTGTATATTTTCCTATTTTTTTTTTTGACCTCATACCATTATATATTTGAATTTAAAACTTTTACCTTGCAATCTTGCAACATGGGCCGGTAATGTTTGTGCCACACAACTTCCAGGTCTGCATTTTTATAATGCCACATACAGAGGGCACTGAGAACACTACACTTTTTAGTTCTAAATTTAGTTTTATGGTAAACTAAATGTCATTATTTTGAGAAGTCATGACTATGAAATGAAAGACTCGTTCATTCCGTTTTAACTTCGAGAGCAATAAAGTTCAGTCTTCGTAAAATCTAAACATATATCGTTTTTTTTTTTTTTTGTTAAGTCATTGTGACTTGGTATTAAGGTTACTTTTTTACATACATAACCCAAAAACACATTTCGAGTCTTAAGGGTTTTGGACTTTCCAAACTTCCAAAAAGAATTTCTATCTTTCAGGAGGCCATTATCACCCTTTCGTTCACAGTCCACTGAACCCCAACGTTTTCAGTTTGCATTCCAGAACGATTAACATTGAATTGCGTTTGTCCCTCTTTTAGTTTCATCATTGCGATTGAAGGATGATATCATATATTTCTATTTTACACGCTTACCAACCATGCCATTAATAATCGGTGGTAATAGAAGGGGATAAGACAAGCCGCTTAATAAGCATTTTTCTACAATCAAAATTAGCGAGAAAATCCGCCTAGAGGGTAAATAAAACAACCCTGTTGTTGTTCTTTGGCGCCTCCGGCACTACATTTAGAATAAGGGCATCTTACAAAAATAAATGCAAATGCACTTCGATGCTAAACAACACTAAGGTCAAGAACATCACTCGCCTCAATAGCACCCTCGAACATTAAGCATTTACCCCCCACACTCAAACCTATTCATTGCTCACATAATTTGATATGAAAGGGTACATATGATTGATGCTTAAAAAAAAGCAACAAAAATTTGATGTGGTTCTTCTTCTTCCACAACACCGTAGTAAAGCATATTCCTACTCTCATCTACTGCCTCCATATTCAACACCATTACAATAATTATTCAACGCTAACTAAATGGAAATAAACTATTGTTTATTCGGTACATATGATGAACCATTGTATATTACGTTTTAAACAACTCAAAATAATTGATGGAATAAAATGTTCGAAATTTTCCTGTGTGTTAATACAGCTGTACAAATTTGTTGCAAAATTTCTACTTCTATTCCGTTTAGTTTTAACTAATCCGCCCGAAATTAATATTTTAATTGTATAAATACTTTACGTTTTTATAATAAAATTTTGTTTTTTATTCATATACCAGCTGACTCGGGCCCGCACCGCTGCGCCTTCTTTTACTTTATATGGAACAAAATTCTCCGTGGAATATTTACAACACACAACAACAAATTTTGCCCATGAACATTCCACTGAAGAACAGGGGCAAACTTCTCACATATCAATGAGTGCAGTTCGATTCAAGTTTAAGCTCAATGATAAGGGGCCTCCTTTTTATAGCAGTGTCCGAACGTCTTGCCGCAATGCGACACCTCTTTGGAGAGAAGTTTTACATGGCATAGTACCTCACAAATGTTGCCAGCATTAGGAGGGGAAAACCACCGATATTTCAGCCCGATATTCTCATGATATCTGATTTAGGTGTGTTTTCGGGGTTGAGGTGGTCCTCCAGGCACTTGGTCCTGAAAAAATATCAGCATCGTGCTCTTCTTTCAAATACCATTTATTTAAACCCTATATTGCCTTTGGTTTAGGGGAGTTTACAGGATGAGGCGTCCCCCAAACACATGGCCTCAAAATAGGTTATCAAATTCGTTTTCTAATTTCAAATACCTTTCATTTGAGCCACATATTAGCATGGTCGAAAAGTCGAAAAAATGTTACCCTTCGGGGGATGTTTTGGGAAAGGGGTGATGCCCGAAATACACGGTGCTACATTTGGGTATCGAATTCGTATTCTTCTCCCAAATACCTTTATTTGAGCCCCATATTGCGATTGTCAGTAAAAAATTGCTCTTTGTGGGGTATTTTGGGAAAGGGGTAGACCCCCAGAAAATTGGTCCCGAAAGTGGCTATCAATTCTTGCTCTACCCCTCAATTCCTTTCATTTAAGCTCCACATTGACATGGTCGGTAAATATGCCCGATTTAGGGGTGTTTTGGCGAATGGGGTGGTCCCCAAACACTAAGCCTGGAAAATATATCAGCAAAGACTGCCTAATATGTCCGGTTTAGGGTATTGGCCTTAAAAAATATATGTATGTAGTTCCACTCTCTTTAAGACCCAAATTGTCTTGGTGAGCAAATACGTCCTATTTGGGGGTTGTTGTGATGGTGGGACATTCCCTAGACAGTTGGTCCCTAATGTTGATATCAGATATTTCTAATTTGAGCCCCATATTTCCATAGTCGGCAAGCACGACCGTGAATAATACCTGTTTGGGGGTGCTTTGGGGAAGGGGTGGTCCCCCAGAAACGTGGTCCCACATTTGGATATTAGATCCGTATTCTATTCGCAAATACCATTCATTCGAGTCCCATATTGCCATGGTCGGTAAATATGTCCGATTTAGAGGTGTTTTGGGGGTTGGGGTGGTCCCCCAACCACTTGGTCCGACATTTAGATACCAGATTCGTATTCTTATCCTAAATACTTTTTATTTGAGCCCCATATTGCAGTGATTGATCTAAATAAATGTTTGGTAAGTTTCAGAGTGGGGCGGCCCCCCTAGATATCCTAGCCGAAATTTGGATACCAAATTTTTATTTTCAGGGTACTATATGAGAGCATACAAAATTTCGCTTAAATCGCACTACCCATCTCCGAGATCTGGCGTTTCTGAAAATTAGGTTAAGGGGGAGGGTCCGCCCCCCCCCTTCAGATATCAAAAAATGTAATACCCTATTTTCACCACAGGATCATTATGCACCATCTGTGAAACTTTAAGAAAATCGGTTCAGCCGTTTCTGAGTCTATAAGGAACACACAAATATACAAACAAACAAACCTACAAACAAACATAAATTGATTTTTATATATAACTAGCTGACCCGGGCCCGCTCCGCTGCTCCTTCTTTTACTTTATATGGAACAAAAGTTTCCTTGGAATATTTATTTTCGACAAATAAGGAGCTTTTAGTGAAATACCATGCTACGAAAATAGTATATCGCTGGACTAACAGTTTTAAAATATAAGTGCCTTTATCTGAATCCCATATGATCTTTATTGGTTATTTGGATATAAGATTCGTATTCTACTCGCAAATACCTTTCATTTGCGTCCCATATTGCCATGGTCGGTAAATAGGTCCCCCTAACACTTGGTCCGACATTTGGATATCAGATAGGTTTTCTTATCCTAAATACCTTTCATTTGAGTCCCATAATGTCGTGATTGGTCTAAATATATGTTTGGTAGGTTTTGGGGTGGGGTGGCCCCCCTAGGTACCCTATCCGAAATTTGGATACCAAATTATTGATTTTAGGGTACTATATGAGAGCACACAAAATTTCGCTTGTATCGCACTACCCAACTCCGAGATCTGGCGTTTCTGAAAATTAGGGTAGGGGGGAGGGTCAATAACAATTCTTTAAATTATGAATATAAACCATATGCCTGGTCGCTTCGCTGCCCCCGATGGTACACCCAATATCAAGATGTAACTGTATCGCAATTTTAATAGATTTAGCCTTATCCGTAAAGAAAGAACATTTTGAACGTGTTGGTGCCTAAATGTACGAATTAAAAAAACCTCTAGTCGGCTGATAAGTAATGCAAAGGTGTAACTGTATCGCAATTTTAAGATCTTTAGCTTAATCCGTAAATAAAGTTACATTTTGTACGTTTTAGTACCTAAATGAAGAAATATCAAAAAGTCAAAGTCATCCGTTACATGCCGCCAAGATGTACCTGTATCTCCAATGTCACAGATATAGCACAGCATGTAGATAAATTACCACTTTGTACGTTTATGTACCAAGATCAACGAACGTCTAAAAATCTCCGAGTCCCTCGGTACATAATGCATAGATGTAACTGTATTCCAAATTTCAGAGTTGTATCTCAATCCGTAAAGACGGTGCCATATTAAACGTTTTAATACCAAAATGTTTGAATATCAACAACGCCTTCTAGTCGTCCGGTACATACTGTTAAGATGTGCCTGTATCCCAAATTGTTGATCTGTAGCTCAATCTATCACGAAAGTACTAAATAGTACCAATTAGAGCTACTTAAGTGCTTTTATTCCACTCCTTGTACGATTTCAACATTTCATATTTGGTACAACTTGTCGTAAAGGGTGATTTTTTTGAGGTTAGGATTTTCATGCATTAGTATTTGACAGATCACGTGGGATTTCAGACATGGTGTCAAAGAGAAAGATGCTCAGTATGCTTTGACATTTCATCATGAATAGACTTACTAACGAGCAACGCTTGCAAATCATTGAATTTTATTACCAAAATCAGTGTTCGGTTCGAAATGTGTTCATTCACCGTTCAGCGATGAGGCTCATTTCTGGTTGAATGGCTACGTAAATAAGCAAAATTGCCGCATTTGGAGTGAAGAGCAACCAGAAGCCGTTCAAGAACTGCCCATGCATCCCGAAAAATGCACTGTTTGGTGTGGTTTGTACGCTGGTGGAATCATTGGACCGTATTTTTTCAAAGATGCTGTTGGACGCAACGTTACGGTGAATGAACACATTTCGAACCGAACACTGATTTTGGTAATAAAATTCAATGATTTGCAAGCGTTGCTCGTTAGTAAGTCTATTCATGATGAAATGTCAAAGCATACTGAGCATCTTTCTCTTTGACACCATGTCTGAAATCCCACGTGATCTGTCAAATACTAATGCATGAATATCCTAACCTCAAAAAAATCACCCTTTATATTTGTCAAGACTTTGATCATTTTTTATACCCTCCACCATAGGATGGGGGGTATACTAATTTCGTCATTCTGTTTGTAACTACTCGAAATATTCGTCTGAGACCCCATAAAGTATATATATTCTTGATCGTCGTGATATTTTATGTCGATCTAGCCATATCCGTCCGTCTGTCTGTCGAAAGCCATTTGAACTTTTTCACAAATATCTCTTATTAATGTAGGTCGGTTGGATTTGTAAATGGGCCATATCGGTCTATGTTTTGATAAAGCTGCCATATAAACCGATCTTGAGTCTCTAGAGGATCGACTGAAATTTTGTACGATGTGTTCTGTTATGATATCCAACAACTATGCCAAGTATGGTTCGAATCGGTTCATAACCTGATATAGCTGCCATATAAACCGATCTTGGGTCTTGATTCTTGAGCCTCTAGAGTGTGCAATTCTTATCCGATTGGCACGACGTGTTTTTTATGATATCCAACAACTGCGCCAAGTATGGTTCAAATCGGTCCATAACCTGATATAGCTGTCATATAAGCCGATTTTGAGTCTTGACTTCTTGAGCCTCTAAAGGGCGCAATTATTATCCGATTTGAATGAATTTTTGCACGAAGTATTTTGCTATGATATCCAACAACTGTGCTAAGTATGGTTCAAATCAGTTCATAACCTGATATAGCTGCCATATAAACCGATCTGGGATCTTGACTTCTTGAGCCTCTAGAGGTCGCAATTATTGGGTTGGCCAAAAAGTAATTGCGGATTTTTCATATAGTCGGCGTTGACAAATTTTTTCACAGCTTGTGACTCTGTAATTGCATTCTTTCTTCTGTCAGTTAACAGCTGTTACTTTTAGCTTGCTTTAGAAAAAAAGTGTAAAAAAAGTATATTTGATTAAAGTTCATTCTAAGTTTTATTAAAAATGCATTTACTTTCTTTTAAAAAATCCGCAATTACTTTTTGGGCAACCCAATATTTTCCGATTTGCCTGAAATTTTGTACGACGGATCCCCTCATGATCATCAACATACGTGATTATTATGGTCTGAATCGGTCTATAGCTCGATACAGCTCCCATATAAATCAATCTCTCTATTTTACTTCTTGAGCCTCCAAAGGCCGCAATTCTTATTCGAATTGGCTGACATTTTACACAGGTCTCCAACATATAATTTTATTGTGGTCCAAACCGGAACATATCTTGATATCGCTCTAATAGCAGAGTAAATCTTTTTTGATATCCTTTTTTGTCTAAAAACAGATGCCGGGAAAAAACTCGACAAATGCGATCCATGGTGGAGGGTATATAAGATTCGGCCCGGCTATGCTATTGGAGCTATATTAAGTTGTAGTCCGATTCGGAACAAAATGAATGCCGAACATTGTAGAAGTCCCTGTATAATATTTCAGTTCATTCGGATAAGAGTTGCGCCCTGTAGGGGCTCAAGAAGCAAAATCGAGAGATAAATTTATATGGGAGCTGTATCAAACTATTGATCGATTCCGACCATATTAAACACGTATGTTGAGAAGCCGTTGTACCAAATTTTTGCCAAATCGGGTTAGAATTCCGCCCTCTAAAGGCTCAAGAAGTCAAAATCCCAGATCGATTTATATGGCAGCTATATCAGGTTCCATACCGATTTACGCCATACTTACCATAGTTATTGGAAGTCATATCAAAACACCTCATGCAAAATTTTAACCAAATCGGATGAGAATTGCGCGCTCTATTGGCTCACGAAGTCAAGATCCAAGATCGTTTTATATGACAGCTATAACATATTATAAACCGAATTGAATCATACTCACCACTGTTGTTGAAAGTGATACCAAAGCACTGCGTGCAAAATTTCAGTTAAATCGGACGAGAATTGCGCCCTATAGATGCTCCAGAAGTCAAGACCCAAGATCGGTTTATATGGCAGCTATATCAAAACATGGACCGATTTAAACCATACTTAGCGTAGTTGTTGGAAGTGCTACCAAAACACTACGTGCAAAGTCAAGTATTAAGAGAATTGCGCTCTCTAGAGGCTCAAGAAGTCAAGATCCAAGATCGGTTTATATGGCAGCTATATCAAAACATGGACCGATTTGACCCATTTACAATACCAACTGACCTACACTAATAAAAAGTATTTGTGCAATATTTCAAGCGGCTAGCTTTACTCCTTCGAAAGTTAGCGACCAAAATTACGCCCTCTAGAGACTCAAGAAATCAAGACCCAAGATCGGTTTATATGGCAGCTATATCAAAACATGGACCAATATGGCCCGTTTACAATACCAACCTACCTACAGTAATAAGAAATATTCGTGCAAAATTTCAAGCGGCTAGCTTTCTCCTTCGGAAGTTAGCGTGCTTTCGACAGACAGACGGTCGGACACGGCTAGATCAACATAAAATGTCGCAATGATCAAAAATATATATATATATATATATATACAGAATGACGAAATTAGTATACCCCCATCCTATGGCGGAGGGTATAAAAATTACTTTGTCAGCCAACATATGTTTCCTAGTAGAACCTACGTGTTAAATTTCAGAGCTCTAGTTCAATCCGTAAAGAAGGTACGAAATGTTACCAAATACGGTACAAAACGTAAGTTTCTTCCATTTCCATTACTATTTTTATACCCTCCACTATAGGATGGGGGTATACTAATTTCGTCATTCTGTTTGTAACTACTCGAAAAATTCTTGATCGTCGTGACATTTTATGTTGATCTAGCCATGTCCGTCCGTCCGTCTGTCTGTCGAAAGCACGCTATCTTTCGAAGGAGTAAAGGTAGCCGTAACATCAGCCTTATTTGTGCCCATGCCCCGACGGAAGACAAAGACGAGCAGACCAAGGATGTTTTCTACGAGCGCCTAGAGAGAGAATATGACCGCTGCCCCGCCCATGATATTAAAATCGTCCTGGGAGATTTTAGTGCGAAAATAGGGAAGGAAGACATTTGTGGTCCAACAGTCGGAAAGTTTAGCCTCCACGAGATAACGTCCACTAATGGGTTGAGGCTGATAGATTTCGCCGCGGCAAAAAATATGGTAGTTAGTAGCACCAGATTTCAACATAAAACTATCCACAAAGCCACATGGCTGTCACCCGATCAAAACACGAGAAACCAAATTGATCACGTTGTGATGGATGGAAGGCATTCATCCAGCTTGTTAGATGTACGATCGATCCGTGGAGCGAATATAGATTCGAATCATTCCCTTGTTGCAGCAAAGGTTCGCACCCGTTTAAACATGGCGAGGAAAGTACGATCTGACACTGCACGGAAGCTGGACATTGAAAAGCTGCAAACACAACAAATGGCAGCGGCATACTCCACTCGACTGACCCAACTGCGTGATGAAAGCGCTCCTTGTCCCGATGATATAATGGCGCAGTGGCAAACTATTGCCCACTCCATGGAAAATGCCGCGAAATCCGTACTTGTGTACCGGAAGCCTCCTCCAAAAAACCCATGGTACGACCAAGAGTGTCGAGATGCTACTGAAGCCAAGAATGCGGCGTATAGAGCAACCCTGCAATCAGTAGCAACGCAAAAGGAGAGAGGAGAAACGTCTATTCCGCAGAAAGAAAAAGGAAATGGAAAGACGTGAGTGCGAGCGAATTGAGATGTACAGAAGTCAGAATGAAGTCCGGAAATTCTACCAAAGAATTAAACACCAAACCGATGGCTTTGGTGCAGGCACATCCTCCTGCAGAGACAAAGAGGGAAATCTGGTAACTGACACAGATGACATGCTGAAGATATGGAAAGAACATTCTACCCAACTGCTAGTGTCCGATGTTGGCGGCGAAGAGGATACCACAGAACCAATCCCTGATGATGCTATAGAATGTTTAACTCCTAGTCAGAATGAGGTCCAAGTAGCAGTAACCCGACTAAAGAACAGCAAGGCAGCAGGAGCCGACAGGTATTCCGCTGAACTATTTAGGACCGGAGGCGACACGCTGATAAGGCGTATGCATCAACTTATGTGCGCAATATGGCTAGAAGAACGCATACCCGATGATTGGAACCTTAGCATACTATGTCCCGTACACAAGAAAGGAGACAAGACGGAATGTGCCAACTACAGAGGAATAAGTCTCCTCCCCATCGCATACAAGATACTCTCGAGCGTACTGTGTGAAAGATTAAAACCTAAAGTCAATGAGATAATTGGGCCCTATCAATGCGGCTTTAGACCAGGTAAATCCACCCTAGACCAGATATTCACACTGCGCCAAATCCTGGAAAAGACCCGAGAAGGACAAATTAACACCTACCATCTCTTTGTTGACTATAAAGCCGCCTTCGATACTCCTTTACGTTCAAAGGTATTTCAAGCCATGTCTAAGTTTGGTATCCCTGCAAAATTAATAAGACTCTGCAGAATGACACTTGCTGATACGTGTTCCTCAGTAAGAATAGGAAAGAATCTCTCCGAACCATTTAATACCAAACGAGGTTTCAGACAAGGAGACAGCCTATCGTGTAATCTCTTTAATATCCTGCTGGAGAAGATTATACGAGATGCAGATGTGAATAGATATGGCACACTAATCACAAGAGAGCACATGCTACTCGCCTATGCCGACGATATCGATATCATAGGTCGGTCACCGAAAGTAACTGCAGCCTTTGAAAGAATCGAAAGAGAGTCAGTGAAAATGGGTCTGGCAGTAAATGGAGATAAGACGAAATGGATGGTTTCCACTCCCAAAAAGCCTTGCACAACCGAACAGATAAAGAACATGGAGAAAGTTGGGAATCACATCTTTGAGATAGTCAGTAACTTTATCTACCTCGGCACCGCCGTAACCGAAACGAATGACACAAGTTTTGAGATAAAGAGAAGAATAATACTGGCAAACAGATGCCACTTTTGGCTAAGTAAGCAGTTTAGAAACAAGGCCACCTCTCGACAGACGAAGACTACACTTTACAAGACACCGATACTACCCGTGCTGTTATATGGTTCTGAAGCATGGGTACTTGTGAAAGCAGATGAGGCAGTGCTTGGAGTATTTGAGAGAAAGATTCTTCGTAAAACATATGGACCAGTTTGCGTTAATGGAGAATATAGGCGACGTATGAACCACGAGCTGTATGACGACGATAGCATAGATACACGCATCAAAATACAACGGCTGCGTTGGCTAGGTCATGTTGTCAGAATGGATGAAGAAGCTCCAGCAAAGAAGTCTTTTAAAGGCAAACACGGTGGTACACGCAAACCGGGAAGACCAAAAGCCCGATGGAAAGATCAAGTTGTGGGAGACACCTCGCAACTTGGTGTCAGAGATTTTAGAATGAGCGCAGAAGATCGAGGCGCATGGAACGCTATTCTACGTTCGGCTAGTGGAACAAATATTCTGCCATAGCCAATTAAAGTAAAGTAAGAGCTGAAATTTTGCACATATTCTTTTTTTGTCCATAAGCAGGTTAAGTTAAAAGATGGGCTATATAGGACTATATCTTCATATAGCCACATATAGACCGATCCGCCGATTTAGGTTCTGAAGCCCATAAAAGCCACGTTTATTATCCGATTTTGCTGAAATTTGGGACAGTGAGTTGTGTTAGGCCCTTCAAAATTCTTCAACAATTTGGCTCAGATCGGTCCTGATTTGAATATAGCTGCCATATAGACTGATCCACCGATTTAGGGTCTTAGGCCCATAAAAGCCACATTTATTATCCGATTTTGCTGAAATTTGGGACAGTGAGTTGTGTTAGGCCCCTCGACATCCTTCGTTAATTTGGCCTAGATCGGTTCAAATTTGGTTATAGCTGCCATATAGACCGATCCTCCGATTTAGGGTCTTAGGCCCATAAAAGCCACATTTGCGGCCCCCCAATTTCTTGGACCCAATTTTTGATATGAAATTTGTATTCTACTCTTGAATACCTTTCATTTAATTCCCATGTTGTCCCAATCGGTCCACGATTGGACGGTCCGCCCCCAATGCGATATCGAAAAATTAAATAGCCTATTGCTCATTCCGGACCACTTCCCACAATCTGTGAAAATTTCAAAGAAATCGATTTAACCGTTTTTGAGTCTATACGGAACAAACAAATTTACAAACCCACAAAAAAACAAACACAAATTCATTTTTATGTATATATTGGGTTGCCAAAAAAGTAATTGCGGATTTTTCATATAGTCGGCGTTGAAAAATTTTCTCACAGCTTGTGACTCTGTAATTGCATTCTTTCTTCTGTCAGTTATCAGCTGTTACTTTTAGCTGGCTTAAGAAAAAAAGTGTAAAAAAAGTACATTTGATTAAAGTTCATTCTAAGTTTTATTAAAAATGCATTTACTTTCTTTTAAAAAATCCGCAATTACTTTTTGGGCAACCCAATATATAGATACACATGTATATTGTATTTGTGCCCCACACATTCATTAAATCACTCAGTGTCCAGCTATGTCATTGTGTTTCATCAACTGTTTTAGGATGAGATGGTCCGCTAGATATATGAGCAGAATGAAGATATCAGATTCGTAGTCCACAACCGTATACCTTTAATTTAACCCCATATTGTCGTGATTAATGTATACAACCGTTTGGTGAAGGGTGTCTATATGAGGGTTGTGCGCTACAATCCATCTCTACATTGAGCACGTATTTGAATGACGCACTCTACTCAAAAATATCTATAATTTGATCCCCCATTGTTTAAATTGTTCAAATAACCTATTGGAGTCGATTTTTAGAGGTAAAGCGCCACCTAGATTCTTGGTCACAAATTTTAATGGCATATTCGTAATCAACTCCCAAATACCTTTCATATGAGAATTATATAGCTATGATCGAGTAAAATTTCCATTTGGGGGGCCTTTTGGGGGTGGTGCGACCCACAAATACTTCGACATCATTTTTTATGTCGTTTTCGTAATCTTCTCCCAAATACCTTTCATTTGAGTCCCATATTGATATGTACGTCCAATATGGTTGTTTGGTGAACTTTTGGGGTTGGAGTGGCCCCTGGGTTGCTTGGACCCAACATAAATACCATATTCGTGTTCTACTCTCCAATACCTTTCATTTGATGTTCATATCGTCCCGATCGGTCAACCTTGATTTTGGGTCGTGTTTTTGGGATAACGGCGGAGGGTCCGCCCCCTTCTAATATCGACAAATTATATAGCTTATTCCTCCTTTCGGACAATATTCTTAATCTACTCCCGAATACCTTATTCATTCGAGTCCCATATTGTCATTTTCACTCAATATGCCTACTTGAAGGGGTTTCAAGGTCAGGGCGGCCCCCTAGGTACTTGGACCCAAATTTTGATATCAAATTTGTATTCTACTCCCGAATACCTCTCATTTGAGTCCCATATTGCCCCGAACGGTCCTCTTTTATTTTTGGGTATGGGGGCGAGTCCACCCCCCTTCAGATATCAAAAAATTATATAGCTTATTGCTCCTTCCGGACCACTCCCCACAATCTGTGAAAATTTGAAAGAAATCGGTTAAGCCGTTTTTGAGTCCATATGGGACAAACAAATTTACAACAAACACTAATTAATTAACATAAGATAGATGTACATAGATATATATATATATAGATAGATAAGGATAAATTTGGAAATTGTAAATAATCTGCAAAATACTTACCTGAGTTAAAGTATATAATTCTTACCTGAGTTCAGGTATATAATTCTTACCTGAGTTCAAGTACAATATATAACTGTACAAAAAGAATTCCATGTTATTTCTGAAGTTGTTGTAAATCATATTTGTTTTATTGCAAAAGTTTAAAGATTAAGTAACAATTACTTAGATAACATTACTTAGATATACATTATTCAGGAAACTTAAAATATGTATTCTATATAGGAGGAAAAAAATCATTATAGGTATGGTATAAAGAAAATAAAAATAAAGAGGAAAAGAGAAACAATATCTTCTTATTACGATATTTCAACGTATTCATAACATAAGGTACTTCTATTCCAATCAATCTCTGTGAATTGTATTTAGCAAAGATTGTTAACAAAACTTAAATGACTACAAAAAAGGCACCTGAGTTGTAAGAGTAGCGAAAGGGCTGCCTAGTAGAATACTCAAGCCCCAACACTATTAGGTTACTTATTTAAATATTTCATGTGTTTTTGTTTTTTAAATAATAACATACGCGTTTGCTAGTAATAATATAATTAAACGATATAATATTATCAATTGAATATTATTATTATTGAATAACAAAAAAAGAGTAAAAATAATAATATGTGTGAATTAAGAATGAACTAAAACAAATAAAACTACGTACTCCTCTATATTTTTTAGGTTTTTTTTTTATAAAATTAATTCATTTTCAACATTAAGCAGCTATGTTTTATTGCGTTTGCTTTCTCTTTTATGGTTGTGTGATTTTATGAGGTTGATTTTAATAAAATATATTGATTTTATTAATCCCTGATTTTATTTGAAACACAAATTGACTAGTGTTCAAGGTAACATAAGTTTAAGCAAAGTAACTCATTCATTGATTCAAAGAATGCTAATCTATATCTGAGATGTTGCAAAACAAGCCTTCACTCCTTTAGAGGAGAGCAAAGGTTTTCTCTAATTTTAATTAATTGAAAAGGAAACATTAGAAAATGAATTTTAACAAGTTTAACAACAATCGTTTAAATTCTAAAGCTCGCTAACCACTTAAAGTTAAATTGCGAAACACCTCTCCAATAAATTTTTAGAATTTTGTCTTTCTTTAAGTTTTTGTATTTTTTGGGTCTCTCTATTTCTCCTTCATTCCTTCGTTATTGATACATATCACATTTTGTAAAGTTCTGGCGGTTCTTTGCATGAGGGTATACCTTGATCGTATTTACCCATTTCGGCCTCATACAGCAGGTTGTTGATAAGGTGTTTCACCACAATTTTGGCCTTTGAAGTCTTCAGCTTGCGTATGGTTATGGCCACATATTCACCAAAGACTCCGTATTCATCAATCGGTGTGCTGCTAGGCTTAGAGCCCCCGCCTCCTGAGTTGATGCCCAACGATGCATTGGAGCCGCCACCGGCCGAGCTGCTAGAGGTAGGATGATTATTGCTGCTATTGCCATTGTATATGTTGGCGGAGTATCCAGCTCCGCCATTGAGGTTGTTCAGATAATCACATTGTCTGGAGTGTAGAGCATTGTTGGAATGTTGTTGTAATTTGGAGGGTGATGGTGCATCACCGGTATCTAGGGTGAGGAGATTCGCATTCAAATGGATTTGAGTTTTACGTTTGCGACTACTGCCTGCGCCACCACCAGCACTTCCTATGATGTTGCTGGCATTAAGGTTAACGATGCCATTACTGCTGCTGATGGTGTTGCCATTGCTGTTGCCGCCATTGCGGTGCATTGTCAAGTCGGTGGCATTTTTGTGATAATTCAGTGGCACTGGAGTGGAAGTGCGTGTGCTCTCAAGCATCGTCAACTCGTTGGAATCACTTTCAAACTGTTGAATAGATTAAAATGGGGAAAAAACAGAGAGAAATGTTTTAGAACTGTGTCAGTAAAAAGAAATTGAAGGGGTAGAACTAAAAAAGAAAATGCTGTAATGAACAGAAGAACAATTCCCGAAAGCACTTAAGAAAATTATAATTTCGTGAGGCGGAATTCAAATTTATGCAGCAAATCTAAAGGACTGTCAGTAATTGTGGTAGTAGCATCCAACATCGTTGGATGCATCATTATCAGCAAATATTCGTACTTGTCCTCTTTCAAGGACTAAATTGCATTTCTCATAGCGTGGCGGAATGAAAAATCATAAATTTGAGTTAGTCTTGATTTACATGAATTGTGCTATGCGCAGAATTAAAGATTACAATTATTCGCAAAGCGACGTCGAAACGAAGGACAAAAGAGCAATGGTGCACTTTAAGTTGTATTAAAATTGTTTGCAAAAAGGCGAGTCATAATCAAAGAAATTATGAAGATTATAATGTGAAGAATTGTGGTGTTGTCTAGTCTGCACTTAAATTTCGCTTAGCATTTAATGGAAGAAAATTTTTTTATATAAGCCAAAAAGGTTATACATATTTTGTTGTTTAAGTTCAATTAAAACATTCGTTTTAATTTTGTATATTTTTTTTTTAATCCGGGTTTATCGCCCCTATTCTAATTGAAGTCTCCGTTAGAATCTCTCTACTCCCTTTGAGTGCAACTTTGTAGTTGAAATGTCAGATTCTAACGAGTAACTAACATTTTCCCTAATATTTGACCCGCCACTTTTCTCCATCTTGTAATTTATGGCATTACATATCGTTGTAATCATAAAAGGTAACCTTGTTTACCTTTTGTCGTGGACTCATTAAATAAAACTTACGGCTACCCTTTTATTCTCAATTAGAATTAACCCAACGTTCTTTTATTTCTGTTTCGTTTGTTTTTACGCTTACGGCGAATATTTTGGTCACTTTAAACCGGATATCGGAGCCTTGGAAAAAAATAAAAGATGGTTGTATGGTATACTAATTTCGTCATTCTGTTTGTAACTACTCGTAATATTCGTCTGAGACCCCATAAAGTATATATATTCTTGATCATCGTGACATTTTATGTCGATCTAGCCATGTCTGTCCGTCCGTCCGTCTGTCTGTCAAAAGCACGCTAACTTCCGAAGGAGTAAAGCTAGCCGCTTGAAATTTTGCACAAATACTTCTTATTAGTGTAGGTGGGTTGGTATTGTAAATGGGCCATATCCGTCCATGTTTTGATATAGCTGCCATATAAACCGATCTGGGGTCTTGACTTCGTGAGTCTCTAGAGTGCGCAATTCTTATCCCATTGGAATGAAATTTTGCACGACGTGTTTTGTTATGATATCCAACAATTGTGCCAAGTATGATTCAAATCGGTCAATAACCTGATATAGCTTCCATATAAACCGATCTTGGGTCTTGACTTCTTGAGTCTCTAGAGTGCGCAATTCTTATCCCATTGGAATGAAATTTTGCACGACGTGTTTTGTTATGATATCCAACAATTGTGCCAAGTATGATTCAAATCGGTTCATAACCTGATATAGCTGCCATATAAACCGATCTTGGGTCTTGACTTCTTGAGCCTCTAGAGGGCGCAATTCTTATCCGATTGGAATGAATTTTTGCACGAAGTATTTTGTTATGATGTCCATCAACTGTGCCAAGTATGGTTCGAATCGGTCCATAACCTGATATAGCTGCCATATAAACCGATCTGGGATCTTGACTTCTTGAGCCTCTAGAGATCGCAATTATTATCCGATTTGCCTGAAATTTTGTACGACGCATTCTCTCATGACCATCAACATACGTGTTTATTATGGTCTAGATCGGTCTATAGCCCGATGCAGCTCCCATATAAATCGATCTCTCTATTTTACTTCTTGAGCCCCCAAAGGTCGCAATTCTTATTCGAATTGGCTGACATTTTACACAGGTCTCCAACATATAATTTGATTGTAGTCCAAACCGGACCATATATTGATATCTCTCTAATAACAGAGCAAATCTTTTCGTATATCCTTTTTTGCCTAAGAAGAGATGCCGGGAAAAGAACTCGACAAATGCGATCCATGGTGGAGGGTATATAAGATTCGACCCGGCCGAACTTGTCACGCTTTTACTTGTTTTTTTTTTTTGTTTCTTCAGCCCATTCCTACAGCGACAACATTGTATCATTATTCCTACATCACCCCTCATTCGGAAGCATTAAATTAATATAAAGGGTGATTTTTTTGAGGTTAGGATTTTCATGCATTAGTATTTGACAGATCACGTGGGATTTCAGACATGGTCATGAATAGACTTACTAACGAGCAACGCTTGCAAATCATTGAATTTTATTACCAAAATCAGTGTTCGGTTCGAAATGTGTTCATTCACCGTAACGTTGCGTCCAACAGCATCTTTGAAAAAATACGGTCCAATGATTCCACCAGCGTACAAACCACACCAAACAGTGCATTTTTCGGGATGCATGGGCAGTTCTTGAACGGCTTCTGGTTGCTCTTCACTCCAAATGCGGCAATTTTGCTTATTTACGTAGCCATTCAACCAGAAATGAGCCTCATCGCTGAACAAAATTTGTCAACATTTGAACACATTTCGAACCGAACACTGATTTTGGTAATAAAATTCAATGATTTGCAAGCGTTGCTCGTTAGTAAGTCTATTCATGATGAAATGTCAAAGCATACTGAGCATCTTTCTCTTTGACACCATGTCTGAAATCCCACGTGATCTGTCAAATACTAATGCATGAAAATCCTAACCTCAAAAAAATCACCCTTTATATACTAAGGTAGGTGTAGTGTGATTTCCTTTTATTGAAAACGTAAGTTCGCGTTTAAAAAACAACAAAAGTGTTATTATGGTCGTCCGTCCAAAAAGTCGTCTCACAACGTCTCGGACCGTCTTCAATTCATCTTCGTCGCAAAATTATTTTTATTGAAAAAGTCGGGAAAACCAGTGGTAGATTATGTGCTTATGTGTTAAAGTGCACTTTCATTTAGAAAAAAGTGATTTGCAGTTACCGTCGGCAAAACACAATTTATTGCGATAAACTTTTTATTTTTAGTTTCATGTATTCGCGTAGAAAAAAAAACTAACTGTATAAAATATTTTCTTATATATAAAAATCAAAAAATCTATTTGTGTGTTTCTTATAGACTTAAAAGCGGCTGAAAATCGATTTTCTTAAAATTTTCACAGATGGTGCATAATGATCCCGTGGTGAAAATAGGGTACTACATTTTTTGATATCTGAAGGGGAACGGACCCTCCCCCATACCCTAATTTTCAGAAACGGGAGATCCCGGAGATGGGTAGTGCAATTTAAACGAAATCTTGTGTTCTCCCTTATAGGTACCTAAAAAAAAAATTTGTTATCCAAATTTTGGATGGGGTACATGGGGGCCGCCCCACCCCCCAATACGTACCATATATATATATATATATATATGTGGGACCAAGTTTCTGGGGGTCCACCGCTTCCTAAAACACCGCCCAAACATGACTTTTTTACTGACCATGGCAATATGGGGCTTAAATAAAAGCTATTTAAGTATAAAATACGAATCTGATATCCAAATGTGGGATCAAATGTTTGGGGGCCGCCCCTCCTCAAAAACATGCCCCAAAGAGGACAAATTTATGACCATATCAATATGGGGCTCAAATGAAAGGTCTTTGAGAGTTAAGCACGAATCTAATATCAATATTCAGGAAAAAGTTTCTATGGGGCCACCTCACCCCTATAATACCACCCAAATAGGAAGTATTTGCTGACCATTGCAAAATAGGGGTCAAATAAGAGGTATTTTAGAGTAGGACACGAATCTGATATATATTTTCAAAGCCGTGTCACTGAGTAAGCGCCCCATCCCTCAAACCAACTGTCTAGGGGACGTCCCAACACCATAAAAACCCCCACACAGGACGTAATTGCTCACCACGACAATTTGGGTCCTCAAGACAGTGGAGCTCGATATTGATAGTTTTTGGGGCCCATACACCAAACCGGATATATTTGCTGACGTTTGCAATAAGGGGTTTAAATGAAAGGTATTTGAGTTTAGAAAACGAATTTAATATCTAATTTCGAGGCCAATGGCAATATGGGGTTCAAAAAAATGATATATAGATACATGAAAATAGAGAACATAGCTGATATATTTTGAGGGATAAGTGTTTGGGGGACTACCTCACTCCCCAAAACACCCCTAAATCGGGCATATTTACCGACCATGTCAATGTGGGGCTCATATGAAATTGATACCCACTTCCGGGACCAATTTTTTGGGGGTCTACCCCTATTCCAAAGTAGACCACAAACAGCAAATATTCATTCACCATCGCAATATGGGGCTCAAATAGAGGTATTTGGGAGTTGAATACGAATATCCAACTGTGGGACCATGTATTTGGGGCACCGCTCTTTCCCCAAAACCGCCCCAAAGTGTTAAACCTTGCCTACCATGCCATTATGCGATTATGCGGCTAAAATGAAAGGTATTTGAGATTGGAAAACTAATTTGATAACCAATTTTGGGGACAATTGTTTGGGAGACGCCTCATCCTTTATACTCTACTTATACCAATGGCAATATGGGGTTTAAATAAATGGTATTTGAGACAAGAGCACGATGCTGATATTTTTTTCAGGGTCAAGTGTCTAGGGGACCACCACACCGCCGTAAACACTCCTAAGTCGGACATCATGAGAATTTCGGGCGGAAGTAAGGTCTTTTTTGAATGGCATTAAACCCTCCTATTCTAATTGAAGTTTTCGTTAGAATCTTGCTACTCCCTTTAAGTGCAACGTTGTAGTTGAAATGTCAGCTTCTAACGAGTAAGTAGTCACCTTCCTCCATCTTGTAATTGTTATTACTCGTAACCGTACTCTAAAAGATTACAGTCCATCTTCAATTTCGTAGTAAATTACATTGTGTTGTAACAAATAAAAGTTTATATTGATTACCCGCTTTTCGAACTTTTCTGGAAAATTAAAAAATAAAAAACTTACGGCTATCCTTTTATTGCCAATTAAATGGACATAAAGTTATTTTATTTGTTTTCTATTTGTTTACGCTTACGGCGAACATATTTTCTTCTAAAAGCCGGAAATCCTAATCTATTTATTTAAAAATACACAATTTAATTTACAAATAATCCAGCAAAAATAGCTTCGTATGCATTTAATAACTACGGTGTTGTCGTCCCACTTCATAGTCGAAAGAAATTTGTTTGGAATACCAAATAGAAGTATGTTAAGTAAAACATTACTACACTGACAGAAGATTTAAAATACATGTAAAATACCAACAATCTTTAAGTCAGTATCGGGTCCTAAGAGACTGGTTAAATCATACGTTAATTATGGGTCCCATGAAATAAATATAAGGGAGAAAGTGGCACAGGACACGCTACAGGGTGGTCTTTTATCCCATGAGTGATCACCATGACTAAGCTATTACGCAGTCTGACTGAGGAGAGATTTGAAACTGGGATACGAATCAGCTATGCAGAAAGTCTGGAAGGATTTTGGAGATGGCATACGACTGGGATCTTAACGTTAACCCAGAGACGATTGATGTCTGTATCTCACGAGGAAGACGAAGGTGGGCCAATTTGATGCTCCACGTTTGCTTTCCCGGATGATTTCCATATACGACAAGGAGTGATCTTGGACAGGAAACTGAACTGGAAGTGTCACATTCGGGAACGTACCGAAAAGGCTTACATATGTTGGGAACTATGTAGACAGGACGCAGGCTCGAAAAGAGGCCTAAATCCGAGCATAGTCCACTCGGTCTACAGGAGCGTGATACATCAATACTTACTTAAGCCTCAGTAGTTTGGTGGACTGCGATGAAGTAAAAGTGAAACAAAATATTGTCTTTTTGTTTCAGAGGTTCAGAGAACATGTTGTCTTTGCATAAGCCTAGTACTTACTTCATTCATATTAATATTGGCATTAACTAGTGGCAAAATATGGCGAATTCAATAGAATAGGACGACATAACACAAACAAAAGTTAAACAAAGTCACACATCAAAAGCAACAACTATGAAACAGAGATGCTTTGACCCAGTTCGTAAGCATTTAATTTATTTGCAATAAAATGAAGCGAAATTTGGATTGGTGCAGCTACATGTCGCTGATATTTTGCTCAAAGAACTCAGTAAGATTTCTACGTAACGTGTTCGCATTTTTTTCGCCACTCGTCGTTGTTAGGACGAAAAGTCGAAATCAGATCTAGGCTATAGGCGGGGCGATGATGACCACGCCCATTGGAGCACTGGAGAATTCTGAGACAGCCACTTCGGGTATGAATCCTAAGGCGATGGATGAATGGATGTATAGGAGCAAGTCACACCATGGCGGTATAGTCGAATCAACGATTGGAACCTGAAAGGAATGGAGAAGGTTTCCGATCGTATACCTGAGGCGACACTTGAAATTTATAATACACGGTTGGATTAAATCTAGAGGACAGAGTGGTCTGGGGTCTACATTGAGAACCCAGGCACTGAGATCTATTTCCAACTGACTGACCGTAATATGATGCTGAAAGGCGGATATCCGGTCGATGACGTAGGGTTATTTTGCCCTAAACGACAAATATCATTTCGCCCAAACTATGACACGAAGCCCAACAACAAATTTTTCAAATGTCCGCAAGCCCAATGAATCAAAATCCAAATTTTGGATTTGGATATTGAGAGATTCTAACATTCCAATATGTCATTATATCCAAAACAACAAAACAACACCCAAATCAAGAAAATGTCATATTATCTACAAAATGTCTATTGGATATGAACTTCGGTACTGATCCTCCGTTACTGGAACCGTTGCTTTAAAGGAACTGAACTTATGTTCTTGAATTGGTTTCATTACAGGATGATTGAAAATTTTTGATTTAAAATTTGATGAAAAAGTGACGAAAATTTTGTTCGCCTGTGGAGGACTTGCCAGAGAATATCCATATTTAGAATACGTTTGGATTATCGAGTGATTCAACATGTCCCAACTTTTATGCAGCATGCATTTCTGCGCCGGAGTTTTTTTTCTTGTTTTTGCGACAGAATCAATTGTGCAAGGCGTGGCGAAACCTGTAAGTAGTTTCTTAAAAGTTGTAAACATTTTGGTTTTTCTCTTTAATGTTCTTAAAGTATTGTTATTTTATGTCAGTTTTTTTTATGGAAAATACAATAATACAAGTAAGAGCGTACTAAGTTTGGCCGAGACGAATCTTATATACCCTCCACTATGGATCGCAATTGTCGAGTTCTTGCGCGGTATCTCTTATTTGGCAAACAAAGAATAATGATTAAGAACTTTATGCTATTGGAGCTATATCAAGTTCTAGTCTGATTCGGACCATAAATAAACTGATTGCTGAACATTGTAGAAGCCGTTGTGTAATATTTCAGTTCATTCGGATAAGAATTGAGTCTTGTAGGGGCTCAAGAAGCAAACTCGGGAGATCGTTTTATATGGGAGCGGTATCAAGCTAAAGTTCGATTCTCACCATATTGAACACGTATGCTGAAAGTCATGGAAGAAGCCGTTGTACAAAATTTTTCCCAATTCGGATGAAAATTGCGCCCTCTAGAGGCTCAAGAAATCAAGATCCCAGATCGGTTTAAATGGCAGCTATATCAAAACATGGGCCGATTAGGCCCATTTACAATCCCAACCGACCTACACTAATAAAATGTGTTTGTGCAAAATTGCAAGGGGCTAGCTTTACTCCTTCGAAAGTTAACGTGCTTTCGACAGACAGACGGACAGACGGACATGCCTAGATCGACTTAAAATGTCATGACGATCAAGAATATATACACTTTATGGGGTCTTAGAGGCATATTTCGAGGTGTTACAAACAGAATGACGAAATTAGTATACCCTCATCCTATGGTGGAGGGTATAAAAATTATTCATGTCATAAGACCCAATGCCATAAATCTCAAATGCAGATTTGACATTAAACCGAATGATTTTATACCTTCCATCATAGGATGGGGGTATAATTATTTCGTCATTATGTTTGTAACACCTCGAAATAAGCGTCTAAGACCCCATAACGTATTAGGTTGCCCAAAAAGTAATTGTCGGTAATATAGTAGTAATATAGTCGGCGTTGACAAATTTTTTCAACGGCTTGTGACTCTGTAATTGCATTCTTTCTTCTGTCAGTTATCAGCTGTTACTTTTAGCTTGCTTTAGAAAAAAAGTGCGCGAAATTTTGTTTACATTTGTTTGTTTGGCGTCAATTTTAATATGGGTACCACATGTATTGAAAGAAATTCATTTAACAAACCGAATCAACGCTTGTGATATGCACCTTAAACGCAATGAAATCGATCCGTTTTTAAAACGAATCATAACTGGAGATGAAAAATGGATTGTTTACAACAACGTTAGTCGAAAACGATCATGGTCCAAGCATGGTGAACCAGCTCAAACCACTTCAAAGGCTGATATCCACCAAAAGAAGGTTATGCTGTCTGTTTGGTGGGATTGGAAGGGTGTGGTATATTTTGAGCTGCTTCCAAGGAACCAAACGATTAATTCGGATGTTTACTGTCAACAATTGGACAAATTGAATGCAGCCATCAAGGAGAAGCGACCAGAATTGGTCAATCGTAAAGGTGTCATATTCCACCAGGACAACGCTAGGCCGCACACATCTTTGGTCACTCGCCAAAAACTGAGTGAGCTTGGCTGGGAACTTTTGATGCATCCACCATATAGCCCTGACCTTGCACCATCAGACTACCATTTATTTCGATCTTTGCAGAACTCCTTAAATGGTAAAACTTTGCTATAAAAATCGCACTTGGTTCAGTTTTTTGCAGATAAAGGCCAGAAGTTCTATGAGCGTGGAATATAAATTTGCCAGGAAGATGGCAAAAGGTTATCGAACAAAATTGTAATTATATATTTGATTAAAGTTCATTCTAAGTTTTATTAAAAATGCATTTACTTTCTTTTAAAAAATCCACAATTACTTTTTAGGCAACCAAATATATATATATATATATATATATATATATATATTCTTGATCGTCATGTCTTTTTAGATCGATCTATCCTAAACGATTTGACTGAAATTTTGCACGTGGTGTTTTGGTGTCACTTCCAACCACTGTGCTAAGTATCGTTCAAATCGGTTCATAATCTGATATAGCTGCCATATAAACAGATCTTGAGTTTTGATTTCTGCAGCTTTTAGAGGGCGTAATTCTTATCCGATTTGGCTGTAATTTTATATGTGGTGTTTTGGTCTCACTTCCAACCACTGTGCTGAATACGGCTAAAATCGGCTAATAACCTGATATAGCTACCATATAAACCGATCTTGGATCTTGACTTCTTGAGCCTTTAGAGGGCGCAATTCTCATCCGATTTGGCTGAAATTTTGCATGAGGTGTGTTGTTATGACTTTCAACAACTGTGCTTAGTTTGGCGCAAATCGATACATAACCTGTTATAGCTGCCATATAAACCGATCTGAGATCTTCACTTCTTGCGCCTCTAGAGGGCGCAGTTGTTATCTAATTTGGTTTAAGATTTGTACAACGGCTTCTACCGAGACCTTCAATATACATGTGAAATATGGTGTGAATCGATCTATAGCGTGATACAGCTCCCATATAAACCGATCTTCCGATGTTGCTTCTTGAGCCCCTACATGGTGCAATTCTTATCCGAATGACCTGAAATATTACACAATGACTTCTATTGTGATAAGCATTCAATTCATTTATGGTCCGGATCGGATTACAACTTGATAAAGCTCCAATAGCATAACAGTTCTTATTCATTATTCTTTGTTTGTCTAAAAAGAGATAACGCGCAAAGAACTCGACAAATGCGATCCATGGTGGAGGATATATAAGATTCGGCCCGGCCGAACTTAGCACGCACTTACTTGTTTCGATTAGTTGGGTCATATGCTACATCCATTTTCATTAAAGAATCAATATTATTACCAAACAAGTAAAAGCGTCCTAAGTTCGGCCGGGCCGAATCTTATATACCCTCCACCATGGATCGCATTTGTCGAGTTCTTTTCCTGGCATCTCTTCTTAGGCAAAAAAGGATATAAGAAAAGAGTTGCTCTGCTATTAAAACGATATCAAGATATGGTCTGGTTCGGACCACAATTAAATTATATGTTGGAGACCTGTGTAAAATTTCAGCCA
The DNA here is from genome assembly GCF_963082655.1 of Stomoxys calcitrans. Classification (NCBI taxonomy): domain Eukaryota; kingdom Metazoa; phylum Arthropoda; class Insecta; order Diptera; family Muscidae; genus Stomoxys; species Stomoxys calcitrans. The sequence continues at coordinate 113,004,381 of NC_081552.1, read as the reverse complement.
ATAAGAATTGCGCCCATTGGGGCTCACGAAGTAAAATAGAGAGAACGATTTATATGGGATCTGTATCGGGCTATAGACCGATTCAGACCATAATAAACACGTTTGTTGATGGTCATGAGAGGATCCATCGTACAAAATTTCAGGCATATCGGATAATAATTGCGACCTCTAGGGGTCAAGAAGTCAAGATCCCAGATCGGTTTATATGGCAGCTATATCAGGTTATGAACCGATTTGAACCTTATTTGACACAGTTGTTAAAAGTAAAAATAAAATACGTCATGCAAAATTTCAGCCAAATCGGATAGGAATTGCGCCCTCTAGAAGCTCAAGAAATCAAATCCCCAGATCTGTTTATATGACAGCTATATCAGGTTATGAACCGATTTGAACCATACTTGGCGCAGTTGTTGGATATCATTAACATTGTAAAATATTAAATCTTTGAAAATAATCATTTCCATGAGTTCGAATTATTGAAACTAAAATTGAAAGACCTAAAGCACCTTCACATACTCTAAAAGTTAAAAATATTATTCTAAAAAAATTTTCAAATATATATATATATTTAAATAAATAAATAATAAAAAAAATAATCTTAAAACAATATATTCTAATCTTAATAATATTGATAATAAATGCTTTCGATTTGATACAAAAGTAAATACTCCTATAATAAATAATAAAATACTTCGTGCGAAAATTCATTCAAATCGGATAAGAATTGTGCCCTCTAGAGGGTCAAGAAGTCAAGACCCAAGATCGGTTTATATGGTAGCTATATCAGGTTATGGACCGATTTGAACCATACTTGGCACAGTTGTTGGGTATCATAACAAAACACGTCGTGCGAAATTCCATTCCAATCGGATAAGAATTGCGCCCTCTAGAGGGTCAAGAAGTCAAGACCCAAGATCGGTTTATATGGTAGCTATATCAGGTTATGGACCGATTGAAACCATACTTGGCACTGTTGTTGGATATAATAAGAAAACACGTCGTGCAAAATTTCAGTTCAATCGGATAAGAATTGCGCACTCTAGAGGCTCAAGAAGTCAAGACCCAAGATCGGTTTATATGGCAGCTATATCAGGTTATGAACCGATTTGAACCATACTTGGTACAGTTGTTGTATATCATAACAAAACACGTCGCGCAAAATTTCATTTTGATCGGAAAAGAATTGCGCACGCTAAAGGCTCAAGAAGTCAAGACCCAAGATCGGTTTATATGGCAGCTATATCAGGTTATGGACCGATTTGAACCATACTTGGCACAGTTGTTGGATATCATAGCAAAACACGTCATGCAAAATTTCATTCCAATCGGATAAGAATTGCGCACTCTACAGGCTCAAGAAGTCAAGACCCAAGATCGGTTTATATGGCAGCTATATCAAAACATGGGCCGATATGGCCCATTTACAATACCAACCGACCTACACTAATAAGGAAGTATTTGTGGAAAATTTCAAGCGGCTAGCTTTACTCCTTCGGAAGTTAGCGTGCTTTCGACAGACAGACGGACGGACGGACGGACAGACGGACGGACATGGCTAGATCGACATAAAATGTCACGACGATCAAGAATATATATACTTTATGGGGTCTCAGACGACTATTTCGAGTAGTTACAAACAGAATGACGAAATTAGTATACCCCCCATCTTATGGTGGAGGGTATAAAAATATCTTTATGCCCAAAAGCGGGTCATATCGCCCGAAAGTGTGCAAAAACAACTAACATTGGAGGAATTTGGGCGATATGACATTTGTTGTTTTGGACGAAAATGTTAAGGGCTTTCACGGTACTATGGTGTTAACGCAAACAATTACAGACAGTTAACTAGCCATCAGAGCTGACGACACCAAGGGCGATAAAATCGCAAACTGTTTTGGCGTGTAAGAAGGAGATTAACGCCTTCTATGAGGATGGCACGATCCGCATTGTTTGGGTGCAGGACCACAGCGGATTAAGGGTTTAGTCGTGAAGGCCAGAGGACTGTCGCAATAAACTTGGTTAATCCGTGCAAATAGCACTTTAAAGCTGTGAAACGGTCTATGTGGATATCCGGATCGTGAGAAAACGAGGGTATTACTGAATGTAAACAAATAGAAGATCAGAACAGCTTTCGGTATCATAGCGGGACCTATAGGAATGCAGTGCGCTGTGCACAATAAGTGCGGCAAGTGATCCTATTTGTAGGACGTATGGGAAGATAATGAGACGTTGGAGCAATGCATTTGTCATTGACTCGCTTTTACGGCTAATAGATTCCAGCAGCTAGGTGGGATATTGTTAGTAGCACGGAATTTCTATCTTAGATTTTTTACAAGTCGTTTGCTGGCTTTGGGCATAGGGCGGACTAATATCTGCACCCCTTTTAACCCTAACCTAACCTTGCAAACACGAGCTGGTGCTGTTTTATATACGATATTTTTAATACCTTCTTCACAGCGCCACGTTCATAGTCTTGGCATCGCAGCTAAAGTTTTGTTAGCTTGTGTTTAAAGAATGTTCGCCATTGTTAAATGTGAGTTTAATATAATTAAATGTTATTTAATTTTATTTTGGTTCGAAAAAGTGAGTATAGAGCTCAGATTTCATTGTGAGACTTCTTTTAAAGAGTGCACGGAGCGTTTTTCAACTTGAGTCAGCTTGTAAAAAAATTCAGTCCATGAAAACACTTCGCAGGCAGTAATATTTACCAAAATAAATGCTTGTGGTGAAACATATGATGAGGTTCAAATGATACGAGAATGGTATTAAAACTGTATCGGATTACTATTACGATTTGGTATTAAAAGCGATATCTGTTTCATAATAAATCTCACACCAAACGGTACTAACCGTTTTATATTTTATGTATAACAGTCAAAATTGTTTTGACACCATATGTGGTTTCATCACTATCATTACCGTTTAGTATTGAAATTAGCAGATTTTGTAGCAAGTTCTCTATCAGAGTAGGAGAACTATTGTAGTTAATTAAATGAAATTGTTCATCGGTCCATGAATAAAGAATTTCAAATTTTAGCAAATTGTATGAAAAACCCAACTTATTATGGTGTAGTCCGGTGATTATCAAAATCTACCTGTCTATGGACTAAAATCGTATTTGTAGCGTGTTCAAACAGATCGTTTACAGTATTTTACTACTATCAAGAATATACACTTTATAGCGTCGAAGATAAGTATTTCGTTATGTTGCACATGAAATGGTAAAATTAATATTATGACTCCTTGTGTGCCAGCTTTATCTAGTTTAATTTTTATATTGGGTAATTATTCTACGATTTCTTGCAAAATCTATGCTATAGTACAAATGTTCAATAATCAAACGATATCCTGATTTGAATTTTTGAGCACCGGAAATTTCATTTTGTATTCGATTCTGCAAAATGCAGTTTATTAAATTCGGTTATAACATTAAAAAATCAATAAAAGTTTGGCCCAAGTCGGTTCACATCCTGGTAAAGCTATCAGCTTAAATGATCACCCAATTTGATTAGAGCATTTCGGAAACTTCTATGACTATACATTTCTGAAAGTAACTACAACAACAACAGCTTCACATCACTTGTGTGCAGTGCAAGAACAACGTTATGTCGCTTGCTCTCTTTCCATTGCTATTGGATGTTGTTTGTTATTTGGAAAACTTTTTGATTTTGATTTTTTTTGTAATTCAACAACAACAACAGCATGAATATTATTGTTGAAAAACGAAACATTCACGCGTGAATATTTTGCTATTATTGATGTTTGCCTGTACTGCCGGTCACGTGTTTTCATATGCTGTGTTTTATTTACATATCAGTCTTGCGGATTCGCTACACCCAGAAAAGTTAGTCTGCTGATAGCAGCAAACACTATCTGCTGATATTAAGTTAAAAGTTTAAAATATTGAATAAATTCAATCAAAATTTTTTAACTTCTAAACAACAATTGAGGTTTTTTGCTATATATTAATAAAAAAATCAATGTTAGGCGTTAATTTTTTGTTAATAAGTATAATTATAAAAGTATTTTGGTTATTTTGTCTGCTGTTTTTTAAATTCGATCAAAAATTACCAAATTGTACACAATTTGAAAAAATTGAATTGTATGCCTGTAAAATTGAAACATAAATTTAAAATTTTAAAACAGCAGAAAGTATTTGCTATTGTAGCAGCAAATTACTGCTGTCCTATTTTCAGCAGACTTTCCGCAGTTTCAGCAAACATACTACCAAAGACCTTTTATTGCCGTCCTATTCAATCCTTTTTTTTTGGGTACGATTAGGTGAGGGGGACTGGACTCTGACTCATCCTATACGACGCTAAGAACTTAAAGACAATTTACTTCAGTCCTTTATTGTCGCGATATACATGTCCTGCTGAACGGCAGGACCGCTGGACGTGACCCAAATTCTTGAACCCTCATATCAACATTAGATTCGAACTCTACTGAATTACACTTCCTATTGAAGGGTATTAAGTGGATGGGCCGGTCGCAGACTCTATCATAAACATCTATACCTTCCAGAGACCTTTCATTTGATACCCATTTCTTTCTTATGCTCTTTGATCATGTTCGTTGGTCAGTCAGGCGTAGCGCTGCCGTGGTGAGTTTGGTAAATATATTACGTTGAGTATGAACGTATAAAAGAAAGGCAAGGGCAGGCAAACGAGATCAGAGGTTAATCGTCGGAGTCAAGACAGGCATCGAGAAGCAGAAGAAATATCGGTGATTAAAGTGAAAAAGTAATTAGTGATATAGATAGAGTGCGAACACAAAAGTGACTGTGTGCGCGAATACGTGGTAATAACCGTAAAGTGCCGTCTAACTGAAAAGTGTACTTTCGTGGTCACTGCACCGTATAACTCCCAGTTTTCTTCGAATGTCAGTGTATTTTCGTGCTTACTGAGCGAAAAAACTTCGTGCAACCTCCAATTTTCACCTATTCATTTCGTGGTTACTGCTTCATAAAGATCCGGACAAGTTCTGTAAAGCGATCGCCGGCAACTGTGTACTTCCGTGGTCACTGCACATTAAAAGCTTGGTAAACCCGAATTATAAGCACAACAGGTAAGTTTGGATCTGCATTAACGACTAAAGTTTATTTTTGACAATTTTTCTTATCGACTAATTCTTAATATCTACGTATGTATTTGTGTGTACTAATGGTTTTGATGGTTTGGCAAAACCATGGTGTAACCTAATTAAAAGTTCTTGGTTTATTCTAGTGCTGTATGATGAGGTGTTAAAATTGTTACAATGCTGTTTTTTTAATATATTAGGGGTTCTCTTTAAAATGTCTGGTTGATTTCCCTTGTGTGTTGCTAAAATGCTATTCATCATATATAGGGGTTTCTTATAATCGAAAGGTGCCCCAATTTCTGAAAGTGCTACTTGCCATATATTGGGGTTTCTTATAATCAAAAGGTGCTTAAATTGCTTTTTATCACATATAGGGGTTTCTTTAAATCAAAAGGTGCTTATATTGCTGAATACTTATTATATATTAGGGTTTCTTAAATTCCAAAGGTCTATATTAGAGTGCTGAACTCCTCGGTGGATTTAGTGATGGGTCTACGTAACTCCAGCGCCGTGCTTTCCCCGTCAACAGTGTACTTTAGAGGTCATGGCACACCGTCGTTTCGTGGTCACTGCCTCGTAAAAGCTTTGTAATCCCACGCCGTTTGCGCCCTGTCAACAGTGTACCTTCGAGGTCACTACACCATAGTTCCGCCGCTTTGCCTTCGCTAAACAGTGTACTTTCGTGGCCACTGCACCGTAAAAGCTTAGTGCACCCGCGCCGTTTGAGCCCGTTAACCATGTACTTTCGCGGTCACTGTATCATAGTTCCGCCGTCTTGCCTTCGCTAAACAGTGTACTTTCGTGGTCACTGCATCGTGAAACCCCCGCCGAGTGTACTCCAGCCCCGGTGTACTTACGTTGGTCAATGGCTGTATCAACGGATTATTTTCCCTTCCCCGAACAGTGTACTTCCAACCCGAGATATCCTCCCTACTACGTAACCGCTCCTCGCCGGATAATCTCGTCGTTCCCCGCAACGCCACCGCCTCGCTTGAGAGTGCTATTCCAGGCCTCCTCCGCAACCAAATCACTGCCCGACAAGCCCAGTCTAGTTTACCGTTCTAGGTCTTCAACATCGTCAGCTTGCGCCGCCCAGCCATCCACTCATTCTGTCCCTAGCGAAAATAAACAGATTGTGAAAACCAACACAAACTTCGTGTTCTCTACTCTAGTCTCGGCAAATTCAAATATCTGTGACGAACCCTTCCCCCGAGAGTTATGCTGTAGCAGAAGAGGGGAAATCTGACGTTACAATCTTAGAGAATATATATATTTTTGATTTTCTTTAATTTAGACTTCAATTTTGCATACCTATTGAAATATCGAATAGAGCCTTCTACGATTTTCTTACGAAAATTGTGGCTTCTACAGCCTTAAAAGTCGAAACGCATAAAAGATATATATGGGAGTTTTATCTAAATCTGATTCGTTTTTGATGAAATTAGCATAAGGATGTCAATTAAAACATTTCCAGAAAAATGTTGTAGCTACTACAGCCTTAAAAGTCGAAACGCATAAAAGATATAGAGGAACTTTACCTAAATCTGGTTCGATGAAATTTTTTGCATGTAGTGCGACGTCAAAAAAAACGTCTCCTGCAAAATTTTGTAAGGATGGGACCAAAATTGTGGCTATTTCAAATGGGCATTTCAGATGAAAGATATATATTTGATGTATATACAAATCTGATCCGATTCTGATGAAATTTTGCACACATATTAGGACGTTACAAAAGCACTTCGTGCCAAATTTGGTAAACATCGGACAAAAATTGTGCCTTCTACAGCCTTAACAGTCCAAATCGGATGAAAGTTATCTATGGGAGCTATATATAAATCTGGACCGATTCTGATGAAATTATGCACACATATTGGGACGTCAAAAAATCCACTTTGTGCCAAACAAAATTGTGGCTTCTACGGCTTTAAAAGAGCACATCGGATGAAATATATATATGGGAGCTATATCTAAATCTGGACGGATTTTTTTCAAAATCAATAGAAAAAAAAACTTATGCTAAATTTTGTGAAAATCAGACAACAAATGCGACCTATACCTTGATTACAAGAATACATGTACAGACAGACGCACATATCTAAATGGAATCAGAAGGTGATTCTAAGCCGATCCCTATACTTATCGATGGGTCTAGCTCTTCTTCTTCTTAACGTTGCAAACAAATGCATAAATCTGTAATACCCTGTACCACAGTGGTGGTGTAAGGTATAATAATCAAAAATAGCATTTTTATACCCACCACCGAAGTATGGGGGTATATTCATTTTGTCATTCCGTTTGCAACACATCGAAATATCCATTTCCGACCCTTTAAAGTATATATATTCTTGATCAGCGTAAAAATCTAAGACCATCAAGACATGTCCGTCCGTCTGTCCGTTGAAATCACGCTACAGTCTTCAAAAGTAGAGATATTGAGCTGAAACTTTGCACAGATTCTTTTTTCGTCCATAAGCAGGTTAAGTTCGAAGATGGGCTATATCGGACTATATCTTGATATAGCCCCCATATAGACCGACCCGCCGATTTGGGGTCTTAGGCGAATAAAAGCCACATTTATTATCCGATTTTGCTGAAATTTAGGCCAGTGATTTGTGTTAGGCCCTTCGACATCCTCCATCAATTTCGCCCACATCGGTGCAGATTTGGATATAGCTGCCATATAGACCGATCCTCCGATTTAGGGTCTTAGACCCATAAAAGCCACATTTATTATCCGATTTTGCTGAAATTCGGGACAGTGAGTTGTCTTAGGCCCTTCGACATCCTTCGTCAATATGGCTCAGATCGTTTCAGTTTTGGATATAGCTGCCACATAGACCGATCCACCGATTTAGGGTCTTAGGCCCATAAAAGTCACATTTATTATCCGATTTTGCTGAAATTCTGGACAGTGAGTTGTGTTAGGCCCTTCGACATCCTTCGTCAATTTGGCCCAGATCGGTTTAGATTTGGATATAGCTGTCATATAGACCGATCCTCCGATTTAGGGTCTTAGGCCCGTAAAAGTCACATTTATTACCCGATTTTGCTGAAATTTGGGACAGTGAGTTGTGTTAGGCCCTTCGACATTCTCCGTCAATATGGTTCAGATTTGGATATAGCTGCCATATAGACCGATTCTCCAATTCAGGGTCTTATGGGCCTAAGAAGCCACATTTATTATCCGATTTTGCGAAAATTTGGGACAGTGAGTTGTATTAGGCCCTTCAACATCCTCCGTCAATTTGGCTCAGATCGGTTTAGATTTGGATATAGCTGTCATATAGACCGATCCTCCGATTTAGGGTCTTAGGCCCGTAAAAGTCACATTTATTACCCGATTTTGCTGAAATTTGGGACAGTGAGTTGTGTAAGGCCTTTCGACGTTTTTCTGAAACTTGGGCCAAATCGGTTTAGATTTGGATATAGCTGCCATGTAGACCGATCCTCCAATTTAGGGTCTTAGGCCCATAAAAGCCACATTTATTACCCGACTTCGCTGAAATTTGGGACAGTGAGTTGTGTTAGGCCCTTCGACATTCTCCGTCAATATGGTTCAGATTTGGATATAGCTGCCATATAGACCGATTCTCCAATTCAGGGTCTTATGGGCCTAAGAAGCCACATTTATTATCCGATTTTGCGAAAATTTGGGACAATTCACTGTCCCTAGGTGAGGCCCTTCAACATCCTCCGTCAATTTGGCTTAGATCGGTCCAGATTTGGATATAGCTGCCATATAGACCGATCTCTCGGTTTTAGGTTTTGGGGCCATAAAAAGCGCATTTATTGTCCGATGTTGCCGAAATTTGGGACAAAGAGTTGTGTAAGGCCCTTCGACATCCTTCGTTAATTTGGCCCAAATCGGTCCAGATTTGGATATAGCTGCGAAATAGACCGATCTCTCAATTTGAAGTCTTGGCCCCATAAAAGGCGCATTTTTAATCCGATTGCACTTAAATTTGACACACTGACTTATGTTATGCTCAAAAAGTAATTGCAGATTTTTTAAAAGAAAGTAAATGCATTTTTAATAAAACTTAAAATGAACTTTAATCAAATATACTTTTTTTACACTTTTTTTTCTAAAGCAAGCTAAAAGTAACAGCTGATAACTGACAGAAGAAAGAATGCAATTACAGAGTCACAAGCTGTGAGAAAATTTGTCAACGCCGACTATGAAAAATCCACAATTACTTTTTGGACAACCCAATAGTTCAGATCGGTTAATTTTTAGATATAACTACAAAAAAGACCAATATTTTGTTATATACAATTGAACAATAACTTTTACTTATTAGTATGTGGTCCAAATCGGAACATATATTGATATAACTGCTATGGGGCATAAGGTATGAATTTTGCAGCGGATTTTGAGGAAAGGTGGTTTACATATATATCCGAGGTGGTGGGTATCCAAAGTTCGGCCCGGCCGAACTTAACGCCTTTTTACTTGCTGTTTTTCAAAGTATTCCCCTTTAAGATCTATACACTTTTGTATGTGTTAGAATCAATTGTCAAACCACTGTTGCCATTCTAATTGAGGTATCTCCAAAACATGCATCAAACGCTTCTTCAGGTGCCGACCTCTCATTTTATTTTTTACGCACGGGAATAAAAAGAAGTCATTCAGTGCCAAGTCAGAACTATACGGCGGATGACTCATCAAATCGATGTTTTGAGTGTTCAAAAAATGCAGTTGTTTGTGCCGATGTGTGAGAGGTCACATCGTTGTGGTGAAGAATGATCCGTCTTCGGCGGGTGGTTTTCCTGATTTCGTGGAAGACAACTAGCAAACAAATAGTTGTGTACCACTCAGAATTGACTGTTCTGCGTGGTTCTAGTGGTACGATTGCGACATGTCCAGTTTTTCCGAAAAAGAGGCGATAATTTGCATTGAAGTGCTTCGTGTGCGAGCAACAACATCATCTTGAAACTCCAATACAGTCGACTGCTGTTTACTTTCGGGATCATACGCTTAATCCACGTTTCATTTCCTATTACGATATCATATAGGTGTTTCGAAGCACCACGATCGTATTTTTGGAGCATTTCTTTCGACCAATCGACACGAGCCGTTTTGTGAGCGATTGACAAATTGTGTGGGATCCAAAGCGAACAAAATTTTTGACGGTCAAATGTTCATGCAATATTGAATATATGCTCGTCCCACTAATGCCTATGGTTGTCCCAATCTTGCAATATTGTTGGTTTTTGGAACAACAACTGATTTTGGACGACCTTCACGAAATTCATCTTGGATTAAATAACCTCGTTTGAATTCATCATACCATTGATAAGCACTGGTCTTTGATGGAGCTTAATAGTCAAAAATTTAATTGGAATTTAAAAATTTCAAAAATTTAAAATCGATGCCCTGTTGTTGACTTCATCCACGTCGTAAAAAATAATCGCACGAAAATGTTCACGATTTAATTAAATTTTTTGGGCGAGATGAATATTTAAAGTTACTGTAAACAATACAAATATCACTCGTATGTCAAAATGTTCTGAGTATGTACGAGTACAACCTCAAAAATATCAAGCTTTACGATAGAGCTCTCAGTTTGCAGATTGCAACACAAGGGTTTTCCATTCCCGAATTATAAAAGGCAACCCTCTATATATAAAAATGAATTTGTGTTTGTTTATTTGTGGGCTTGTAAATTTGTTTGTGTCGACTCAAAAACGGGAAAACCGATTTCTTTGAAATTTTTTACGGATTGTAGGGAGTGGTCCGGAAGGAGCAATAAGCAAATTATTATAAACAATGATTGTTTCTAATAATTTAAGAGCCAGACTTAGTCATAGATGAAAAAAGAAATAAATACAATAAAATTATAGAATAGAGAATTTAGAAGAAACAAGTAAAAAGACGTTAAGTTTGGCCGGGCCGAACTTTGGATACCCACCACCTTTCATGAAAAACCGGTGAAAACTATGTCCCCATAGTTATATCGAAATATGATCCGATTTGGACCAAATACTAATTGAACAATGACTTGTACTCACAAGTCATTGTTCAATTGCGTATATCAAAATATTGGTCTTTTTAGTACCTATATCTAAAAATAAACCGATCTGAACAATATACAATCTGGATGTAGAAAAGTCTATGTGTCAAATTTCAGTTAAATCGGATTTTAAAAGCGGACTTTAAAAGGGCCAAGACTTTAAATTGAGAGATCGATCAATAAGGCAGCTATATACAAATCTTGATCGATCTAGCTTAACTTAACTTAACTCTCTATCCCAAATTTCGGCAACATCGGGCAATAAATGCGCCTTTTATGGGTCCAAAGCCTTAAATCGAGGGATCGGTCTATATGGCAGCTATATCCAAATCTGATCCGATCTGGACCAAATTGACGAAAGATTTCGAAGGGCCTAACACAACTCAATGTCCCAAATTTCAGCAAAATCGGAAAATAAATGTGGCTTTGATCGGCAAGACCCTAAATCGGATGATCGGTCTGTATGACAGCAATATCCACATCTGGACCCATCTAGGTCAAATTAAAGAAGGATGTTGAAGGGCCTAAGACATCTCACTGTACCAAATTTCAGCAAAATCGGATAATAAATATGGCTTTGATGGGCTTAAGACCCTAAATCGGAGGATCGGTCTATATGGCAGCTATATCCAAATCTGGACCGATCTGGGCCAAATTAAAAAAGGACGTCGAAAGGCCATACAAAACTAACTGTCCCAAATTTCAGCAAAATCGGATAATAAATGTGGCTTTGATGGGCCTAAGATCTTAAATCGGAGGATTGCTCTATATGGCAGCTATATCCAAATCTGGACCGATCTGGGCCAAATTGACGAAGGATATCGAAGCGCCCAACACAACACACTGTCTCAAATTTCAGCAAAATCGGATAATAAATGTGGCTTTTATTGGCCTAAGACCCTAAATCGGTCTATATGGGGGCTATATCAAGATGTAGTCCGACACTTGTCCCTGAAAAATATCAGCATCGATCGTCGATCATCTTCTTATATATAAAAATCAAATTGTGTTAGTTAGTTAGTAAGTTAGTTAGTAAGTTAGTTAGTAAGTTAGTTAGTTTGTTTGTTTGTGTCTTCCTTATAGACTCAGAAACGACTGAACCGATTTTACTACTCTAAAAACCCTCTTATTTGAACCTCATATTGCAATAGTCACCAACCATTTCCTATTTGGGTGGTATTGTGGAGATTGGATGGCCCTATAGATTTCCAGAATATTGATATCAGATTCGTGCTTTACTCCCAAAGACCTTTCATTTGAGCCCCATATTGCTATGGTCGCAAATTTGTCCCCTTTGGGGGATGTTTTTGGGGAGAAGCGGCCCCCCAAACACTAGGTCCCATATTTGAATATCAGATTCAAATTCTACACTCAAATACATTTTATTTAAGCACCATAATCCCATGGTCAGTAAATTTGTTCTGTTTGGGGGTGTATTATGGAAGGGGTGGACCCCCAGAAACGTGGCCCCACATTTGGATATTCTACTCGCAAATACTTTTCATTTGAGTCTCATATTGACATGGTCGGTAAATATGTCCGATTTAGGGATGTTCTGGGGCTTAGGGTGGTCCCCCTAGCACTTGGTTCGACAATTGGATGTCAGATACGTTTTCTTATCCTAAATACCTTTCATTTGAGTCCCATATTGTCGTGATTGGTCTAAATATATGTTTGGTAGGTTTTAGGGTGGGGCGGCCCCCCTAGGTACCCCATCCGAAATTTGTATACCAAATTTTTATTTTTAGGGAACTATATGAGAGCACACAAAATTTCGTTGAAATCGCACCACCCATCTCCGAGATCTGGCGTTTCTTAAATTAGGGTAAGGGGAAGAGTCCGCCCCCTCTTCAGATATCAAAAAATTTAGTACACTATTTTCACCACGGGATCATTATGCATCATTAGCGCCATCTAATTTCTGTCTTCGATTGGGTTTAAATCCAATTGGTTATAGTTTATCCTATTAAAAACAGCCAGTAAATGGCTCTAATTTAGAGAAGCCAACATAAACAAAGAGATGACAGAGTGGTCAAAACTAAGCATACAGCATTTATTTTTGTTAGGACAACCTATCGGTCCTTTGAATAATGTAAATAAAATAAAATAAAGGAATTTCGTTGCGGTTGTTTGCGGTATTATTTTTTGACTTTCCCACCCAAGGCGGTGGGTAGTTTAAGTGCCAATCATTGCCCCCACCCCAAAAACCCGCCAAACGCCAGATCTCGCAGATGGGTGGCGCCAATTAGGCAAAATTTTGTGTGCTATCTCTTAATAAACTAAAAACCAAAATTTTGTATCAATCTCCGGTCGGGTACTAGGGGGGCCTCATTCCCAAAAGCTACAAATTATATATTTAGGCCAATCACGACAATATGAGGCTCAAATGAAATGTATTTGATATCAATCAGGTAAGAGCGTGGTACGTTCGGCCGGGCCGAATCCTATATACCCTCCACCATGGATCGCATTTGTTGAGTTCTTAGGCATAAAAAGAATATTGAATAAGAACTGTTATGCTATTGGAGATATATCAAGTTATAGTCCGATTCGGACCATAAATGAATGTTTTAGAAATCATTTTGTAATATTTCAGTTCATTCTAATAAGTATTGCGCCTTGTAGGGGCTCAAGATCAAAATCGGGAGATAAGTTTATATGGGAGCTCCATCAAGCTATTGATCGATTCAGACCATATTAGACACGTATGTAGAAGGTCGCGAGAGAAGCCGTTGTACAAAATTTCTGCCCCATCGGATGAGAATTGCGCCCTCTTAAGGCTCAAGAAGTCAAGATCCTAGATCGGTTTATATGGCAGTTATATCAGGTTATGTACCGATTTGAATCATACTTAGCACAGTTGTTACAAGTGATACCAAAACATCACTTGCAAAATTACAGCCAAATCGGATTAGAATTGTGCCCTCTAAAAACTGAAGAAGTCAAGACCCCAGGTTTATACGGCAGCTAAATCAGGTTATGACCCGATTTGCACAATACTTAGCATAGTTATTGCATCAATTGTGTAGAGCATCAATTGTGTTGAGTTCAAAATATCTTTCACGATTGCTCATCATATGCGACTCATTTGCGATTGGGCATTTTCAAAGCCATAGAAAACTTAAAGTGTGAACATTTTTATTTTAATAATTAATCTATTATATAACAAGTAAAAAGGCGTAAGTTCGGCCGGACCGAACTTTGGATACTCACCTCCTCGGGTATATATGTAAACCACCTTTCATCCAAAACCGGTGAAAATTGCATACCTTATGTCTCATAGCAGTTATATCGAAAGAGGGTCCGATTTGGACCAAATACTAAAGAGTACAAGTTATTCAATTTCAATTGTGTATAACAAACTATTGGTCTTTTTAGTACCTATATCTAAAAATAAACCAATCTGAACCTTATACAACTGAATGTAGAAAAACCAATCAAAACCACAAATCGGGACCAATCTGAGTGAAACTGAAGAAGGATGTCGAAGTGCCTAACACAACTCACTGTTCGAAATTGCGGCGACATCGGACAATAAATGCGCTTTTTATGGCCCCAAAGCCTAAAACCGAGAGATCGGTCTATATGGCAGCTATATCTAAATCGGGACCGATCTGAGTGAAATTGAAGAAGGATGTCGTTTATTGTCTGATGTCGCCGCAATTTGGGACAGTGAGTTGTGTTAGGCCGTTCGACAACCTTCTTCAACTTCACTCAGATTGGTCCCGATTTAGATATAGCTGCCATATAGACCGATCTCTCGATTTAAGGTTTTGGACCCATAAAAGACACATTTATTGTCCGATGTTGCCGAAATTTTGGACAGAGAGTTAAGTTAAGCCCCTCCACATATTTCTGCAATTTGGTCTAAATCGATCAAGATTTGCATATAGCTGCCATATAGACCGATCCCTCGATTTAAAGTCTTGGCCCCAAAAAAAGGCGCATTTATAAGCCGATTTAACCGAAATTTGACACATTGTTTTTTCTACATCCAGGTTGTATATGGTTCAGATCGGTTTTATTTTAGATATAGGTACTAAAAAGACCAATATTTTGTTATACACAATTGAACAATGACTGGTACTCATTAGTATTTGGTCAAAATCGGATCATATTTCGATATAACTATGGGGACATAAAGTATCCAATTTTCACAGGTTTTTTATGAAATGTGGTTTATATATATACCCGAGGTGGTGGGTATCCAAAGTTCGGCCCGGCCTAACTTAACGCCTTTTTACTTGTTTGGTGTTATCAATGCCACAGTCATCAAATTCAATTTAAGTTCAAAACTTACTAACAGATATTAAATTATGATTACTTCCGAACATGTTATTGTGAACTCAAGAAATCAAAATTATAAACATTTGAGTTACATATATTAAACTAAAATTTCAAATTTCTTTAAAAAGTTCACTCAGTATTAGGTTTCAGAAGAGGTATCTTTAAGGATTATATGCTTTTAACCACGTTTGGTAAAGTGCTTGCTTAGTGCTTGCTAAGTAAAATTACTAACACCAACTGAGTTTTGAACTATTTCATCTTTACTCATTATAATTTAGTTTTATTTGAATAAAGTACATTTTCTAACACCCTGTAAGTTTTTAATTAAATGTGAGTAAAGACCATGAACTAACGTGTATTATAAAATAAACTCGTATTTACGATAAGCATTGTTTTATATATAACTAGCCGAACCGGACCCGCTCCGCTGCGCCTTCTTTAACTCTCTTATATCTTTTTAGGGTGGGGACACTTTGCCCTGAATTCGTATATCGAATTCGTGCCATTGTTGTCTATGACGCTGAACGCGTTCGAATCCTGGCGAGAACATCGAACAAATCGGTGTTTATTTCCTTTAATGTTGGCGACATTTGAGAGGTACAATGCCATGCATGGTCATTTACAAAATTTTCCCTAAAGAAGTGTCGCACTGCCGTTCGGGCTCGGCAATAAAAAAAGGTCCCTTATCATTGAGTTTAAACTTGAATCGGAAAGCACTCATTAATGTGTGAGTACTTGCGCCTTCTCGGTTCCTGGTGGTAATGTTCTTCCTCAGGACAATATTCTCATTAGGGGAGGGACGGCACCTCAGATATATCGATTCAAATATAGATATCAAATTGGTGCTGCACTTCCAAATCCCTTTAATTTGAGCGCCACATTGCCATTGCCGGTAAAAATGAACCGTTTGGAGGGTGTTTTGGGGCTGGGGCTGCTATCGGCACTTTGCACTGAAAATATATACCAAATTCGCTCTTTATTCCCAACGGAAATAAAGTTCAATTTAGGGGGTGCTTTAAGGGCGTACCCCAATACACTTGGCTCCAAAATTGGATATCAAATTCGTTTGCTACTCTCAAATAGTAGCAAATGTCTATAATGTCATAATGGGTCAAATAACCCATTAGACGTATCTTTAGCGCCACAAAAACGCAAATTTTATTGTCATATTCGTAATCTACTCCCATTTGAGTCCCATATAACCATGATCGGCTAATATGCCCATTTGGGGGCATTTGGGGGTGGACGACTTCCCATTACTTGGACCTAATGTTTTATACCATATTTGTAATCTACTGGCTTATACTTTTCATTTGAGTCTCATTGCGAAATAAGCTTCGAATATATATGTTTAGAGGAGTTTTGGGGTTGGGGTGTCCCGCTGTATGGTATAAAAATGGGTTGTGTTTTTGGCATAATGGGGAGGGTCTCCCCCCCACCAAATCGGTTCTGCCGTTTTTCAGTCTATACGGAACAAACAAACCGAGTCGCATATATCCCTATTGGCTAATGTGCCCATATTGGGCGATTTTGTGGAGGTGGAGTGACCCCCTATACTTCGACATGAATTTGTATTCCTAATTCATTATCTGCCCCCGCATACTTTTCATTTGATACCCATATTGTCTTTATCGGTCAACTTTTGATTTTGGGTGATGTTTTGGGGAACGGTGGAGGGTCCCCCTCCTTCCGTTATCAATAAATTATAAAGCCTATTCCTATTTCCTTACCATATTCGTAATCTACTCCCGAATACCTTTCATTTGAGTCCCATTTTGTCATGATCGTGAAATAAACCCATTTTAAGGGGTCTTGGGGCAGGGGCGGCCCCTCAGATACTTGGACCCAACTTTTATTGTGAAATTCGTACTCTACTCTTGAATACCATTCATTTGAATCCCATATTGTCCCGATCGGTCCACTTTTATTTATGGGTAGTATCAAAAAATTATATAGCCTATGTTTCCTTCCAGACCAACCTACACAATCTGTGAAAATTGCAAGATAATCGGTTCAGCCGTTTTTGAGTCTATACGGAACAAACAAACACAAATTGAATTTTATATATAAGACTAACTGAGCCCGGCCCGCTCTGCTGCGCCCGTTTATGCTATGTTGGAGAGAAGTACTCTAAATTTGAACATTTCTGCGTAATTGTAGTTGAAAATGTATTCCAATTTTCCTATGGATTTTTCTACACTCAAGTACCTCTTATTTAAACAACACATTGCAATGGTCAGTAAAAGTCCTTCTTGTGGTGTGGTGGACCCCCAGACACTTGGTCCAAAAAATGAAAGTCAATTTCGTTCTCTATTCCCAAAGACCTTTCATTTAAGATCCATATTGCCATGGTCGGTATATACGTCCGATTTTAGGTGTTTTATAGTGGTGGGGTGACCCACGAAACACTTAGTTCCGCAATTGGATATCAGATTCGTTTTCTACTCTCAAATACCTTTAATTTGAGTTCCATATTGTAGTGGTTGGTCTATAAATCCGTTTGCCGGGTTTTGGGGGCGGGTGGCTCTCCTAAGCATCCCACCCCAGAATTTGATACCAAATATTTTGCTTTTAGATCCTTCCTATATTCCTTTATTTTATTTTTCTTTATTCAAAGGACCGATAGGTTGTCATAACAAAGATACATGCTGATGACCAATTTTTACCACTCTGCCCTCTCTCCGTTCATGTTGGCATGTTTTTAATTCGATCAACAAAATCCAATTGGATCAAACAATTTCAGTTGAAGACTGCCAGATGACGCTAATTTAAATGATAGTGGATTATATAGTATGGTGGTTGTCAATAAATAGTCATTCATAGACAACCACCATACCATATGACAACCTATTAAATAGTCATCAAGTCTTTTTTATACCCACCTCCGAAGGATGGGGGTATATTCATTTTATCTTTCCGTTTGCAACATATCAAAATACTCATTTTCGACACTTTAAAGTATATATATATTCTTGATCAGCGTAAAAATCTTAGACGATCTAGACATGTCCGTCCGTCTGTCTGTTGAAATCACGCTACAATCTTTAAAAATAGAGATATTGAGCTGAAACTTTGCACAGATTCTTTTTGAAATTTGGGACAGGGTGTTGTGTTAGGCCCTTCAAAATCCTTCGCCAAACTGGTTCAGATCGGCTCTGATTTGGATATAGCTGCCATATAGACAGATCCTCCGATATAGGGTCGTAGGCCCATAAAAGCCACATTTATTATCCGATTTAGCTGAAATTTAGGACAGTGAGTTGTGATAGGCCATTCAACTTCCTTTGTTAATTTGGCCTAGATCGGTTCAGATTTGGTTATAGCTGCCATATAGACCGATCCTCCGATTTAGGGTCTTAGGCCCATAAAAGCCGATTTTGATAAAATTTGGGACAGTGAATTAAGTTAAGCCCCTTGACATACTTCTGCAATATCGCACAGATCGGTCCAGATTCGGAAGCTGCCATATAGACCGGTATCTAGGTTTTGGGTCCATAAAAGGTGCATTTATTGTCCGATGTCGCTGAAATTTGAGGCAGTGAGTTTAGTTAGGCTCTTCGACGTCCTTCTTCAATTTGGCCCAAATCGGTCCAGATTTGGATATAGCTACCATGCAGACCGATATCTCGATTTAATGTCTTAGGCTCATAAAAATTTATAATCCGATTTCGCTGAAATTTGACACAGTGACCTATGTTAGGCTTTCGACATCCTTGTCGTATATGGTTCAGATCGGTTTATTTTTAGATATAGCTACTAAAAAGACCACTGATTTGTTATGCACAATTGAACAATTGGATTGTACTTATTAGTATTTGGTCCAAATCGGAACATATTTCGGTATTACTGCTATGGGAGGACATAAGGTATGAAACCTTCACCGGTTTTTGATGAAAGGTGATTTACATATATACCCGAGGTGGTGGGTATCCAAAGTTCGGCCCGGTCGAACTTTACGCTTTTTTACTTGTTTTTAAAAAATATTAAATTGCCATATTAAACGATTTGCTGTGGTAAAAAATTAATGTGCCAGTCTATATATTTGGTGCGGTGACGATAGATCTTACCGTGTAAAACTCTTGAACAAAAAAGTGTTGCCCAGAAACACGACGTTTGGTCTCGTCTATCACGCAGTGTCCCGTTAGGTCCGCTAGATATATGAGCAGAATAATGATATCAGATTCGCAGTACACAACCTTATACATTTCATTTATTCGCATATTGTCATGATTTGTGTTTACAGCCGTTCGGTGGAGGGCGCCTATATGAGGGTTGTGCCCCACACTGTCACTTGAGCACTAATTTGAATGACGCACTCAACTCAAAAAAATCTATCACTTGATTCCTCATTGTTTTGATAGGTCAAATGGCCTATTGGAGGCGATTTTAGGAGGTAAAACACCACCTAGTTTCTTGGACACAAAGGTTAATGTCATATTCGAAATATGCTCTCAAATGCCTATCATTTAAGTTTCATCAAGCTATGAGTGAGTAGTATTCCCATTTGGGGAGCTTATCGGGGATGGAGCGACTGTCAATTACTTGAACCCCGTTTTTTATGTCATATTTGTAGTCTACTCCCGAATACCTTTCATTTGAGTCCTATATTGATATATACGTCCAATATGTCTATTTGGAGCAGTTTGGGCTTGGGCTACTCCTTGGATACTTGAACCCAAGTTTTTATGCCACATTCGGTCTACTTACGGTCAACTTTCGATTTTGGGTGGGGGAGGATTTGCCCCCTTCGAACATCAACAAATTACATAGCCTATACCTTCTACTTGACCATATTCGTAATCTACTCGAGAATACCTTTCATTCGCGCCCCATATTGTCATTATTGTCCAATAAACCAATATGGGGGGTTTTGGGGACGGGGCGGCCCCCAATTACTTGGACTCAATTTTTAATATGGAAATCGTACTCTACTCTCGAATACCTTTCATTTAAGTCCCATATTGTCCCAATCGGTCCACTTTTAGTTTAGGGTGGTACTTTTGGGGTAAGTAGGAGGGTCCGCTCCACTTGCGATATCAAAAACTTATATAGCCTATTGCTCCTTCTGGGCCATCTTCGTTATCTACTCCCGAATACCTTTCATTCGATTCCCATTGTGCCATATCGTCCAATAAACCTATTTTGGGGAGTTTTTGGGATCGGGGCGGCACCCCAATTACTTGGACCCAATTTTTAATATGGAATTTGTACTCTACTCTTGAATTCCTTTCATTTAAGTCCCATATTGGTTCATTTTTATTTTTGGCTGGTACTTTTGGGGTAAGGGGGAGGGTCCGCCCCCAATGCGATATCAAAACCAATTATATAGCCTATTGCTCCTTCCGGACCACTCCCCACAATCTGTGAAAATTTCAAAGAAATCGGTTTAGCAGTTTTTGAGTCTATACGGAACAAACAAATTTAAAAACCCACAAACAAACAAACAAACATACAAACAAACAAACATACAAACAAACAAGCAAACAAGCAAACAAACATACAAACATACAAACAAACAAACATAAATTAATTAGATTTTAGGAAGAAGTTAATGTTTAGCTTATGGAATTTAGAAAAAGAAATATGTATGCTGTTTGCGACACAGTCGTTTTCCTGACTCATCAAATCAATTTCATTAGTTTTTGTCGATGCTGCAAGCAACGATAGCGTTGCAAGAAGTACATAGTGCCTCCCTAAAATTAACAAATAAAAGCGTGCTAAATTCGGCCGGGCCGAATCTTATATACCCTCCACCATGGATCGCATTTTTCGAGCTCTCGCCACGGTGTCTCTTTTTAGACAAAAAAAGGATAAAAGAAAAGAATTGCTATGTTATTGGAACAATATCAAGTTATGGTTCATTTCGGACCATAATTGAACTGAATAATGGAGACCATAGTAGAAGTCATTGTGTAAAATTTAGCCAAATCTAGTAAGAAATGCGCACTTTAGGGGCTGAAGAAGTAAAATAGGGAGGCCGATTTATAGGGAAGCTGCATTAGGCTATAAGCCGATTCATGCCATTTTGGACATGCATGTTAAAGATCATAAGAGAAGCCGCTGTACAAAATTTCAGCTTAATCGGATAATAATTGCGCCCTCTAGTGGATCAAGAAGTCAAAATCCCATATCGGTTTATATGGCAGCTATATCAGGTTATGGACCGATTTGAACTATTCTTAGCACAGTTGTTAAAAGTCATAACAAAACACCTCATGCAAATTTCAGTCAAATCGGATAATATTGGTTTGCCCAAAAAGTAATTGCGGATTTTTCATATAGTCGGCGTTGACAAATTTTTTCACAGCTTGTGACTCTGTAATTGCATTCTTTCTTCTGTCAGTTATCAGCTGTTACTTTAAGCTTGCTTTAGAAAAAAAGTGTAAAAAAAGTATATTTGATTAAAGTTCATTCTAAGTTTTATTTAAAATGCATTTACTTTCTTTTAAAAAATCCGCAATTACTTTTTGGGCAACCCAATAATAGCCTATTGCTCCTTCCGGACCACTCCCCACAATCTGTGAAAATTTCAAAGAAATCGGTTTAGCAGTTTTTGAGTCTATACGGAACAAACAAATTTAAAAACCCACAAACAAACAAACATACAAACAAACAAACATACAAACATACAAACAAACAAACATACAAACAAACAAGCAAACAAGCAAACAAACATACAAACATACAAACAAACAAACATAAATTAATTAGATTTTAGGAAGAAGTTAATGTTTAGCTTATGGAATTTAGAAAAAGAAATATGTATGTTGTTTGCGACACAGTCGTTTTCCTGACTCATCAAATCAATTTCATTAGTTTTTGTCGATGCTGCAAGCAACGATAGCGTTGCAAGAAGTACATAGTGCCTCCCTAAAATTAACAAGTAAAAGCGTGCTAAATTCGGCCGGGCCGAATCTTATATACCCTCCACCATGGATCGCATTTTTCGAGCTCTCGCCACGGTGTCTCTTTTTAGACAAAAAAAGGATAAAAGAAAAGAATTGCTATGTTATTGGAACAATATCAAGTTATGGTTCATTTCGGACCATAATTGAACTGAATAATGGAGACCATAGTAGAAGTCATTGTGTAAAATTTAGCCAAATCTAGTAAGAAATGCGCACTTTAGGGGCTGAAGAAGTAAAATAGGGAGGCCGATTTATAGGGAAGCTGCATTAGGCTATAAGCCGATTCATGCCATTTTGGACATGCATGTTAAAGATCATAAGAGAAGCCGCTGTACAAAATTTCAGCTTAATCGGATAATAATTGCGCCCTCTAGTGGATCAAGAAGTCAAAATCCCATATCGGTTTATATGGCAGCTATATCAGGTTATGGACCGATTTGAACTATTCTTAGCACAGTTGTTAAAAGTCATAACAAAACACCTCATGCAAATTTCAGTCAAATCGGATAATATTGGTTTGCCCAAAAAGTAATTGCGGATTTTTCATATAGTCGGCGTTGACAAATTTTTTCACAGCTTGTGACTCTGTAATTGCATTCTTTCTTCTGTCAGTTATCAGCTGTTACTTTAAGCTTGCTTTAGAAAAAAAGTGTAAAAAAAGTATATTTGATTAAAGTTCATTCTAAGTTTTATTTAAAATGCATTTACTTTCTTTTAAAAAATCCGCAATTACTTTTTGGGCAACCCAATAATTGCGTCCTCTAGAGGCTCAAGAAGTCAAAACCCCATATCGGTTTATATAGCAGCTATATCAGGTTATGGACCGATTTGAACTATTCTTAGCACAGTTGTTTAAAGTCATAACAAAATATTTCATGCAAAATTTCAGCCAAATCGGATAAGAATTATGCCCTCTAGCGGCTCAAGAAGTCAAGATCCCAAATCGTTTTATATGGCAGCTATATCAAAACGTGGACCGATATAGCCCACTTACAATCCCAACCGACCTACACTAATAAAAGTATTTGTGCAAAATTTCATGCGGCTAGCTTTACTCCTTCGAAAGACAGCGTGCTTTCGACAGACAGAGGGACGGACGGAATGACAGACGGACGGACATGGCTAGTTCGACTTAAAATGACATGACGGTCAAGAATATGTAGGCTTTATAGGGTCTTAGACGAATATTTGGAGGATTTACAAACAGAATGACGAAATTAGTATACCCCCATCATATGGTGGAGGGTATAAAAAGTTATGTTGAATCTCTTCGTTGGCTTGATTTTGATGGATGTAATCATTCAAATTTAGGCCAATCTCAAAACAGACTGGTTATTTTGGAGCCATTGTCATACTGTGATCATTTACATGATAACAAGCCCACAAAACTCCACTGAAAATTTAGCGTTAACTTGAAAATCTCCAAGGAAGAGAAGAAAATTTAACGGTAAAGATGTAAAAACTGGGGTAAACTTACAATTTCAGTTTTAACATCCTCGGCACTGATGTTACAGTACTCGCTGCTATCAAAATCGGAGTTACGTGTCTGCAAAACAAGAAAAAAGAGAAATGCATTAATGAATCTTGGTTGTGGTCTGTGGCATTGACAACGACAGTCAGGCTGCCCGCCAGCCAACGAGTAGGTTGTGAAAAGACTGTCTGTCTCTTTGCCTGTCGTTCGCTGATGGTGGTGTTGGCCATAACACAAATGCTACCAAAAGGAAAAAAAGCAGAATGGAAGGACAAAAGTCTGGCGGTGCCGAGTGTATAATACCACACACCTACCGTATAAGTACAATGCGGGAGCTATATCTAATTCAGAATCAATTTAGATGGACCTCGGCCAATGTTTTCAGATGGATTATTAAACAGTCCGGTTCAAATTTCAAACACTTATGTTCAAACTGTAATAAATACGTTTGACAAATGACAATATTATTGGAAATTAGTAAATCTGACTAACATATATATGGGAGCTTTATCTAAATCTGAACCGATCTGGAGCTTACTACGTATATATAGTGGTAGTCGTCGAGAAAAACGTTGTACAAGGTTTTGGCAATAAATGATGTGAAATACCATGCTAACTTGACTAATATTTAGTTTAACAATATAAGTGCCTTTGTCCGAATCCGATATGATCTTTATTGGTCTACGAATTTAAGTTTGGATGTAAGGTGTACTCCATTCTTCAAATACTTTATTTCAGCCCTATATTCTCATGACATCTGATTTAGAGGTGTTTTCGGGGGTGAGATGGTCCCCCAGGCACATGGCAATGAAAAAATATCAGCATCGTGCTCTTCTTTCAAAAACATTTATTTAAACCCCATATTGCCATTGGTTTAGAGGAGTTATACGATGAGGCGTCCCCCGAACACATGGCCCAAAATAGGTTTTCAAATTTGTTTTCTGATCCTAAATATCACATAATGGCATGGTCGACAAATTTTACCCTTTGCGGGGTGTTTTGAGGAAGGGGTGATGCCCTAAATACATGGTCCTAAATTTGGATATCAAATTCGTATTCTACTCTCAAATACCTTTATTTGAGCCCCATTTTGCGATGGTCACTAAAAAATAACTCAAATAACTTAAATAACTTTTATTTAAGCCCCATATTCCCATGGGCAGTAAATAAGTCCTGTTTGGGGGGTGTTTTGGGGAGAGGGGGTCCACCGCCAGAAACGTGGTCCCACATTTGGATATCAGATTCGTATTCTACTCGCAAATACCTTTCATTTGAGTCCCATATTGCCATGATCGGTAAATATTTCCGATTTAGGGGTGTTTGGGGGTGGGGTGGTGTTGTGGGGTGGTGTTGTGGGGTGGTGTTGTGGGGTGGTGTTGTGGGGTGGTGTTGTGGTGTGGGGTGGGGTGGTGTTGTGGGGTGGGGTGGTGTTGTGGGGTGGGGTGGTGTTGTGGGGTGGGGTGGTGTTGTGGGGTGGGGTGGTGTTGTGGGGTGGGGTGGTGTTGTGGGGTGGGGTGGTGTTGTGGGGTGGGGTGGTGTTGTGGGGTGGGGTGGTGTTGTGGGGTGGGGTGGTGTTGTGGGGTGGGGTGGTGTTGTGGGGTGGGGTGGTGTTGTGGGGTGGGGTGGTGTTGTGGGGTGGGGTGGTGTTGTGGGGTGGGGTGGTGTTGTGGGGTGGTGTTGTGGGGTGGGGTGGTGTTGTGGGGTGGGGTGGTGTTGTGGGGTGGGGTGGTGTTGTGGGGTGGGGTGGTGTTGTGGGGTGGGGTGGTGTTGTGGGGTGGGGTGGTGTTGTGGGGTGGGGTGGTGTTGTGGGGTGGGGTGGTGTTGTGGGGTGGGGTGGTCCCATAGACACTTTTCCGAATATTGATATCAAATTCGTGCTTTGCTCCCAAAGACCTTTCATTTGGGCCCCATATTGCTATGGTCGTAAATTTGTCCCCTTTGGGGGATGTTTTTGGTGAAAGGCGGCCCCCCAAACACTTGGTCCCATATTCGGATATCGGGGGTCCACCGCCTGAAACGTGGTTCCACATTTGGATATCAGATTCGTATTCTATTCGCAAATACCTTTCATTTGAGTCCCATATTGCCATGATCGGTAAATATTTCCGATTTAGGGGTGTTTTGGGGGTTGGGTGGTGTTGTGCGGATGGGGTGGTGTTGTGGGTGTGGGGTGGTCCCATAGACACTTTTCCCGAATATTGATATCAAATTCGTGCTTGCTCCCAAAGACCTTTCTTTTGGGTCCCATATTGCTATGGTCGTAAATTTGTCCCCTTTGGGGGATGTTTTTGGTGAAAGGCGGCCCCCAAACACTTGGTCCCATATTTGGATATCAGATTAGTATTCTACATTCAAATACCTTTTATTTAAGCCCCATATTCCCATGGTCAGTAAATAAGTCCAGTTTGGGGGGTGTTTTGGGAAAGGGGTGGACACCCAGAAGCGTGGTCCCACATTTGGATATCAGATTCGTATTCTACTCGCAAAAACCTTTATTTGAGTCCCATATTGCCATGGTCGGTAAATATGTCCGATTTAGGGGTGTTTTGGGGCTTGGGGTGGTCCCCCTAGCACTTGGTCCGACAATTGGTTATCAGATACGTTTTCTTATCCTAAATACCTTTCATTTGAGTCCCATATTGTCGTGATTGGTCTAAATATATGATTGGTAGGTTTTAGGGTGGGCGGCCCCCCTAGGTACCCATCCGAAATTTGGATACCAAATTTTTATTTTTAGGGTACTATATGAGAGCACACAAAATTTCGCATAAATCGCACCACCCGTCTCCGAGATCTGGCGTTTCTGACCGCACCATCTGTGAAAATTTCAAGAAAATTGGTTCAGCCGTTCAGGCGGCATCTCTGAATCGTGTGCCATATTTAGGGAAACCAGACAGTAATGAGACTTGTTTATTGCAAGGCTGGCTACTACTAAATCTTCAGTGCTTAATGACGGCAGAAGAAAAACATTTAGACTACTCTTTGCAAGAATACAGGCTCTGTGTCTCCCATTCCCCGTACCCTTGAGTGGTTTAATTTGCGGAATTCTTAGCCAACTAACCATTCCTCCACACATCCAGTGTTCCTCGAAAAGAATCATGTCAAATCAGGAGGGTATTTAGTCCCCCCGAAGCGAAGTGAAAGAATAGTGGAGATTTATCTGTACAAACCGGACCATAGTCAGAACTTCCACCACCGTTGCGTTAGTTTCGTCTTCTGATGCCGCCAGGAGTTCATCCTCAGCGGCAGGTGAGAAAACAGTGGAACCACTCTTCCTCAGTACATTGGGCACTTGCGGTATGGACGATACCTCCATTGATGCTTCACTAGCTGCTGATGTCGAAGTACTTTTTGAGTTCCTCGCTTCCCCGTTGGCGCACTCCTAGCCTAGTCTTCTATAGACCATCAGTTTTAACTTGTTGAATCCGTAGGATACAACCCCTTCAGATTTGTTGAAGTCCGCAAGACAGCCGGAGTTTAGTAGGAATACTGTATGTCTCCAGTGACTATCAGCCTCATCCAATCCAATCTCATCCAGTCGATGGTTGAATAATTGGGATTACATTCCCTAAGTCTTCCAAGTATCGATTCAGGATCTGAGGGAATCTTTCGTATTCAAGCATGCGCCATTGGTCGAGAAGGAATAGTGCTGAACCTGGCAAGATCTCACCAATCTCTTTTAGCGCACGACGATACATGTATCGGCCCCGATACCAGCCTGTATCGTCACAAACTGGAGGAGACCCCGGAAATTTCGCAAGGACATCAAAGTGTACTGATGACAATCCATTGACTATCCCGATCCAATTATTCCTAAGTACGCAGCCCTGTTCTTCTCCCTTGTCGACAACTGCCTTAACCAAACTGTCTCTAGCGACATTAGCAAAGGTTCTTGGACCAATTCTACTATTGTTCGCACTAGCTCTTTTAGGCATGGAATTCACTCCAGGTGACCGCAGCCTTTCGGCTGACAGCGGTGCAGTTTCCGAATCAAGACGAATCTCGAGACCAATCTTGGGAGTCTCTCCCTCTATTAGTGAGAGTCTTTGGATCATTAGCACCAAGCCTCTCAATAAACCTGAGAGCGATGCGTCTTCTGTTATTCCAACCTCTAAAAAAACGTGTTTGATTGCCGGGGAAGGCAGATGGCCTAGGCAAATTAAAGGCATTCGAAGAAAGAATAGGTTCGACCTTGTCCTTAAGACTCGAACCAGGTGTCTGCGTCAAAAGCCCCTGCTGACCAGTCGGCTAGTGGAGCCTAGAGCAGCTGGTCCACCAGTCGAGGTTTCAGTAGCAGACAACATGCTACGGCCTGATACCACCACCGCAGCTGTTGGCTCATTGAAGTCCATTCTAATCCTACTCCCGGGACCAAAATCTACCGCTCCTCTGAAAACAGGACAAAGGAACACAAAATTTCTTTGCACATCCGAAATCATCATTAGTTTTATCGTTAGACTAGCTGAACCGGGCCCGCTCCGCTGCGCCTTCTTTTACTTTATATGGAATAGCATAACAAATATATACATTTTCGTTGGTATATTTATTTTCGACAATTAAAGAGCTTTTAGTGAAATACCATGCCACGAAAACGGTATATCGCTTGACAAACAGTTTAACCATATAAGTGCATTTATCTGAACCCCATATGATCTTTATTGGGCTACGAATTTAAGTTCGGATGTAAGGTGTACTCCATTCTTAAAATACTTTATTTCAGCCCGATATTCTCATGATATCTGATTAAGTGGTGTTTTTGGGGGTGAGTTGGTCCCCCAGACACTTGGCCCTGAATAAATATCAGCATCGTGCTCTTCTTTTATATACCATTTATTTAAACCCCATATTGCCATTGGTTTAGGGGAGTTTACACGATGAGGCGTCCCCCAAACACATGGCCCCAAAATAGGTTATCAAATTCGTTTTCTGATTTCAAGTACCTTTCATTTGAGCCACAAATACATGGTCCTGCATTTGGATATCAAATTCATATTCTACTCCCAATACCTTTATTTAAGCACCATATTGCAATGGTCAGTAAAAATTGCGGTTTGTGTTGTATTTTGGGAAAAGGGTAGACCCCCCTTGCTCTACCCCCCCCCCATTTCCTTTTATTTAATCCCCACATTTAGAGGTATTTTGGGGAGTAGGGTGGTCCCCCAAACACTAAGCCCTGAAAATACATCAGCAACGTGCTCTATTCTTATATGTTTGATCCCCATATTGCCATTGGCCTCTCAAAATTGGATATGAAATTAGTTTTCAAATCTCAAATACTATTCACTTAAACCCCTTATTGAAAAAGCCAGCAAATATGTCCGGTTTGGGGTATAGGCCCTAACAACTATGAATATCGAGCTCCACTGTCTTGAAGACCCAAATTGTTTTAGTGAGCAAATACGGTTGTTATGGTGGTGGAACGTCCCCTAGACAGTTGGTCCCGAATGTTGATGACAGATTCATGGTCTTTGGGGGATGTTTTGGGGAATGGGGCGGCCACTCAGTGACTTGGCTTTGATAATATATATCAGATTCGTGTTCTACTCTAAAATACCTCTTGTTTGAGCCTCATATTGCAATATCAGCAAATACTTCCTATTTGGGTGGTGTTATGGTGTGTTATTGCCATGATCAGTAAATAAGTTTTGTTTGGGGGATGTTTTAGGGAAGGGGAGGACCCCTAAAAACTTTGTCCAACTTTTGGATATCCGATTCGTATTTTACTCGCATTCATTTGCGTCCCACATTGTCATGGTCGGTAAATATGTCCGATTTAGGGGTGTTTTAGGGGTTGGGGTGGTCAGTTACGTTTTCTAATCTTAAATACTTTTCATTTGAGTCCCATATTTTCGCGATTGGTGTATATATATATTTGGTAGGTTTAAAGGTGGGTACACCTCCTAGGTACCCCATTCGAAAATTGAGTATCAAATTTTTGTTTGTAGGTTACTATAAGAGAATACACAAAATTTCGCTTAATCGCACCACCAATCTCCAAGATCTGGCGTTTCTGAAAATTAGGGTAAAATGTGGTACCCTATTAATACCACGGGATCATTATGCACCTTCAGGGCAAAATTTCAATAAAATCGGTTCAGCCGTTGTAGAGTCTATTTATTAGGAACACACAAACAAACAAACAAACACAAATTGATTTTTATAAATAAGAAGATTGGGCTATAAAATTATTTTGTCAAATTTTCGCCGACCTAGCTAGAATTTTGATGACGTTTTTTTTGTAATAATATTTTCCGATGGCTTTAATTTATCTCATATTGGTTACATAATTTCAACAGAATATTTTCCCGATTTCCACAATCGGTTTTAAATGCTATTTATTGCCATAAAATAATATGCACTCAAATTGAAAACATCAAGCAAACATTATTTTTAGGTGCATTTGAAGCAAATACATTTTGACTAATTTAAACAAGTAAAATCGTGCTAAGTTTGGCCGGGCTGAATCTTATATACCCTCCACAATGGATCGCATCTGTCAAGTTCTTTTCCCGGCATCTCTTCTTAGGCACAAAAAGAATAAAAGAAAAGATTTGCTCTGCTATTAAAACGATATCAAGATATGGTTCGGTTTGGACCACAATTAAATTATATGTTGGAGACCTGTGTAAAATGTCAACCAATTCTAATAAGAATTGCGCCCTTTGGGGGCTCAAGAAGTAAAATAGAGAGATCCATTTATATGGGAGCTGTATCGGGCTATAGACCGATTCAGATCATAATAAACACGTATGTTGATGGTCATGAGAGGATCCGTCGTACAAAATTTCAGGCAAATCGGATAATAATTGCGACCTCTAGAAGCCCAAGAAGTCAAGATCCCAGATCGGTTTATATGGCAGCTATATCAGGTTATGAACCGATTTGAACCTTATTTGACACAGTAGTTGATAGTAAGAATAAAATACGTCATGCAAAATTGCAACCAAATCGGAGAGGAATTGCGCCCCCTAGAAGCTCAAGAAGTCAAGTCCCCAGATCTGTTTATATGACAGCTATATCAGTTTATGAACCGATTTGAACCATTTTTGGCACAGTTGTTGGATATTATAACAAAATACTTCGTGTAAAAATTCATTTAAATCGGATAAGAATTGCGCCCTCTAGAGGCTCAAGAAGTCAAGACTCAAGATCGGTTTATATGGCAGCTATATCAGGTCATGGACCGATTTGAACCACACTTGGCACAGTTGTTGGATATCATAAAAAAACACGTAGTGCAAAATTTCGTTCCAATGGGGTAAGAATTGCGCCCTCTAGAGGCTTAAGAAGTCGAGACCCAAGATCGGTTTATATGGCAGCTACATCAAAACATGGACCGATAGTATTTGTGCAAAATTTCAAGCGGCTAGCTTTACTCCTTCGGAAGTTAGCGTGCTTTTGACAGCCAGACGGACGGACGGACATGGCTAGATTGACATAAAATGTCGCGACGATCAAGAATATATATACTTTATGGGGTCTCAGACGAATATTTCGAGTAGTTATAAAGAGAGTGACGAAGTTAGTATACCCCCCCTCCTATGGTGGGGGGTATAAAAACTCAGGCCAAGTTCGAGCTGCCTGTTTCATAGGGAATCGACTCATTCGTATGTTGATGGTCTTTTCTTATATCCTTTTTTGCCTAAGAAGAGATGCCGGAAGAAGAACTCGACAAATGCGATCCATGGTGGAGGATATACAATATAAGATTCGGCCCGGCCGAACTTAGCACGCTTTTACTTGTTTTATCTTATTTACACGCGGATGGCTCCACATTTGGTTTTCGTTGTGGTAGCCACATTTTTGTGTGGTGGTGGTGTAGGTGAGCAAGCTCGTTCTGGTCTAAAGGATCGATCGCTGTGGGAATAGGGTGGCCATTGGTTATTTAAAGGCGTCAATTACTCGCCTTGTCATATCGAGCATCATAGACACTCAATATTTGTGAAAGAGCCGGTGCCGCCCGGCCTTTCCATTGCAGCCGCTCCGTTTGGAGCATTTCACTATCCACAACCTGTGGATGCGTCCAGTTAAGCTTCTCGTGACATGGTGAACACCACACAGATCGGACCCCAATGTTCCAGCCTGCGTGGAGCTCACAGCTATCCCGTGCCGGGTCCACCGTTTGATGACATACATATATAGATTCAAGCTTGTCATTTGCAATGTGTCAGTTTTATTCCATCGAACTTTAAATTCGTTCAATTAAAAGACATTAAAGGTACAATATCTATGAAACCACAGCATTAGCACTCCAAGTACGTTGTGCATTCATCACTCTGTTGGACATTGGTTAGTACAACCAAGCAGAGAAGTAGAAATCGAGCTGATGCAACGTAAGCTCGATTGCGGGCAGGAAGTTTACTTGGTGGGGTTCGGTGGGGGTCTGTATATAGCAAGAGCTACAGTAAGGCGACACATTCACGGTTTGTATAGCTTATCAGTTGTGAAGCAGCAGCAGCATGTTGTGGTGAAAACCACAAAAGCACAGCAACACAAAGCGGCAGCAGCAAGACCGAAAGCTGCAATAACAACAACAACAGTGTTCAAAAGCAAGTAAATAAGCACGGCGCACCGTCATCAGAAACCAACCAACATACACCGACACTACCCCACTATAGTATCGTACCGCATTCGTACGTGCATCCATGAGTAGGTGTGCGAGTATGCGTATATGCAGATATGGCAGCGCTACAGAAGGCTGAGTGCCTCATTTAATGAGTTAGTGGCTGACTGTCTGCCTGGCTGACAGATAGACGGACGACTGAATGCTGGTGTGTATATTATGCGGACTGGACTGCTTCACGTGTGTTGATATAAAATTAACACAAAGCCCAGTAACAACAACAATGTCGACACCGCGGCAATAACGCTGCAACAACAACTACGAAAATGTGCGAGGAAAAAATTACGTCGTATTAGCTTAAAAAAGCTAACGACACAAACACAACAGAATCTCTCAGCAGAGAGATATATACGGTGGGGCAAAATAATGGCACAAAAAAGAGAAGTGAGCAGTAGGCATGCACTCAGAGAAATTGGTCAATAAAAACAACGAAGATGTTTGCTGTAACAGCAGAAAGATTGCTGAATAGGGGACAGCAGTAATATTTTGCCAAAACATCAAACATTTTCTGATGTTTTCAAACAGTGAAAAGTTAAAAAGAACCCAAAAAATTTCATAAATATTTAAATTTTTTTATATTCCATTTTATCTTTCAATTCTGCAAGCATATAACATACATTTTTTCCAATTTTCTATAATTTACTAATTTTTACCAATAATTACCACTATTAAAGTTTTGCTTTTAAACAAAATAATTAACGCCTAAAATTGGAATTTTTTTAATAATATATAGCAAATGTTCCAATTGTTATTTAGAAGTTCAAAAATTTTATGCGGATTGATTCAAAAGTTTAAAATTTATTTAAATATCAGCAGACAGTGTTTGCTGTTATTAGCAGACTATTTTTTCTGGGTGTGCTATTCTGTTCAACTTTCGGAATAATTGCGAAAAACTTTACCAAAATATCATAATTTTGTTAAACATGATGAAATATTTTTGCCTGTTAAGGCGAAAATCATTATCTTATAATTCTCATTTCATTTCTCTTTCGAGACGAGCTTACTGATCGAAGAATTTTGCAATGGAAGAGTAAAGCCCGAAGATACCACAACACCAACCATAGTATGACGTGTTTCGATTCTTGGTGATATGAATTTTTTTATCCTAGCACAGTCTTACCTTCATATAACACTAGGATTTATTGTTTTTAAGTTCTCCTTTTAAGCCATTAGCGTAAAAAAGGTTTTATTTATTTCATAAAAAAAAAACTTCTTCACAAAAAGGTGTCGCACTGTGCCACGCCGTTCGGACTCGCCTATAAAAAGAAAGCCCCTTATCATTGAGCCTAAACTTTAATCGGAGAGCACTCAATGATATGTGAGAAGTTTTCCTCAGTTCCTTAATGGATGTTTAATGG
The DNA here is from genome assembly GCF_963082655.1 of Stomoxys calcitrans. Lineage (NCBI taxonomy): Eukaryota > Metazoa > Arthropoda > Insecta > Diptera > Muscidae > Stomoxys > Stomoxys calcitrans. The sequence continues at coordinate 112,970,641 of NC_081552.1, read as the reverse complement.
ACAAATTTGGAATATGGAAATTTAAATCATATGTTTTTGATCATATATGGTTTTCGCATGAAAATAGCAACAGAATATGAACCCTTAGAGTCTAACTCCAATCAAAATTTACCCCGATTTATGTTTAAATTAAATTTGCAAATTTGTTAATCAATAATACATATTATGTTAAGCACCGATTTTAGGAAATTTTTTAATTGAATGTACAAATTTCTTAATTAAACCTAATTTAAAATTTTTTGTGTGGTTTAGGTGTATGTCAGTGGTGGCATGAGGAGGATTAATATCCGCATCCGCATTTCAACCTAACAAGGGGTGTTATTGGAGAGCAAGGCCTTTCCTTTTCAAAGTGATGCCTACAGACGTCTTTTATTAGAAGGCCCAACTATAAAAGATGACACATGATCTCTCTACTTTAATTGAGAGAGTCAATATATATAATTTCGTATTTTTGTACCCTCCACCATAGGATGAGGGTATACTAATTTCGCCATTCTGTTTGTAACTACTCGAAATATGCGTATGAGACCCCATAATTCTTGATCGTCGTGACATTTTATGTCGATCTAGCCATGTCCGTTCGTCTGTGTGGAGTAAAGCTAGGCGCTTGAAATTTTGCACAAATACTTTTTATTAGTGTAAGTCGGTTGGGATTGTAAATGGGCTAAATCGGTCCATGTTTTGATATAGCTGCCATATTAACCGATCTTGGGTCTTGACTTCTTGATCTTCTAGAGGGCGCAATTCCCGTCCGATTTGACTGAAATTTTCCACATGGTGTTTTGGTACCACTTCCAACAACTGTTTTAAAAGGCGCAATTCTTATCCGATTTGGTTGCAATTTTGCACATGGTATTTTGGTATCACTTCCAACCTTTGTACGAAGTATGGTCCAAATCGGTTCATAACCAGGTATTGGTGCCATATAAACCGATCTTGGATCTTGATTTCTTGAGCCTATAGAGGGCGCAATTTTCAATAGATTTGGCTAAAATTTTGCATAAGGTGTTTTGATATGACTACCAAAAACTGTGATGAGTTTGGCGCAAATCGGTGCATAACCTGGTATAGCTGCCATATAAACCGATCTGGGTCCTCGACTTCTTGAGCCTCTAAAGAGAGCAATGCTTATCCGATTTAGCACACATTTTTTACAACGGCTTCTTCCATAGTCCTCAATATACGTGTGTAATATGGTCGAAATCGATGTATAGCTTGATATAGCTCACATATAAACCGATCTCCCGATTTTGCTTGTTGAGACCCTACAAGGTGCAATTCTTATCCAAATGGACTGAAATATTACACAATGACTTCTACAATGGCCAGCATTCAATTCATTTATGGTCCGAATCGGACTATAACTTGATATTGCTCCAATAGCATAAAAGTTTTTATTCATTGTTTGCTTTAAAAGAGATGGCGCGCAAAGAACTCGACAAATGCGATCCATGGTTGAGGGTATATAAGACTCGGCCCGGCCGAACTTAGCACGCTCTTTCTTGTTTAATTTATTCGCATCACAATATTAATTATCGAAAATTATAAGAAAGTTTGAAAAAAACAGCAGTTTTTGTCTGCTGAAAATGAGAAAGCAGACGTGACTGTTTTTTTTTTAGCTGCATAGGGCTATTATGTAGGAAACTTTTCGGTCTGCTATATTAGCTAACAAAATCTGCTGCTTTGACTACAAAACCTAAGAGCTAAAATATTGAATACATATTACTACTAAACCGAAAAAACAACATGTTGTACGAAGAAAAAACATTATTCTGCAATTAGACTATACTTTTTTAATTTATTTTGGCTGTGATAAGCTATCGATCGAAGATTTCTGCAATGGAAAAGAGAACCACCAACCCTACCATGATCATGTAATTTGCCCCGTTTGACGCCTCTATTTGGCGTTCTTATAAGACAATGGTACAAAAAAAATTCATGAGTTAAATTCGGAGATAATCCGACAAATTAACGGCATTGTATCTGAACTGTGCTCAATATGTGGACTATAGAAAAAGAGATACTCACCGACACAGTGGTGAGTATTTGGTCGAAATTTTGTGTCAGAAAATTGTTATTGTTTATAACACGGAGTGCATCGAAAATATGTTAGCAAAATGTTTACCTCCTCATCTGAATGCTGCAATACTTAAAACGTCAAGAATCTTTTCCGAAATAAACAAAGCTTTCTATCAGATTTGATTAAAATGAAATGCTTCTTGTTTCCCCAACCTGCAATGAACTAACCATGTTCTTACAAAGTTATATAAATACGTAAAGCATGCAAGCAAGTTAATGTAATTTATTGGCAAGAAAGGTTAGGTTAGGTTTAAGTGGCAGTCTGCCATCAGACTCACTTAGACGTTTTCGTCCATTGTCGAACCACAGGAACAGAAGAAGGAAGATGCCTTCTAGTTCCTACCGTTGAACCATCCAGATCGCTTTAAAAAGCCCAATAACTTGCGAATGTTTACATCTGCTAAATCAGACAGCTACTCAAAGAAATGAGAACCTATAGTGTAACTCCTTCTAACTGCTAGTGCGGGACACACACACAGTAGGTGTTCTATTGTCTCTTCTTCTTCGATGTCCTCACAGCTTCTGTCGTTGCTGGCAACCTTCAGTCTGTCAGCATGTTTTCCGATTAGACAGTGACCTGTCATGGCGGACACCAAGACTGAGACGTCTGTTCTAGCCAATGACAGCAAAGCAGTAGACCTCTTCAAGTCTAGATTAGGCCACATAGTTTTGGAATGCTCACAGATCCTCTTTGTGACCATCTATCATTCGTTGCCCTTCGGGCCTGGTCCTAAAAACATAGCTTATATGTCGCCAGAGGCATACCCATAGATTCCAGTGTCCCAGGAATGTATAGGGTAGTTCCTAATCTCGCAAGCTCGTCTGTTCAGCTATCTCGTTGAGAGATCTGCGACAGTCGAGGGCGTTTTTGTGTTCAGAAATACGTTCTTCAGGGATTTAATGGCTGCCTGGCTGTCTGAGAAGATATTAATGCCAATCATCGTAATGACATTATATCTTAGCCATTCCACCACTTCCTTAATTGCAAGGATCTCAGCTTGATACACCCCGCAGTGGTCGGGTAACCTCTTCGATATGACCAGTTCTAGATCTTTAGAGTACACCCCAAAGCCCACCTGGTCGTTAGTTTGGAACCATCGGTAAAGAAGTCTATGTAACTGCTGTTACCAGGGATATCGTAGTTCCAATCGGTTCTATCAGGAATAGTGGTACAGTTTTCTTTATCAAAAAGCGGCTCAGGTAGGGTGTAATCCACACTGCCTTGAACATCGGATATTGTATCAAGCATAACACAGTGTCCGTAGCCGCCACATGACCAATGAGAAAGCACCCTTAATCTCACGGCAGTGGTCGCTGCAATTTGGGTAGCCACAATGTCCAGAGGCATAAGATGTAGCATTCAATTCAGTGCATCAGATGGTGTCGTCCTCAGCGCGGCTGTGATGCACAAACAAGCCATCGTATGGATCCGGTTAAGTATTGGATAGTAGGTGGATTTTTGAAGCACCATCCACCAGACCACAACACCATATACCATAGTAGGTTTGAAAACTGCAATATATACCCAATGCATGACACGCGGTCTAAACTCCCAACTTTTGCCAATGGCTCTCTTGCAGGTGTATGGGGCAAGAGTGGCCCTTCTTGCCCTTTCCAAAATATTGGAATTGAAGTTCAAATTCCTGTCCAGCAAAGCACCCAGGTATTTCGTACTTTCTGTAAATGGATCATTCTCTCCGTCCAAGGAGACAGGTTCCACTGTAAACAACTTGTATTTCCTGCTGAAAAGAACTACTTCTGTCTTGCACGGATTTATACCCAGACCACTTTCGGTAGCCCACTTTACTGTTACATGTAGATCTTCCTGAAGTATATCTCTTAGAGTTCTGGGAAACTTTCCCTAACCGCAATTGCCACGTCACCCGCATACACGACCACTTTTACACCTTTTTCTTCCAGAGACAATAATATATTGTTAATGAATATATTCCAAAGTAGAGGCGACAGTACACCTGCTTGAGGTGTTCCTCTGCTGACCCATCTTTTTAGATCCACAGATCCCAAGACTGCCATAATGCATCTTTTAGTTGGCAAGAAAAACTGAAATCAAATAAAAGGATATTTGCTATCCGATTTTACTGAAATTTTGCACATAGTGTTTTGGTATCACTTCCAACAACTATGCTATGTATGGTTCAAATCGGTCCAAAACCTGATATAGCTGTCATATAAATCGATCTGCGGTGTTGACTTTTTGAGCCTCTAGAGGGCGCAGTTCCTATCCGATTTGGCCGAAATTTTGAATGACGCATTCCGTCACAACTTCCAACAACTGGAGCAACTTATCCGATTTGGCTGAAATTTTGCACGAGATGTTTTGTTATGATTTTCAACATCTGTACAAAGTATGGTTCAAATCGGTACATAACCTGATATAGCTGACACTTAACCGAACTGGGATCTTGACTTCTTGAGTCTCTACAGGGCGCAACTATTATCTGATTTGGGAGAAATGTGTACAACATGACCTTTAACATACGTGTCATATATGGTATGAATCGGTCTATAGCCTAATACAGCTCCCCTATAAAACGATCTCCCTATTTTACTTTTTGAGCCCCTAAAGGGCGCAGTTCTTATTCGATTTGGCTGAAATTTTGCACAATAACTTCTACTATGGTCGCAAACATTCATACCATTATGGTCCGAATCTGACCATAACTTGAAATAGCTCCTTTACTTTGTTTGCCTTAAAAGAGACACCGGGAAAAGAACTCGACAAATGCGATCCATGGTGGAGGGTATATAAATCTCTCGAGGGTATATTAGCACGCTTTTACTTGTTTTTTCTTTATTTCTTTCTCAATTGGCAGTAAGGAATTTGCGATTACAGTTTGTACCTGAATTTCACTAACAATTCGTCTCCCAGAGGTTTAGAGGCCGGAGTCGGAGTCAGAGTACGATCGTAACTGCGCAAGCTTGCCGCTACTCCGAACCACTTTCCGATTCCGGCTTAATACTCCGACACCGTCCAGGGGTTGGAGTCGAAGGTCATTGATGTTATTATCAAATGCAAATTTGTCCATGAAAATTTTATTTAGGAAAAGTGACAAACTTCACCTATATCAATGAGTGCTGGTCAATTCAAATTAAAGCTCAATTATAAGGGACGTCCTTTTTATAGCCGAGGCCGAACGGAGTGCCGCAGTGCGATACCTCCTTTCGGAGCAGTTCTTTACATGGCGTAGTACTTCACAAATGTCGCCAGAATTACGGAGGAGATTACCACACTCGGAAAAATGGAGCCCATAGTAGAGAAAAACACTTACTTTAAATAAGTTTGCAAATTGTTAGCCATATATGGTATAATTTTGGTTAACACAAGAAAAATTGCAATTTTTTTTATAAATTTTACTCAGATGTAAGTAGTGGCAAATAATCACATACTTGGGTTTGGGAAGTATTTTTACTTAACCAAGTTTCTTCTCCACAAGTTAAATATTCCTATAGTAAACACCGTTCTTATTTACCCTATATAAACATGTTATGTTGAGTTCAACGCTTGCTACAAACCTATATTCTTTAAATTAAATAAATATTCATTCAAAATAGTTTACGAATTTCCCAAATTTGTGTGTTGTTGAAAAAAATTAATTCAATTACATGTTTTAATTTAAAATTTTGTTTAAAAAAAACTTAAGTTGACAGATTTTGTAACAGAGATGATTAAATCCATTAACTCCTCAGTATTACCAAACCTAGCTTTAACGCATTATAAAGGTGATTTTTAAACACGTTGTTTGTCAGGCGTATAATCATCACTGTATTAAAAACTTTGAATATTATAAAGCAAGAACGTTTAATTTCTGACTTCAATTTGAACGATGCGTCGACCGAACGAAGGCAAACGAGTTGCTTACACTATCTGTATGTCACTGTGGCGCAGAGGTTAGCATGTCCGCCTACGACGCTGAACCCATGGTTCAAATCCTGGTGAGAAAACCAACGGTGGTTATCCCCTCCTAATGCTGGCGACATTTGTGACGTACTTTACCATGTAAAAACTTCTTCCAAAGAGATGACGCTCTGCGACACGCCGTTCGGAGCTTTAACTTGAATTGACCAGTACTCATTGATATGTGAGAAGTTTATCTCTGTTCCCTAAAGGAATGTTCAAGTTCAAATTTACATGGCGCTAAAGAATTATACTTCTATGCTCGTTACGATTTCAATATTTTATAACCGCTACGAATTTGTTTTTACATGATATAAGCTAAATTATTACTTCCCACAAGTGAAATCCAACCTAAAGAGCTAAAGGTAAAATGATTGAAAAAAAAATCGCTTTTTTCGATCTCTTCCGAGCATCCAATTGGAGATTGGCGGACGCATCGTACACAATACATTCTGTTCCGCCTGTCTCTCACCCTCACGTCCTCAATTGCTCACACTACAAAAATGTGACCCATGGTTTAGTTAAAATGAATTAATTTTCAATACAATTAAACTTCATATAGCGCTAAAGACATTTTAATTCGATTTTAGTTTATGTTCTTGTTACAAATTGTGAAATAATAAGAACTTCTGGTTAGTTTAACAATAACTTGATCAATTAAATGTTTCCTCATTGAGTACATATGTATGCTAAACTATGGTGTATGACAATTTTCATTTGAAATTAATTGTAGGAATAAAATGTTTGAAATCTTTGCTATAAGTATCTATTTGGGCTAATTTTAACTAAATCTGCTCGGAATGAGCATATGACAAACAATCGCGTAGGAAAATTTAAACTCATTTGAAAATAATTCTGGATTGAAACTTTTTAAACTTTTACTGTAAATACATGTAAACAAATATTATGGAAAATCCTAATTTAAAACATTATAAAATTTCTTGTTTTCAGCAATCACCTAATTTGTATATTGGCATTTAAATATACAATGTTTAATATGTTTTTTGCTATTCAATATTCATTCGATTTCGATAAATTTTGCAATTTGTAGATAAGTCGTAAAGGATTATAACCTTTACCGCCATAATAAGAAGTTTCAAAGATTCGCTGCTTCTCACAGTATCAATTCAGTTTAAATTTTCCCGGTACACACTATTTCCAAGATGCAAAATTTTATTATTACTGTTTAATTTGAAATAAATGCATACTAACCGACAAATTAGGTGCATGTTTGACTTTTATTAGAAGTAGAAAATCCATTGGGCAAACATCTTTCAGTGTATTAAATATCATTTTCCACTACTATTTTAAAATTTTCTGAAAACACTGCTAAATAAAACAAATAAAATTGCTGGAAATATTCGAATTGCAAGTTTTAATGCTTACCGGACAAAGTCAATGAACTGAAAAATAGTAATAATTATTATATCCAGTTTTTTCTTATTCTGTTCTAGGATAAAAGAAAAAAATATTTGAATAGGAAAAGTAAGCGCTTGCGGAACTTAACGTCAAATTTTATATATATCCCGTTTGCTTTAATATTTCCAATTAAAAAAGTGATTAAAATTCTATTCACCTACACTTACACGAAGAAATTTAAGTCTGTTCATTTCGGGGACAAAAACTAAAATAATATTTTTTGAGTTGCAGCAGAATAATAATTGGCGTAATAGGTCACTGTTTATTTCAATTTTTGAGCCCACCACCATTGGATGGTGGTGGTGACTACTAATCTAGTGATTCCGTTTGTCCGATTTGGCTGAAATTTTGCATGAAGTGTTATGTTATGATTTTCAACAACTGTACTTAGTGAAATTCGATTCCGTGTATAACCTTGTACAGCTCCCATATAAACCGATCTTCCGATCTTCTTGAGTCCTTAAAAGCCGCAATTTTTCGGCGATTGGGCTGAAATTGTGCATGCGGTGTTCTGTTGCGACTTCCAACAACTGTGTCAAGTCCGTTCCAAATCAGTCTATAACCTGATATAATTCCCATATAAACCGTTTTCTCGATTACCCTTCGGTTCCTAGAAGCTTAAATTTTAAAATTATACCCTTCAACTAAATCCAGTTTATATAAATTTTCAGAAGAATCCATGATGGTGGGTTCCCAAGATTCGGCCCGGCCGAACTTACCACCCTTTTATTTGTTTTTATCACATATTTTGTAACATACTGTTTCACTGGATTTCACGAAAAATAAATGTTGCCACTGGTATAAAAATCTAAAAGTATTTATTGGAAAATGAACAATTTTACATATATGTCACAGTCTGTAGAAGGCCGTATCAATTTACATGTAAACATTTTTTTACATCTATTTGAATGTTATGGCTATGGAAAAGGGGCGAACCTTTCCAATTATTAGGTCGACTCAAAATTAATTTTTAAAAATTTTCGTCCGACCAAACGATCTACTTCTAAAAATTGTTTTGAAAAAACACACATTATTTGCATTATTTTCTAATAAATATCGTAAGAGTAAACACAGAGATATAAAGATAATTAAATTTCCCCTTTATCAACATATTATTTTGTATAAACTGATCTCCACTTGCATATTTTAACCCCACACGAAATATATTACAATAAAAACCCGTAATAGGTACCGCATCCGATTTTCGCTCCATATTATTCATACATATCTTTGATTAAAAGCTGACTAATATTAAAAGATCACAGAAAACACATGTATAGTTAATCTTAACTTATTTTATAGTGATAATTGGTAAAATATAAAGGAAAGACTTGCAAGGATCTTTAATAAATATGGCGTATTCTTCGAGGTGATACATCATTAAGTTGTAGTCGCTATAAACGGTTTTTGAAGGATTTCGACATAACCTTTCACACCAGTAGTTGCCGACAAACAGTATTGCTAGGAAACGTCCTTTTCCCCAAACATACAGCGGTCAAAAAAAGTATTCATCATTAGCAAAATTGATAAAAAATTCACTTATTTTGGGTAATTGAAGAAAATTTAAAGTAAACAAATGATGCAGTTTTATGCAATAGTTTATTTTTTGTAATATGTTTTAAAATAAATTAAAAAAATAAATTTAATTAGCGCAAAAAATGCAATTTTATATAATAACACCAAAAACAGAACAAAAAAAGTATTCATCATTGATGTGCCATCATCAAAGTCAAATTCAAATATTATTTGGGAATCCCCCTTTTCTGTTTTATTTAGTAAAGGAGGCTTTGCCCTTGACAGCAAATATTTAATTTCATTGAAAATATAGTTTTTGTCAAAATGGGTCGTAAGCAAAACGAAGTTTCTGATGAGGTAAAAGTTTTGATAATAAAACACCACAGGAATGGTTTAACTCAAAAAACTATCAGTGAAATATTAAATAGACCACGATCTACTATACAATCCATCATCAGAAAGTGGACAGAAACGAAAACTGTTGACAATAAACCAAGATCTGGTCGACCAAAAGCACTTTCAGTTGGAGATGTGCGTTGGCTAGTGCGGCAAGTTCAGAAAACTCCGAAGACAAATGCGACCATTCTTCGTAAAAACACTATGGAATATTTAGGGAAGGAAGTTACTACACAAACAATTCGAAATACACTCAAAAGGCATAGTTACAGAGGAAGAACTGCACGTAAGAAGCCCTTTATAAATAAAATAAACCGAGTGAAAAGGCTAAACTTCGCGAAAATGTATGTAAAACAGCCCGAATCATTTTGGAAAACAGTCATTTTTGCAGACGAGAGCAAGTTTAATCTTTTTGGGTGCGATGGAAAGGTCATAGTGTACAGAAAACCAAATACAGAGCTTGAAGAACGAAACACAGTTGCTACTGTAAAACTTGGCTTGGTAATAACTTTCAATATTATCAAGATAATGACCCCAAACATTCTGCTTTAAATACCAAGATGTGGATGCTGTATAACTGCCCCAAAGTCATTAAAACTCCTCCTCAAAGTCCCGACTTGAACCCAATTGAACATCTTTGGGAACATCTCGAACGCAAATTGAGAACGCGCAATTTTTCGAGCAAGAGTCAAATGCAACAGGTGATAATGGAGGAATGGACTAATATAGACCAAAATATAACCGCTAAATTAGTCCAATCGATGTCAAACCGTTTAAAAGAAGTTATAAGACGCGGTGGTCAAATAACAAAGTATTAATTTTTTTAAATTATGTTATTTATTTTTTTGTTTTTTTGCAATGATGAATACTTTTTTTGTTTAATTTTTTGTGTTCAGCTGTAAAATGGCCCTTTTTGTTCCAATAAATACTATTTTTTTCTTTAAAAACAATGAAATTGTGTACATATATATCACACAAGCACTACTGCATCATTAGTTTAATATGTTTTTATTCCAATTGTCTTTTGTAGACTTATTAAAAAAAAAACATTGAATGATGAATACTTTTTTTGACCGCTGTATATAAGACAAATTGCCTCCTACTGAAACTTTTCGTAGCACAGGTAAAAATTGATCGACAATTACAAATATAAACAACCTGATTTTGCTTTGTAAATGTTTGCGTTTTCGCTTAGTTCAGTTAAAACAACTTTCAAACCAATTGCATTTAGTAAAATGAAGGGTTCTAAGTAAATTAAAAAAGAAAAATTATATTTTGGACATTATATGTTAATGAAATTAATATCTACGGATTTGAGCGTACATGGTCTGGCTGTACCACAACATACATACATTTCGCTTTTAAATTTCGATTTCGCTTTTAAATGTATGTTGTGGTACATTATTTATTTACATTATTCTACCTAAAAACAAATTTGAAAATATAAAATTTATTCGTTAAAGTACATAGTATATTTTTATTTATTTGTTTTCATACCCACCACCATTGAATGGTGTAAATCATGATAGCGGTCGATAAAGTCACGATAAAGATGTCCACTTGAAAATTTGCACACGGACTTCTTGTTGGTGAAGATCGTTGAGGATTGCCTTCTCGATTCAGATTTGGGCCTAATCGTTTCAGATTTGGATAAAGCCCCATATAAACCGATCTCTGGATTTGTCTTCTTGAGATTCTGGAAGCCTATGTTGTTGTCCGAGTTGGCTGAAAATTTGCACGGAATGTTCCTTAAGGACTTCTAATAACCGTGACAAGTGCGGTCCAAATCGGCCATTAAACAGATATACATAGCTCTCGATTTGGAATCTTAAGTCCCTGGAAGCCGCAATTGCTTCCTGATTTGGGTGAAGTTTTAGTCAAGTATATTGTTGTGACGGCAACTTCCATGATAAGTATTTTTCAAATCGGTACATAAGCTGATTTCCCGTTTAGTCTTCTATGGTCCCTGGAAACTTAATTTTTTGCCACATTTAACAGAATTCTGTTGTTTTCTTAACTATATCTCCATAATTTAGTTTGAATGTCCTTAATTTTCTTTTTAAACAATTGAAACTGCATAAAAAGTTAATGTTAAACATTTTTTGAACCAAAAATTAAATTTAAAAAAATCTGCTCAATAATGTAGAAAAAAATATTCGCCCATCGTAGGGTTAAGGAAAAGGATGACCCCCAAACAATTAATGTCATATTTTTATCTCAGATTCGTTCTGCCTTCTATTTGAGATCCCATATTACCAGATCGCGCTACATGCCGCTTCTAAAGACTTGACAGCAGTTCGCATCTATTTTTCATAGCGTCTTTTATGAAAATATATCCAACTTTTATCATGATTCAATATGTAACTTCTTTCATCAATTACAACGAATACCAAAAAATAATTTTTTAGGTAAGTTCTTCTTTTTTTATACCCTCCACCATAGGATGGGGGTATACTAATTTCGTCATTCTGTTTGTAACACCTCCAAATATGCGTCTAAGACCCCATAAAGTATATGGTCCAAATCGGTCCATACCCTGATATAGCTGCCATATAAACCGAACTTAGATCTTGAGTTCTTAAACCTCTAGAGAGCGCAATTCTCATCCGATTTGGCACAGATTTTGTATAACGGCTTTTCCCATAGCCTTCAACATACGTGTGCAATATGGCCTGAATCGATCTATAGCTTGACACAGCTCACATATAAACCGATCTCCCGATTTCGCTTCTTGAGCCCCGAATCGGAATATAACTTGATATAGCTCCTCCTCCGTCCATATTCATTATTTTGGTTTGCCTAAAAAGAGATACTGCGCAAAGAACAGAGATACAGCAAAGACAGATGCGATCCATGGTGGAGGGTATATAATATTCGGCCAGGGCGAGCTTAGCACGCTCTTACTTGTTATTTATTTATTTATGTGTTAATTGAATTAAATCGTTTACTTATGTATTAATGTGTTATTTAATTTATTTATTATTTTACTTGTTTATTTATTTTTTTATTCATTTATTTCTTTGTTTTTGTACTTTTTATTTATATATCATTCAATTATTAATTTGTTATTTATTTATTCTTTTTTCATTTGATTATTTAGTTCTGTATTAATTTGTTTTTTATTTAGTAATCAATTTATTTATTACTAAATTAATTATTGCTTCACAATCTACTCTAGTTGGGATGGTTGTTAAGCACCATGATCCAATTGACATCACCCGCTGATGATATTTCTTGGTCGAAATTGAAAACGCGATACGTGCTAACCAGCCAAATGCTTCTAGCAACAACACACTTTTGCTAAATTTTTAATGTTTGGTCTAAAGCCGAACAATATCCTGCAATGGAATCTCAATAAATTAATTATTTTATATTATTTTTCATTTATTTTAATTTAATTATACTTTATTTTATTTTAGTTTGTTTTTTTATTTTATTTTACCATATTATCTTTTGTATTACAATAGTTTAATTTTATTTTTTATTTTCTGCATTCATTTTAGATATTGTAGATAGGTGCTAAAACTCCGGTTATTATTATTAAAACCACAAGCAATCACGGCTTTTGCAGCTGATAAATATCTATTTCAATTGTTTTATAGTTACTACAATTAATTGTTTTTATAACCCCCACCATAAGATGGGAGTATACTAATCTAGTCATTTCGTTTGCAACACCTCGAAATTTTGTTCTGCGACCCCATAAACTATACATAAACTTGATCGCCTTGAAGTTATACTACGATTTAGCCATGTCCGTCCGGCTGTAGCAATTACGATGGCAATCGAACGCGTAGAGCTACCTTGGGGATTGCAAATGGGCCATATCGGCTCAGATTTGGATATAGCTCCCATACAAAATGGTCCTTCGACTTGACATCTTCAGCTCCTAGCAGCTGCAATTATTAATCGATTTGGGTGAAATTTTGCACATAGTGCTCCTTTATGACTTCAAACAATCTTGCCAAGTATGGTCTGAATTGGTCTATAACCAGATATAGCTCCGATAGAAACCGATCTTCCGATTTGACATATTGAGCCCCAACAATTATGGCAACTATTACCCAATTCAGTGTATAACTTGATAAACAATCAAATTTGTATTTTTAGCTTGATTTACCACCTTTTTGATTGAGCGAAAATTGTACAAGCAATATAATAACATATTTGCACGTAATAAATGAATTGCTATTAAGTGTAAGTATAAAATTGTTTTTAAAACGCAAAAGACTTTTCCTTATAATTATGTTCAAAATGTGCTGAAATTCAATTAAGATATGTCAATTTCTTGAAAATTTTAACTAGATTTTAGGTCAGCCGCATATACCTAAAGTAAGGAATTGTGTATACCAAATAGGACAAAAAATACTTAAGCGCCAAATCATGGTCAATTTTACTACCATTTAGTTCAAATTTCATTCATGTGGGATTCATTTTTTTTGAGTGTGTGGCACACAGCATGTGATACTGCTTTTCCGTACAAAGGTCCCGAGTTCAAGTCTCGAAACAACAAAATGATTTCATAATTTAAAATTATGCAAATGCAAATTTGCCCATAAACATTTCTTTAAGGAACTGGGGCAAACTTCACACAAATCAATTAGTGCTTTCCGATTCAATCTTAAGCTCAATGATAGGGCCTCCTTTTTATAACCGAGTCCGAATGGCGTGCGGCAGAGCGACATCTCTTTGGAGAGAAGTTTTTACATGGAAGAAAAAACGGACATTCTAACCTCTGCGCTACGATGGCCCAATTTCTAAAATTATGCCCCACATAATTCCGCGGATTCGTAGGGAATCAAAAAAAAAATAAATTAAAAGTATTTTTGGGGTTAATAATGCCACAGTCATCTACAATAATTAAATTATAGTTCAACACTAACTAACAGTTTTAAATTGTTCTTGTTTAGGGGCATGTTATTAAAACTCAAGAAATGGAAATTGGAAACATTTTAGTTACCTCTATTGAAGTAAAATTTCAAATTCTTTCAAATAGTTCACTCAGTAATATGCTTCACAAGAGGTATCGTCGACGATAACATGTTTTTACCTATGTATGGTAAAGTGCATGCTTATTCCACAGAAATTAGAATTCCACCTTAATTTTAGCAGCAGAAATTTTCCACCATACAACAGATTTTTAGGCAGAAAACCTGCCACTCTATATCTGCGAACATTTTGCTACAACAGTACAACTAATGCTGAAATAGCATCAAAATTGTTTTCGATCCGTCAATATCGAACTCCACTCTTTCCAAAACCCAAAATGACATGAAGAGCAAATGCGTCCTATTTGGGGCTTGTTATGGGGGTAGGACGTCCCCCAAACAATTGGTCCTGAATGTTGATAGAGATTCGTGCTCTACTCCCAAACACCTTTCATTTGAGGCCTATATTATAATGGTCACCAAATACGTCCGCTTTGGGTGGTGTTATGGGGGTGGGGTGGCCCCATAGACACTTCTTCCCGAATATTGTTTACAGATTCGTGTTTTATTCCCAAAGACCTTTTCTTTTGAGCCCCATATTACTGTGGTCGTAAATATATCCTTTTTGGGTGGCCCCATAGACACTTCTTCCCGAATATTGTTTTCAGATTCGTGTCTTACTCCCAAAGGAGGAGGGAGGGCGGCCCCCCAAACGCTTGGTCCCACATTCGGATATCAGTTTGGATTCTACACACAAATACCTTTTATTTAAGCCCCATATAGCCATGGCCAGTAAATAAGGCCTGTTTGACTGGTCTATATCTATATTTGGTGGCCTTTTGGCGGTGGGGAGGCCCCCCTAGGTACCCCATCCAAAATTTGAATACCATATTTTTTTATACCCACCACCGACGGATGGGGGTATATTCATTTTGTCATTCCGTTTGCAACACATCGAAATATCCATTTCCGACCCTATAAAGTATATATATTCTTGATCAGCGTAAAAATCTAAGACGATCTAGACATGTCCGTCTGTTTGTTAAAATCACGCTACAGTCTTTAAAAATAGAGATATTGAGCTGAAATTTTGCACAGATTCTTTTTTTGTCCATAAGCAGGTTAAGTTCGAAGATGGGCTATATCGAATATATCTTGATATAGCCCCCATATAGACCGATCCGCCGATTTAGGGTCTTAGGCCCATAAAAGCCACATTTATTATCCGATTTTGCTGAAATTTGGGACAGTGAGTTGTGTTAGGCCCTTCGACATCCTTCGTCAATTTGGCTCAGAGCGGTTCAGATTTGGGTATAGCTGCCATATAGACCGATCCTCCGATTTAGGGTCTAAGGCCCATTAAAGCCACATTTATTATCCGATTTCGCTGAAATTTGCGACTGTGAGTTGTGTTAGGCCTTTCGACATCCTTCGTTAAATTGGCCCAGATCGGTTCAGATTTGGATATAACTGCCATATAGACCGATCCTCCGGTTAAGGGTCTTAGGCCCACAAAAGCCACATTTATTATTCGATTTTGATGAAATTCGGGACAGTGAATTGTGTAAGGCCCATCGACACCCTTCGTTAATTTGGCTCAGATCGGTTCAGATTTGGATATAGCTGCCATATAGATCGATCCTCCGATTTATGGTGTAAGGCCCATAAAAGCCACATTAATTATCCGATTTTGCTGAAATTTGGGACAGTGAGATGTTTTAGGCCCTTCGACATATTTCTTCAGTTTGGTCCATATCGGTTCAGATTTGGATATAGCTGCCATATGGACCGATTTCTTGATTTATGGTTTTGGGCCCATAAAATTCTCATTTATTATCCGATGTCGCCGAAATTTGGGACAGTGTGTTAAGTTAAGCTCCTTGACATACTTCTGCAATATCGCACAGATCGGTCCAGATTTGGATATAGCTGCCATATAGACCGATATCTAGGTTTTAGGTTTTGGGGCCATAAAAGACGCATTTATTGTCCGATGTCGCTGAGATTTGAGACAGTGAGTTTGGCTAGGCTCTTCGACGTCCTTCTTTAATTTTGCCCAGATCGGTCCAGATTTGAATATAGCTGCCGTATAGACCGATCTCTCGATTTAAGGTTTTGGGCCCATAAAACAGGCATTTATTGTCCGATTTCGCCAATATTTAGGACAGTGCTTTGTGTTAGGCTCTTCGACATTTTTTATGCAACTTGGCCCAAATCGGTCCAGATTTGGATATAGCTGCCATGTAGACCGATATCTCGATTTAAAGTCTTGGCCCCATAAAAGGCGCATTTATAATCCGATTTCACTGAAATTTGACACAGTGACTTATATTAGGCTTTTCGATATCCGTGTCGTATATAGTTCCGATCGGTTTATTTTTAGATATAGCTAGTGTACTTATAAGTATTTGGTCCAAAAAAAAGGTCCCTTATCATTGAGTTTAAACTTGAATCGGAAATCATTGGTGGGTACTTGAACACAAATTTTAATACCATATTCGTGTTCTGGTCTCCAACACCTTTCATTTGACACCCTGATGTGCCCATCGGACCACTTTCGGATATGGGTGGCGTTTTTTTCGGTAAAGGGGAATGTCCGCCTCCACCCGATATCTAGAAATAATAAAGCTTATGTTTCCTTCCAGACAAACGTACACAATCAATGAAATTTTTAAGGAAATCAGTTCAGCCAAGTATCAAATATTCATAATGGGTCTAATGGCGTTTTTTAGGAGTGGCATTTGAGCCCCATATTGCCGTTTTTCAGTCTATACGGAACAAACAAACCGAGTCCCATATATCCGTGATTGGCTAATGTGCCCATCTTGGGTATTTTTGTGGGGGTGGGGTAACCCCCTATACTTCGACATGAATTTGTATGCCAGATTCGTTATCTACTCCCGCATACTTTTTATTTGGTACCCATATTGTCCTTATTGGTCCACTTTTGATTTTGGGTGGTGTTTTTGGGGTAACGTTGGAGGGTCCGCCCCCTTCCCGCCTTCCAATTTGCTGACTATTGCAATATGAGGCTCAAATAAGAGGGTTATTAGAGTAGAACACGAATCCGGTATATATTGGGTTGCCCAAAAAGTAATTGCGGATTTTTTAAAAGAAAGTAAATGCATTTTTAATAAAACTTAGAATGAACTTTAATCAAATATACTTTTTTACACTTTTTTTCTAAAGCAAGCTAAAAGTAACAGCTGATAACTGACAGAAAAAAGCATGCAATTACAGAGTCACAAGCTGTGAAAAAATTTGTCAACGCCGACTATATGAAAAATCCGCAATTACTTTTTGGGCAACCCAATATTTCAAGGCCATCTCACTGAGTGGCCGCCCATCCCCTAAAACACCCCCAAGCCGCAATATGAATTTAAATGAGATTAGAAAACGAATTTGATATCCAATTTTGAGGCCAATCGCCATATGGGGTTCAAATAAATGATTTATATAAATATATGAGAATAGAGCACGTTGCTGATATAAAGGGTGATTTTTTTGAGGTTAGGATTTTCATGCATTAGTATTTGACAGATCACGTGGGATTTCAGACATGGTGTCAAAGAGAAAGATGCTCAGTATGCTTTGACATTTCATCATGAATAGACTTACTAACGAGCAACGCTTGCAAATCATTGAATTTTATTACCAAAATCAGTGTTCGGTTCGAAATGTGTTCATTCACCGTAACGTTGCGTCCAACAGCATCTTTGAAAAAATACGGTCCAATGATTCCACCAGCGTACAAACCACACCAAACAGTGCATTTTTCGGGATGCATGGGCAGTTCTTGAACGGCTTCTGGTTGCTCTTCACTCCAAATGCGGCAATTTTGCTTATTTACGTAGCCATTCAACCAGAAATGAGCCTCATCGCTGAACAAAATTTGTCAAAATTTGAACACATTTCGAACCGAACACTGATTTTGGTAATAAAATTCAATGATTTGCAAGCGTTGCTCGTTAGTAAGTCTATTCATGATGAAATGTTAAAGCATACTGAGCATCTTTCTCTTTGACACCATGTCTGAAATCCCACGTGATCTGTCAAATACTAATGCATGAAAATCCTAACCTCAAAAAAATAACCCTTTATTTTCCGGGTTTAGTGTTTGGGGGACCACCCCAATACTGACCATCGCAATATGGGGCTCAAAAAAAGGTATGTGGGAGTAGAAAACGAATTTGATAACCTATTTTGGGGTCATGTGTTTGGGGGACGCCTCATCCTGTAAACTCCCCTAAACCAATGCCAATATGGGGTTTATATAAATGCTATTTGAATGAAGAGCACTATGCTGATATTTTTCAGGGCCAAGTGTCTGGGGGACCACCTCACCGCCGAAAACACCCCTAAATCAGATATCATGAGAATATCGGGCTGAAATAAAGTATTTTAAGAATGGAGTACACCTTACATTCAAACTTAAATTCGTAGACCAATAAAGATCATATGGGATTCAGATAAAGCCACTTGTATTGTTAAAATGTTAGTCAAGCGATATACTATTTTCGTAACATGGTATTTCACTAAGAGCTCTTTAATTGTCGAAAATAAATATTCCAAGAAAACTTTTGTTCCATATAAGGTAAAAGAAAGCGCAGCGGAGCGGGCCCGTGTCAGCTAGTATATATATATATATAAATCAATTTGCGTTGGTTTGTTTCCAGTTTCCGCGGAGACTCAAAACGGCTGAACCGATTTTCTCGCAATTTTCACAGATGGTGCACAATGTGGTGAAAATAGGTAAATACGATTTTTGGTTGCATTAATGTATCTTGACTTCAAATATATTCCACCTTGTTAGCAAACGCAACTTGAATGCAGTATATATTTCGAAGGTTTTAGATTTTACAGCCGCACAGGCTCTTACCCCAAATATGTTTTTTTTCATATTCATTTAATATTTTGTAGGATTCTTTCTTTCTTTAATTTTTGACCAATTTTGTTATTGTCGGGTTATACGTCCGTTTTGTGGGAATTGAAGCAGGGGTGCGCCAGAAACTTTACGTTTTATAGTAATTTCAGGTACTTATCATATTTACTATTTACAACTTTTACATGTCGACGGAACAAATTTTTACCTTTCTGCCATATACCCTTCATTTTAATATCATATTGCCATTATTGGTTTACAAGTCAATTTAGGTAAAAGGCGGACTCTCAGCCACTTGCTAAATGTTTCAATGTCACTTTCACACTCTACTCCTAAAACCTTTTCGTTTAGACCCAGATTTTGTTTAATCGAGCAGGTTTGGAGGCCTTTGAGATTGTTGGCCCAAAATTTCGATGTCAATTGCCTACTCTATTCTTAAATTCCTTGAATTTGACCCCCATATTGTCATAGGAGGGCTACATGTCCGTTGGCACCTTTTCGGGCAAAACTCTCTGAAAGTTGAAACCATATTTCAAAGTAAGGTTCGTACTACCCATAAAACCCTCATTGTGATGATAGGTGGCTCTTTTTCCTAACTTTTTGCAGCTACTATTACCACCTAAAACCTTTTTATGACTTCTATAGAGTAGTCCATTAAAATGTACACATTATTTATATCGTATAATTCCGGTCTACATTAAATCCTTTAAATTTCCTTATTTTCCTGGTGTTATTATTTTCAACCCATCTTTGACGATCTAGAAAAAAAGAAGGTGCGGATATTAATCCGCCCCATGACACTATGGGCATACACCTAAGCCAGTAATTGGCCTAATACGCGCTTTAAGTACTAAAAAGTCTCTACTACAATAGAAAGATATCGAAGTCAGGAATTCCTTTGCCTTTCAAAATGTCTTTATAAATTGTATCTATTAAATTTCCCATGAACTTTCCATAAAAGAACAGGGAATACCTATCTAATATCAATGAGCGGAGTCCGATTAATGATTCAGCTCAATGATAAGGGGTCTCCTTTTTTATGCCGAGTCCGAACGGAGTGCCGGAGAGCGACAACACTTGGTAGTGAAGTTTTAACATGGCAGGTTACCTCACAAATGTAGCCAGCATTAGTAAGGGGATAAACACTGCTGAACGGACATGGTAACCTCTGCGCCAAAGGGGCCTCCAATCTTTATGGCCATAAATTTTTAGTTTGTCGTCTTGACAGCTGTCACTGAATTAATGGTGAGTTTGGTTTGTCGTTTTATAATGAATACTGTGAGCGTGTGTCGAATGATAGCAATCTCCTATGGAGAGATGTAACAAGTAAGAGCGTGCTTAGTTCGGCCGGGCCGAATCTTATATACCCTCCACCATGGATCGCATCCGTCGAGTTCTTTGTGCTGTATCTCTTTTTAGGCGAACAAAGAATAATGAACGGAGGAGGAGCTATATGAAGTTATAGTCCGATTCGGGGCATAAGAAACAAAATCGGGAGATCGGTTTATATGGGAGCTGTGTCAAGCTATAGATCGATTCAGACCATATTGCATACGTATGTTGAAGGCCATGGGAGAAGCCGTTATACAAAATCTGTGCCAAATCGGATGAGAATTGCGCTCTCTAGAGGCTCTAGAACTCAAGATCCCAGATCGGTTTAAATGGCAGCTAAATCAGGGTATGGACCGATTTGGACCATACTTCGCATAAATGTTGGAAGTGATACCAAAACACCACGTGCAAAATTACGGCCAAATCGGATTGGAATTGCGCCTTCTAAAAGCTCAAGAAATCAAGACCCAAGATCGGTTTATATAGCAGCTATATCAGGTTATGGACCGATTTGGACCATACTTTGCACAGTTGTTGGAAGTGATATCAAAACATTATGTGCAAAATTTCGGTCAAATTGGATGAGATTTGCGCCCTCTACAGGCTCAAGAAGTCAAGACCCAAGATCGGTTTATATGGTAACTATATCAGGTTATGGACCGGTTTGGACCATACTTCGCACAGTTGTTGGAAGTGATATTAAAACACTATGTGCAAAATTTCAGTCAAATCGGATAAAAATTGCGCACTCTAGAGGGTCAAGAAGTCATGACCCAAGATCGGTTTATATGGCAGCTATATCAGGTTATGGACCGGTTTGGACCATACATCGCACAGTTGTTGGAAGTGATATTAAAACACTATGTGCAAAATTTCAGTCAAATCGGATAAAAATTGCGCCCTCTAGAGGCTCAAGAAGTCATGACCCAAGATCGGTTTATAAGGCAGCTATATCAAAACATGAACCGATTTGGCCCATTTACAATCCCAACCGACCTACACCAATAAGACTTATTTGTGCAAAATTTCAAGCGGCTAGCTCTACTCCTTCAAAAGTTAGCGTGCTTTCGACAGAGAGACAGACGGACGGACATGGCTAGTTCGACTTAAAATGTCACGACGATCAAGAATACATATACTTTATGGGGTCTTATACGCATATTTCGAGGTGTTACAAACAGAATGACGAAATTAGTATACGCCCATCCTATGGTGGAGGGTATAAAAATGACGTAATTATTTGCGTAATGAATATTTTTCAAAAATATTTTCCATTACTGCTAGCAGTTATATTGCAATTGCAATATGGAGATATTTTAGGTCTTGCTTTGGAAGAGAGGAAAACACGGCGAGTAATGTTATTTTGAAGACATCTGTATTAATTTATTCCCAATTTTAGGAAGTTTTGTACATGGAACCTTCTTTACGACCCATTACTTCCCGAAAAATGAATGCAAATTTGCCTCTATTGTTTACATGAAAATGATGAACGAAACTCATGTCAGGTAAGAAAACTATTGACGCCGTTATAGAAAATAACGTAAACGGCGGCGCTGTGACTTCAATAGACTACAAACGCAAAACTGTCCATTGTTGTTAAATAACAACATTTAAGAATCCCGTTGCCAATGATAATAAACAATAATTTTACTTATTTTATGTCAAATAAGTTGTTTAAGTTAGTGACGTCTGCCCACAATGTAGGCGGCTAAGTTATGACGCACCATACTTAACGTCATATTTTTGCTATCCCTACAACTTTGCTACCATTCGACCCACAGCCTATCATAATGAAAACACTTATTGCTGGCATTTTTCCAAAGATGTTTAGATGTTTTAGTACATGTTGGTATCACGGGAACAGAAGAAAGAAAGACCCCTCCTTGTTCCAACCGTTGAACCAGTCTGATCGCTTTAAAAAACTCAATAATGCTCTAATGTTCACATCCGCCAATTCATTCAGGTCCTCCAAGAAATATGAACTATCGTCGCCTCGATTATACCGCGATGGTATGGGCTGCTCCCATCCTCAATCCTTTCTTCCATCGCCTTAAGTCTCATAGCCGCAGTGGCTGCGTCACTTCTAATCTGTTTGTCAAAGGGTCGGACATCTAGAATAGTCTCCAGTGCCCTAGTGGGCGTGGTCCTAATACCTCCGTGGTCCTAATATGCCTATGCCAAAACAACATGTTCTCTGAACTTGTTGTATGGTCCTAACGTTGCACTTTTTCAGCATAACAGTCCAACCAAACTACTGAGGAGTAAATAAGTAATGGTCCAATCACACTTCTATAAAGCCAGTGTCAAAACATCTATGCGCAGCAGAAATTCTTTTTGCCTCCAGCCTGGCGCCGTTTTTTCCTAGGATTTTTGTTTGTAGTATAGTAAAAGAAAATTGTTTTCACCTAAAGTAAAATTTTAAAACTTTTCACTTTTCGTGCTTACATCGAACTAAGTGATTGCTAGCAGACTAAGCTTTACCCAATAAGAAATACCAAAAATTAGTCTTTTTTTTAGCTCAGTCCCTGACAAATGAAAGAAAGACAAAGTATAAACAAACTAAAAGCATTTTTGGCTTTAAAGAAGTTGCATACCATACAACACGTTCTCCGAACCTGTTGTATGGTTCCTATGTTGCACTTTTTCTCCATAGCAGTCCCCCAAACTACTGAGGCGTAAGTATGTACTGGTCTTATCACGCTCCTGTAGAGCCAATGCAATATCCTAGGATTCAGGCCCCATTTCGAACCTACGTCTACATGGTGCCCAACATCTGTGAGCCTTCTCAGTACGCTCCTGTGACATGGTGCCCAACATCTGGAGCCTTCTCAGTACGCTCCTGAATGTGACACTACCAATTCAGTTTCCTGTCCAAGAGCACACCAAAGTATTTGACCTTGTCCTTCTCAGTCAGCATCCGTAAAAGGTCATTTATGGCGGTCACCCATAGGAGTGGCGATAAAATGCCCACATGTAGCGTACTTTGTGCCACTTTCTCTCTTATATTTGTGCCATGGAGCACACAAATTATCCACCTGTTTCTTCCCTTCTTCTTTAATTGGCTATGACAGAACATTTGTTCCATTAGCCGAACGTAGAAAAGCGTTTCAAGCGCCTCGATCTTCTGCGCTCATTCTAAAATCTCTGACACCAAGTTTCGAGGTGTCTCCCACCACTTGATCTTTCCATCGGGTTTTGGTCTTCCCGGTTTGCGTGTACCACCATGTTTATCTTCAAAAGTCTTCTTTGCTGGAGCTTCTTCATCCATTCTGACAACATGACCTAGCCAACGCAGCCGTTTTATTTTGATGCGTGTAACTATGCTATCGTCGTCAAACACCACGTGATTCATACGTCGCCTATATTCTCCATTAACGCAAACTGGTCCATATATTTTACGAAGAATATTTCTCTCAAATACTCCAAGCACTGTTACATCCGCTTATAAAGCTTCTGATTATCTTAAAGTTGTGGTTCCTAACTTTCTCCATTTTCTTTATCTGCTCGGTTGTACAAGGTGTTTTGGAAGTTAAATCCATCCGTTTCGTCTTATCTCCATTTACTGACTACATTCACTGACTCTCATTCGATTCTGATGTCGATGTCGTTGGCATAGGCGAGCTGCATGTATTCTCTTGTAATTAGTGTGCCATATCTATTCACATCTGCATCTCGTATAATCTTCTCATGTCGCCTTGTCTGAGACCTTGTTTGGTATTAAATGGTTGGGAGAGATTCTTTCCTATTCTTACTGAGGAACGATTCAGAGTCTTATTAATTTTGCAGGGATACCAAACTCATACTTGGCACATTCCGGCTTGTCTCATTTCTTGTGAACGGGACATAGTATGCTGAGGTTTCAATTATCGGATATGCGTTCTTCCAGCCAGATTGCGCAGATAAGCTGATGCATACGCCTTATCAGTGTGTTGCCTCCGGTCTTAAATAGTTCAGCGGGTAACCCTTCGGCTCCTGCTGCCTTGTTGTTCTTTAGTCGGGTCACTGCTACCTGGACCTCATTCCGACTAGGAGTTAAACATTCTATACCATCATCAGGGATTGGTTCTGCGGTATCCTCTTCGCCGCCAACATCGGACACTAGCAGTTGGGTAAAATGTTCTTTCCATTTCCTCAACATGTTATCTGTGTCAGTTACCAGATTTCCTTCTTTTTCTTTGCAGGAGGATGTGCCTGCACCAAAGCTATCGGTTTGATGTTTAATTCTTTGGTAGAATTTCCGGACTTCATTCTGACTCCTGTACATCTCAATTCGCCCACACTCACGCTTCTCCTCTCTCCTTTTCTCCCTGATTGCAGGGCGTTGCTACTGATTTCCGGGTTGCACTATATGCCGCATTCTTGGCTTCAGTAGCATCTCGACACTCTTGGTCGTACCATAGGTTTCTTGGAGGAGGCTTCCGGCACCCAAGTACGGATTTCGCGGCATTTTGCATGGAGTGGGCAATAGTTTGCCACTGCGCCATGATATCATCGAAACAACGAGTGCTTTCATGATGTAGTTGGGCCACTCGAGTGGAGTATGCCGCTGCCATTTGTTGTGTTTGCAGCTTTTCAATGTCCAGCTTCCGTGCAGTGTCAGATCGTACTTTCCTCGCTATGTTCAAACGGGTGCGAACCTTTGCTGCAACAAGGTAATGATCCGAATCTATATTTGCTCCACGGATCGATCGTACATCTAACACGCTGGATGAATGCCTTTCATCTATCATAACGCCCTCAATTTGGTTTCTCGTGTTTTGATCGGGTGACAGCCATGTGGCTTTGTGAATATTTTTATGTTGAAATCTTGTGCTATTGTACTAACTACCATGGTTTTGGCCGCGGCGAAATCTATTAGCCTCAACCCATTACTGGACGTTATCTCGTGGAGGCTAAACTCTCCGACTGTTGGACCAAAAATGTCTTCCTTCCCTATCTTCGCATTAAAATCTCCCAGAACAATTTTAATATCATGGGCGGGGCAGCGGTCATATTCTCTCTCTAGGCGCTCGTAGAAAATATCCTTGGTCTGCTCGCCTTTGTGTACCGTAGGGGCATGGGCACAAATAAGGCTGATGTTGAAGAATTTGGCTTTTATGCAGATTGTGGCTAGCCACTCATCCACCGGAGTAAAGCTGGAGACAAAGTGTTTCAGTCTCCGACTAACCACAAATCCACAGCCAAATTCATGCCTCGTGTTATGGCAGCTATAGTATAGTTCGTCACCGCTTGGTGTTGTAGTGACGCCATTCCCAGTCCATCGCACTTCCTGTAGGGCTGTAATATCTGCCTTGTACTTCTCTAATACATCCGCCAGCGCGTATACTGCACCTTCTCTATAAAGAGTGCGGATATTCCAGGTGCAGATTCGCAAATCATGGTCCTTTTTTTCGTTCGCGTGGGTCGTTAACGTTGGGGGGGGTCCGTTTTCACTATTCCTTTGTTTGTCGTAGTATTTCTCAGTTTTCCGGGGGCGGGTTACTGGCCCAGCGCCCCAACTGCATAGGTTTTGTGGGATTGCACATGTATCCCTCGTTGTGGCGAGCCGCTTGCTCCAAGATCCGACGCTCGCCGCCAGCCGCCTCTAATCTGGGAACAGACGCTGATGTTGGCCATTGGTTATTTGAAGGCGCTAATAACTCGCCTTGTCATCTCGAGTATCATTGGCACTCAGTATTTAATTAAGAGCCAGAGCCACCTGACTCCTCACTTAGACTCTCCTCTCGAAAATCGCTGACTGCCCGCGGCCCCAATTGCAACTACTCCGCATAAAAACGGAGCTTTCCCTTATCCGCAACCTGTGGACGCGCCCGGTACATTTCAGCTAAGCTCCCCGTGATAGCAATGGATGGAACTTTTACTATAAGTAAATTAAAATTTACAAACATTTTGCAAAATTGTTTTCTATTTCGGCCAATCTACGTATATAAAAACGAATTTGTGTTTGTTTGTTTGTTTGTATGTTTGTTTGCTTGTTTGTTTGCATGTTTGTATGTTTGTTTGTTTGTTTGTTTGAAATTTTCACAGATTGTGGGGAGTGGTCCGGAAGAAGCAATAGGCTTAAAAATTTTTTGATATCGCATTGGGGGCGGACCCTCCCCCTTAACCCAAAAGCACCAGCCAAAAATAAAAGTGAACCGATTGGAACAATATGGGACTTAAATAAAAGGTATTCAAGAGTATAGTACAAATTCCATATTAAAAACTGGGTCCAAGTAATTGGGGGGCCGCCCCGATCCCAAAACCCCCAAAATAGGTTTATTGGACGATAATGACAAAATGGTAATCGAATGAAAGGTATTCGGGAGTAGATTACGAATATGGTCCGGAAGGAGCAATAGGCTATATAAGTTTTTGATATCGCAAGTGGAGCGGACCCTCCTACTTACCCCAAAAGTACCACCCAAAACTAAAAGTGGACCGACTGGGACAATATGGGACTTAAATGAAAGGTATTCAAGAGTAGATAACGATTTCCATATACAAATTGAGTCCAAGTAATTCGGGGGCCACCCCGACCCCTCAAATTGCTTTATTGGACGATAATGTCAATATGGGACTCGAATGAAAGGTATTCGCGAGTAGATTACGAATATAGTCATGAAGGAGGTATAAGCTATGTAATTTGTTAATGTTCGAAGGGGGCGAATCCTCCCCTGTTACAACAAAAGCGCCACCCAAAATCAAAAGTTGATCGATAGAGACAATATGGGTATCAAATGAAAGATATTGGAGAGTAGAAAGCGAATGTGGTATAAAAACTTGGGTTCAAGTATCCAATGAGTAGCCCTGCTCCAAATAGACAAATTGGACGTATATATCAATATAGGACTCAAATGAAAGGTATTCGGGAGTAGACTACGTATATGACATAAAAAACGAGGTCCAAGTAATTGATAGTCGCCCCATCCCCGATAAGCTCCCCAAATGGGAATACTACTCAATCATAGCTTGATGAAACTCAAATGATAGGCATTTGAGAGCAGATTACAAATATGACATTAAACTTTGTGTCCCAGAACCTACGTGGTGTTTTACCTCCTAAAATCGCCTCCAATAGGTTTTTGACCTATCAAAACAATGGGAAATCAAGTGATAGATTGGCGCATGTGTGGCAGTGTGGCGCACAACTCTCATATAGACGCCCTCCACCAAAAGGCTGTATACGCTAATCATGACAATATGAGGTTAAATTAAAGGTATAAGGTTGTGTACTGCGAATCTGATATCGTTATTCTGCTCATATATCTAGCGGACCACCTCACCTCAAAACAGTCGATCAATTATAATGACCGAACGGGACACTGTGTGATTAAATTAATGTGTAGGCCGCCATAGCCCCGAAATTATAACAATCGGCGTGAAAGCAGGAGTTGCAAACCTTAGCGATAAGGTTGCAACCATTTTTAGCTCACCGATATACGAGACTAAACGACATGTTGCTGGGCAACACTTTTTCGGTGAAATCAGACAATAAATAAACGGGCCCAAAACCTTAAATTCAGAGATCAATGTATATGGTAGCTATATTAAAATCTGAACCGATCTGGGGAAAATTGAACAAAGATGTCGAAGGGCCTAACTAAACTCACTGTCTCAAATTTCAGCGATATCGGACAATAAATGCGCCTTTTATGGACACAAAATCTAAAACCGAGATACCGATCTATATGGCAGCTTCCAAATCTGGACCGATCTGTGCGATATTCCAGAAGTATGTCAAGGGGCTTAACTTAACTCACTGTCCCAAATTTCGGCGAAATCAGACAATAAATGCGCCTTTTATTGGACCAAAACCTTAAATCGAGAAATCGGTCTATATGGCAGCTACATCCAAATCTGAACCGATCAGGGTCAAATTGAAGAAAGATGTCGAAGGGCCTAAGACAACTCAGTCCCAAATTTCAGCTAAATCGGATAATAAATGTGACTTTTATGGGCCAAAGACCCTAAATCGGAGGATCGGTCTATATGGCAGCTATATCCAAATCTGGACCGATCTGAGCTAAATTGTTAAAGGATTTTGAAAGGCCTAATACAACTTCCGGTCCCAAATTTCAGTAAAATCGGATCGAACGTGGCTTTCATGGGCCTAAGATCCTAAATCGGCCATTCGGAATAAAGAACAAGTAAAAGCGTGCTAAGTTCGGCCGGGCCGAATCTTATATACCCTCCACCATGGATCGCATTTGTCGAGTTCTTTTCCCGGAATCTCTTCTTAAGCAAAATAAGTTCTTTCTCGGCATCTCTTCTTAGACAAAAAAGGATATCAAAAAAGATTTACTCTGCTATTAGAGCGATATCAAGATATGTTCCGGTTTGGACCACAATTAAATTATATGTTGGAGACCTGTGTAAAATGTCAGCCAATTCGAATAAGAATTGCGGCCTTTGGAGGCTCAAGAAGTAAAATAGAGAGATCGATTTATATGGGAGCTGTATCGGGCTATAGACCGATTCAGATCATAATAAACACGTATGTTGATGGTCATGAGAGGATCCGTAGTACAAAATTTCAGGCAAATCGGAAAATAAATGCGACCTCTAGAGGCTCAAGAAGTCAAGATCCCAGATCGATTTATATGGCAGCTATATCAGGTTATGAACCGATTTGAACCTTTTTGACATAGTTGTTGAAAGTAAGAATAAAATACTTCACGAAAATTTTCAACCAAATCGGATAGGAATTGCGCCCTCTAGAAGCTCAAGAAGCCAAGTCCCCAGATCTGTTTATATGACAGCTATATCAGGTTATGGACCGATGTGAACCATACTTGGTACAGTTGTTGGATATCATAACAAAACAAGAATTGCGCACTCTAGAGGCTCAAGAAGTTAAGACCCAAGATCGGTTTATATGGCAGCTATATCAGGTTATGGACCGATTTGAATCGTACTTGAGACAGTTGTTGGATATCACACGTCGTGCAAAATTTCATTCCAATCGGAAAAGAATTGCGCACTCTAGAGGCTCAAGAAGTCAAGACCCAAGATCGGTTTATATGGCAGCTATATCGAAACATGGACCGATATGGCCCATACAATACCAACCGACCTACACTAATAAGAAGTATTTGTGCAAAATTTCAAGCAGCTAGCTTTACTCCTTCGGAAGTTAGCGTGCTTTCGACAGACAGACGGACGGACGGACGGACAGACATGGCTAGATCGACATGGCTAGAAATGTCGCGACGATTAAGAATATATATACTTTATGGGGTCTCAGAAGAATATTTCGAGTAGTTACAAACATTACAAACATCTTATTGTGGAGGGTAAAAAAATAAGATATAGGAATAGGGGAAGGATCTAAAAGCAAAATATTTGGTATCAAATTCTGGGGTGGGATGCCTAGGAGAGCCGCCCACCCCCAAAACCCGGCAAACGGATTTATAGACCAACCACTACAATATGGGACTCAAATTAAATGTATTTGAGAGTAGAAAACGAATCTGATATCCAATTGCGGAACTAAGTGTTTCGTGGGTCACCTCACCCCTATACAACTCCTCAAATCGGACATATTTACGGATCATGGCAATATGGATCTTAAATGAAAAATCTTTGGGAATATAGCACGTAATTGACTTTCACTTTTGGGATCAAGAAGGACTTTTACTGACCATTGCAATGTGAGGTTTAAATAAGAGGTACTTGAGTGTAGAAAAATCCATAGGACAATTGAAACACATTTTCAACTACAATTATGCAGATATGTTCAAATTTAGAGTACTTCTCTCCAACATAGCATAACCGGGCGCAGCAGAGCGGGCCGGGCTCAGCTATCTATATACATATATAAAAATGAATTTATGTTTGTTGGTATGTTTGTATGTTTGTTGGTTTGTGGGTTTGTAAATTAGTTTGTTCCTTATAGACTCTAAAACGGCTAAAGCGATTTCTTACACACTTTAACAGATTGTGGGGAGTGGTCCTGAAGGAGCAATAAACTATATTATTTGTTGATATCGGTAGGGGGGCGGACTCTCCCCCTTATCCTAAAAGTACAACGCCAAAATAAAAGTGAACCGATTGGGACAATATGGGACTCAAATGAAAGGTATTCAGGTGTAGACTACGAATTTCATATTAAAACTTGGTTCCAAGTATTGGGGAATAGAATACGAATATGGATAAAGGATCAAGTATGCGAGGGATCGTCCAACCCCAAATATATGGGACTTAAATGAAAGGTATTCGGGACTAGACTATGAATATGACATAAAAGAATTAATTCCAAGTAAATGGGGTTCTCCCCACCCGCAAATGGGAATATAATTCGATCACAGCTAAATGAGCCTCAAATAAAAGGTATTTGGTAACAAATTACGAATATGAGATTAAACTAAAGTCGCCTGCAATAGTTTTTTGGAGTGAGGCGCCCCCCACTAAACGACTGTATACACCAATAATGACAATATGGGATTGATTTCAAAGTATACGGTTGTGGACTGCGAATATATATCTAGCGGACCACCTCACCTCAAAACAGTTGATCAATTATAATAAGCTATCACGACACTGTCGACTTACCCCCAAAGTTATGACGTTCAGTGTGATAGGAGCAGTTGCAAGCCTTAACGTCAAGTGGCAGCCTTTTTTAGCTCATCGACAAGGAGCCTTCTTTTCCTAAAAAAGTCCAAACAACGTGCTGCTGGGCAACACTTTCATGTTCAAAAGTTTTACTTGGTTATGCTTATTAATGGGTCTGTTTCTCTTCTTTGTACCACAGTATTGATGGAGGGTATAAAAATATTAAAAACTTGCACCCGTTTTTTTAATAAGGTCAGTTTTCGAACAGTCTGAAAGTGCGTACTCCGATTCGTAGTACGAAGCAATTTTTAGGTATTTTACATTTTTGTACCCTCCGCCATGGAATAGGCGTTAACTAATATCGTCATTCCGTTTGTAACACATCGAAAAATTGATGTTAGACACCATAAAGTATATATATTCTCGATCCCCATGACATTATAAGTCGATCTAGCTATGTCCATTCGTCCGTCTGTGAAAAGCATGCAATGTTTTGAAGGAGTAAAGCTAGACGCTTGAAATTTTGCACAAATACTTCCTATTAGTGCAGGTCGATTGAAATTGTGAACCGATTTCCCCTTTTTTGCTGAAAGTTTGCGAAGTGTCTTTTTAACATACGTGCTAAGTATGGCTTGAATCGGTTTAAAACCTGATGTAGCTCCCAGATAAACCGATCTCCCGATTATACTTCTTGAACCTCTATAGTGCGCAGTTCTTGTCTGGTTTGGCTAAGATTTTGCAAAATTACTTTTCCTATTACCTTTACCTTACGTGTATAAAATAGCTCCCATATAAATCGAGCTCTCGATTTTTCTTCTTGACCCCTAAAAATGTCTACAACATCTAATCCAAGAATGCCCCGAAACCTGATATAGGTTCAATAGCATAGCAATTTTTATCCATTATCCTTTGTTTGCCTACAAAAAGATGGAGGGCAAAAAACTTGACAAATGCGATCCATGGTTCAAGGTATATAAGATTCGGTCCGGCCGAACTTCGCACACTCTTACTTGTTTTGGAATTGTAAACTAAAATCAATCGGAACCAAATGGACCATTTGCTACAGCCAACGACCTACATCAATAAAAAGTATCTATAAAAAATTGTATGCGGGTAGCCTCATTCCTTCGAACTCGAACATGATATCGGTTATCTGTTGAACGGACGGACACATATGACTAAACTGACGTAAACTGTGCAAACGAAATGGCGAGATTTGCATAACCCATTCTATCGTGTGGGTATTACAAAACAGCATTTTTTTTGTGTTTGGGGTCGACTCCGGAGTCGGAGTCGAGCAATTTTACTGGATTCGGAGTCGAGTCTATATTGCTCGACTCCTCAGCCCTTTCTATGAAAACATGCTAACTAAATTAATCAGAAAAGCTACAAAAAGGTAAAAAAAAACTTTCATTTTGTATTTTCATAGAAAGAGAATTGAGACCCTGATCTGTACTATAGACAGTAGATTCTTATATTGGGTTGCCCAAAAAGTAATTGCTGATTTTTCATATAATCGAATTGGATCGTCATGTAACTAAGCGTGAGATAGAAGAGAAGTTAAATATACCAAAATCAACCGTTCATTATCACATAAAAAGTCTTGGACTGGTGAAAAAGCTTGATATTTGGGTACCACATGTATTGAAGGAAATTCATTTAACAAATAATCGAATCAACGCTTGTGGTATGCACCTTAAACGCAATGAATTCGATCCGTTTTTAAAAGGAATCATAACTGGAGATGAAAAATGGATTGTTTACAACAACGTTAGTCGAAAACGATCATGGTCCAAGCATGGTGAACCAGCTCAAACCACTTCAAAGGCTGGTATCCACCAAAAGAAGGTTATGCTGTCTGTTTGGTGGGATTGGAAGGGTGTGGTATATTTTGAGCTGCTTCCAAGGAACCAAACGATTAATTCGGATGTTTACTGTCAACAATTGGACAAATTGAATACAGCCATCAAGGAGAAGCGACCAGAATTGGTCAATCGTAAAGGTGTCATATTCCACCAGGACAACGCTAGACCGCACACATCTTTGGTCACTCGCCAAAAACTGAGTGAGCTTGGCTGGGAACTTTTGATGCATCCAACATAATAGCCCTGACCTTGCACCAT
This sequence comes from Stomoxys calcitrans, assembly GCF_963082655.1. Lineage (NCBI taxonomy): Eukaryota > Metazoa > Arthropoda > Insecta > Diptera > Muscidae > Stomoxys > Stomoxys calcitrans. The sequence continues at coordinate 112,937,518 of NC_081552.1, read as the reverse complement.
CAGACTACCATTTATTTCGATCTTTGCAGAACTCCTTAAATGGTAAAACTTTCGGCAATGATGAGGCTATAAAATCGCACTTGGTTCAGTTTTTTGCAGATAAAGGCCAGAAGTTCTATGAGCGTGGAATACTAAATTTGCCAGGAATATGGCAAAAGATTATCAAACAAAATGGCAATTATATATTTGATTAAAGTTTTATTAAAAATGCATTTACTTTCTTTTAAAAAATCCGCAATTACTTTTTAGGCAACCCAATAGATGATCCTTTCCTCTTCCAAAAAATGGCTTCTAGCTGCAACGATTAGAAATCAAACGTTTTCTTTTGTTTTTCTATTCAAAACAATAAAATTAACAATAATGGGCTAACATTAATGTTAAAACATGTTTTGTAAAAATTATTTTATGTTTAAAAGCAAAAAAATTACCAAAGTCGGTTGAAAAATTGCTAAATCACTTTCATCGCTCATTCACAGTACTCTCAAAATTCTCTCTTCTCTTAATATTCTTCGATTATTTCTAATCTTTGCACCTAGTGCATTTAGAAGAGTCGAAAAATAAATCTACTTTTTATTGTGCATCTGTGGTCTCAACAACGACTGAGCCAGGTGAATAAGAATATTTGTGAATTGATCATCAACGCCAGCGTAAAGAAAATTCTAGTCTTGTGCATCCCTGTTTTAAAATTAGAAAAATTATTTCGAATATATAGCGGCTACATTAAGATATAGGCAGCGCTTATATCATCTTTGCCCCATAAATGCTTATAAGCAATCTTATAGGAAGTTATATCATGAGATCGGTTAATATGTGTGCTATATTTTCATGTCTCTTTTTAACTCTCACCCGAATTAAAAAAAATGTTTTCCATTCCTGTGTGTGACAAATATCGTGAGTGAGATTTTGATCTCACGCAGATGGACGCATCATGATTCATAAAACAATTTCGTGGCATATCCACATCTCTGTTCGAAGTAGCTGTTTTTGCAGTCTAATGCATTTCTAATAGTATTCCAAACAATGATAGCCCACTGTAATTCACAGCACAAATTGACATCTTATGTGTGTGCAACTGTCAAAGTGTCATCGAAACAAAATATATTCAGAGGCCGAATTATTAACACACAGCGACGGACCAGAAATGAAAACGCAAAACAAACAGAAAACGAGAGAAACTAGACAAACAGCTTTTTCACACTGTGTGTTCAACGGTTTTGAGTTGCAAATGAGTAAATACGGTGTGCAACAAAAACAAGCGAACATACAGATGTGGGTCTTTTGCATTATCTGTACTCTAATGGTTTACACTCAAAAACCAACTGATAGTAGCTCCCCAGTGGGAAAAGGTAATCAATGGGATATGAGAAGGTAATCGATAGCCTCTATAGCTTATTGATTCCAGAAAACGTTATTCTTAACACGGGATATATTTGTCAAATGAGATTTCCCCCTTTATTCTTTGAGATATCTTATAAAATGTCTCATTGGGTTATTAATGATTTACTTTCTATAAGGAGGTCAAATCTTACCTACCCTCCACCGGATCGCGTGTGCTAAGTTGTTTGAACGATATTCCTAATTATTCCATCGGAAAATTTCAGGTGAACAAGAATTGAAAGATCGAGAAATATATGAATCGATTAAAACCAAACAGAACATCAGAAAATATTTTCAGTGGTGGTTACTTACCTTAGGTAATAACCCGTTTTAACTTTTTAAAAAGGTTAGTTTTGGTTTATGTGGCAGTCGGCCATGAGACTCACTTAGACGTTTTGCGTTCAGTGTGTTTTCACAGAAACAGAAGAAGGAAGATGCCTTCTAGTTTCTAACGTTGAACCATCCAAATCGCTTTAAAAATCCCAATAGGTAGTGAATGTTCACATCCGATAAATCAGACACGTTCTCAAAGAAATAACAACCTAAGTTGGACCTCTTTCTGAGTGCCAGGACACACACACAACAGATGTTCGATAGTCTCCTCTTCCTCGACGTCACCACAGAAGTCATTACATGCAAGCTTCAGTCTGTCAGCATGTTTACCGACCAGACGGTGACCTGTCATGACGGACACAATGACTGAGACGTTTGTTCAAACCAGCAATAGCAAACCGGTTGACCTCGCTAAGTAAAGATTGGCCCACTTAATTTTGGAGTGTTCACAACCCAAACTTGGTGACCATCTGTCATGGCTGACCTTTGGGCTTGATCCTGAAGCCTTAGCTTACGTATATACACTAAGTGGTGTCGCTCTGCGGCACGTCCTTGGACTCGGCAAAAAAAGGTCTCTTTTCATTTAGCTTAAACTTGTATCGGTCAACGGTCATTAATATGAGCTGTTCCTTGATGGAATGTGCATGGGCAAATTGAGCTGGTCCGGTGCGATTCTCTACAACCTAAAAAGGGTTTTATAGCCATTTCCGATCATACGAAGTATATATTTATATATATTCTTGGTCGTCGTCAAATTCTTAAAAGATTTAACGATGTTCGTGTTTCTGTCCGTCGGTTTAAATCACGGTACATCCTTCAAAAATTTAGATATTTTCTACACACAGTTTAAGTTCCTGAAGGGCCCGTATAAAGATATAGCAGCCATATAGACAGACCCGCCGATTTAGGGTTTTAAGTCCGCTGATTTTGCTGAAATGAGACGCAGTGAGTTGTTTTAGCTTTCCCGTAATATGGTAAATATGGTTCAAATAAGACCATATTTGCATATAGTTGTTATATAGACCGATCTGCCGACAGAGGATCTGGAAGACGTATTTATTGTCCGATTGCACTGGAATTCGGTACAGTGAGTTTAATTATGACTCTTGACATTCGACCCAAATAAATCAAATATTGGACTCTATTTGGATATAGCTGTCATATATTGGGTTGCCCAAAAAGTAATTGCGGATTTTTCATATAGTAGGCGTTGACAATTTTTTTCACAGCTTGTGACTCTGTAATTGCATTCTTTCTTCTGTCAGTTATCAGCTGTTACTTTTAGCTTGCTTTAGAAAAAAAGTGTAAAAAAGTATATTTGATAAAAGTTCATTCTAAGTTTTATTAAAAATGCATTTACTTTCTTTTAAAAAATCAACAATTACTTTTTGGGCAAACCAAAAGATCTGCCGATTTTGGGTCTTAAAGCCGCATTTATTAGCTGATGTTACTGTGTTCTTCAAAAATTTTAAAGTGTCGTTTTCAGGTTTGTATACCAAACTTAGTACTCTTAAAAACCTCTCATGTAATATCCATATTGTCCTGATCGAGCTGGGCTATAGGAGCTATATGTATCAAGTTGAAGAAAAATAAAAATAAAAATTACGTAACATTTTTTTCACCCGTGGGCCAAACTACATCCTTTGGCTAAAAACAGAAATTTGTCGCAATTATCTGTAATGCGTTAAACGGCTAATAAATGGCAGAACTGACTCTTTCAGATATCCAAATATGTTTTATAATTGGATTGATTATCATATCATCACTATCGGTAAATTATATGAGTGTCAAAGTTGTCTTACTTTAGATAATATATTGTCAATATTGTTTTGAATGAAAAATAGTCACAACGAGTAGAAATATCACGTTTTCTTTTGTTTCATTCTTAAGAGTAACCTAAGAGAAGAGAAAAGGGAATTGGGGGAACAGAAAAACTGTAGAAAAACACAAGTAACAAAAAGAAGTTAACAAGAAAGTAAAAACGGTTTTGTAAAACTAATTTTATATTCACTGTTCATACACAGTTCTCTTGAAATTCTCTCTTTTCTTAATTTTCTTCGTTTATTTCTAAACTTTGTACTTGGTGGTCGATGGTTGATGCATTTACTGTCAGTAACCAGAACAAACTCAAATTTTGTGGCTGCCATTAAAGTTTGCTCATCGCTGCTTTAAATGCTAAACGCATGTTTACAATAAAGGATCGAAAAGTGGTCAATCGGAATAACCTATTAACCCTGGGTATTCCAAAAGGATTAACCGACTCCAAACCATAATGTCAACTTCTATCAGTACCACAAAACTGGAACCGGTGCAGTATTAGAAATTTGCCTCCGATTATCATAATGGGTCTAGTTCAGTATAAGTAGGATCCAAATGAATGAACGAGAGCAGGCAAATGACACAATTTGTATTTTTAATTTTTTTTTTGATCGCCCTACATTATTCGAATAATTGTTTATTTGAAAATATAGCATTTTCAACTGTTCGATTATTTGAAAGGTTAATAATAATCGATGGACCGGATGGATCGAGTGTCTACCCTAATATCTACGATTGTAAATGCAATGAGTTTAAAGGCGAATCAATTAACGACTCATTCTCCAAATTAAAAGCCAAAACCAAATGAGCGTATTACGTTGAAAAATGCATCTCTATAAGCAAATCCCACAAAGGTAACGCGAAAATGTTAAAGGCTCTATTACACGACATGTAGGTGTGTTCTGACATGTCAAATTTAGCACATGTAGAGTTGTACATGTCGTGAGATACAAATGAAATTAACACATGAAAACCACTTTTCAAAATAGCGTGGTTTAGAGCTCTATTCCTTCTGACAAAAACATAAAGATTTCAGCTTTTTTGTTGTGAGTCGAATGAAAGCAACCCATGATTTTATGATTTTTTTACAACTTTAACAATTTTTACGCATAAAAAAAATCAGATTTGCTCCCATTTTTAGGTCATACGAAAATAACATACAGGTGTGATAGGAAAAATGATGAATCATATGTAAATTGACAATTTTGAAAAATATTTTAAAATACATGTGAATACAAAAAGTGGCATGTCCTAAGACAACATGCCGTGTAATAGCGGCTTTAAGAATTTTCAACTTTGACGACTGAAATCGAGCGCCATGCTGCGTTGCCATACGAGAAGTAGTGTCTTTAGGCTGCTTGCCAATTGATAGCAAAGTTTTAGAGCATGTAAAAATATGACGTTTGGTGTGGTGAATAATATTTGAGCATCCCAAGGGCTAGTAGGATTTTCAGGAGGTTTCCATGTTGATAGTTGTGTATAGACACGCAGGTCTAATTCAACACGTCTTTATTTGTCTATGATTTATTGATGATTTTGTTAAAAATATTATATTTTGACATTGCCATATGAAAATTGATCTCAAATGCTTCACTGTTGAAAGTAATTGGCAAAACAAAATGTTTTTATTTGAGACATTTGCAACATCTGTGTGAAATATTTGTTGGCGTCAGCATAAGCAATCATTCGGATTTTACATGTTAATAAAATCTTGGTACAATAAAAGAATTATCCAAAGAGACTTTATTTGTGAACAATGCCCAAGTATTTAATTGTTCTTACTGCAAGTTTACTAAACAATTGTTTTTAGTAAGTCATGGGTTATTTTCAAAAAAAGTAGATTACTTAAAATATAAAATGGACTCTTGGCTTATATGGGAGTTACATATGTTTCGGGTCTAAGTTTTAGTTAAACATTGAGCCTTAAAATTTTAGCCAAACATTGAGCTAAAATAGCAAAAATTTTCTGCTGATTTCAAACGGTAAAAAATTAAAAAAAGTTTCAAAATGACATCAATATTTCGAAAAATGTTTATATCCCATCTTATTTTTAATTTTTAGAAGCATATAACGTAATTTTTTTCCAATTTTATACAATTTTCAAATTGTTGGTCGAATTTAAATACCAGCAAACAAAATAACTACTACTGGTATATTTATGCTTCGGAATAAAAAATTAAAGCCTAAAATTGGCCATTTCTTTTATTATTATATAGCAAATGCCTTATTTGCTGTTTAGAAGCTCAACAATTTTGAATTGATTTCTTCGATAGTTTAAAATTTTTAATTAAATATCAGCAGACAGTGTTTGCTGATATCAGCAGACTAATTTTTATGAGTGTAATCGGACATGCTAACCTCAAAGCGAATCAGGCCACATTCGCAAAACAAAACATGACATTTTGTAAAATGTCTTTTATAGAACAGAACTGCTTGTTTTAAGAAACGATATGGTCAAGATTGCACGTGATATTGTACATGTCAAGCCCATATATTGTACTTCCATAAGTATATTCATCTAGTATATACTAACGATAAATTCCTATTGTCAACAATATTATCATTTCCATTGTTTTGAAGTGACATTTTTCTTTGGGTGTTTCGATCATTTGCGGTCACAATAAAAACTAAAAAAAGATATGAAATGGAAAACAAAACAACGGCAACAACATGAACTAGTGTGGGACTGCCAAATACTATGGCTACGACTATTTACTACGGGCAACGAGAGCAATACTTACCACAGCCGTTATCGGAAGACTGGAAATTGCAGTCGCGCCAACAATGTTGCCAATAGCGGCGGCAGAATTTTCATCTAAGCTACGTGATCCGTGTAAAACATTATAATTTTCTGGAGAGCACGTAGTCGTAGCCGCAGTTGAGGAGGACGGTGGATTTTGTGGTGGTGTAAGTTGAGATTGCGATGATGGCGGAGGGACCTGTAGTGTTGGAGGTGGTGTACTGGACGATGTTGTTGTTGGGGCCACAACTAATGGCGAGGAAGGTTTTGGACTTGCAAAGGGTTTCGAAATTGTGTTGAGCGCAGCAGCAGCAACGATGGTTGCGGTGGGAGAAGGCGACAGCGTGGAGTTGAGGTTGGCACTGTTATTGTTGGATAATTCGATCTTGTTTAGCTTAGGTGGTGTTGAAGAGTCGTCATGTTTATTGCCATTGTCGTCGTCTCCGCCGTCATCGTTATCAGGCTTTTGTTTTCGTTGTTGCTGTTTGAGGAGAGCATAATCTTGCTCTTTTTGACGTTTTTCTTGAGCAACCGCTGAAAGAGCAGAGGCAGCGGCAGCTGCTTCCACTGCCGCTAACATTGCCATGGGATGACGAGCTTGTAGGCCCAGTGCCAAGAAATGATTATTGAACTGTTCAATATCACGACTAGAAATTTTACGCTCCTCCGCTAGTTCCTCATCGGTCGCATGACCACTCCAGCCCAATAGGCTCAAGCTGTTGTTGTTGTTTGCATTATTGTGAGTGCTCTCGCTCGTACTATCCAATGTGTCGTTCTTGGGCGCTCCTTCGGCCTCATCGGAATCTCCAGTTTCGCCATCCAGAATGAATCGTATGGCATCGTAGGCAAACCACATGGGTTGATAATTGAGACCCTTGCGACGACCGTTAATTACTTTGCCATGTTCGCGATGGAAGGAGGAACGTAAACTCTTGATTTTCGAGCGAATCGAACGGATTTCTGCACCATACTTTTGTCCCAACGCCTTGAGAGCTTCGTATTTGGTCTGCTTAATGTGATAGCCCTTGGTATTGGGATCCCAGAGCACACGTTGTCGCCGATAGTCTTCAATGAAACCGAGGATGGTGGCACGTGACCATTCGATGCGATCATTGGAGCCCGTCGTCGCCGGACTGTTGTTGCTTGCCGTGGTGGAGCTGGTGGCGGAGGCCGCGGCAGCAGTGCTAGAGGTAGCAGTTGCGGAAGAGCTGGAGTTGCAGTTGCCTTTGTTATACATGTTAGATGAGGTGGTTTTGGTCGTTGTGCAGAAGGAGGGGTAGGGGCCCAACCAAATTGGTGCAGGGTTAGGGAAAGGGAGGACAGGGTACGTTAAAAAGGAGAATGGAATACAGTTTGTCGCTGGTGCTGCCGACTTGACCCGTTCATATGAGCAGTAGGTTAGCTGGCTGTGGGCACCCAACAAACAAGTGTCTCAAAATCTTCCTACTTCCCTATCCTCTGGTGCGCCTCCTCACGGAGTTGTGGCCGTTTCGTGTTAAGGTGTTTTTGTGCTGTGGCCTGGTGGACGTCGCGGATGATGAGTGTTTATTACTTGTTTTTGTCTCGTTTAGCGTGGTATTTGGCCAAATTTTACGTCGATCTTAACTGGTTTTTGGTTTCTTCTGCAGTGCCTGCCTGCCTGTCTGTTTGGTGATGATGCTGTATTTCTGGTTTTCTCTGGTTGTTGCTGTTGTTGGTGGGCCTTCTTTCTGGTTGTTGTTGGTTGGTTGTAGTGGGGTTTGCTATTGGTTTTGCAGCAGCCGCAACTTGATTGTTGTTTAACACATTCGAGCGCGCACATACGTACCGTTTCGTCGTCGTTCACCGTTGAAATCACGAATTGTACTAATTTCATATGTTTTTTTATTTAACTCACCGCCAACGTTGCTGCTGCGGTTGCTTGCTGCTGCTGGTGGCTGGTGGCCGTAGTGGTGCTTGTTGATGGTGTTACTGTGTTGTATAAAATTCTGTGGTGCGGTGTGGTGTGGTGTGTCGCGGTTCGCCTTTTTCGTTATTTTGTTGGGGACTTGGGGCTGGCTGACTGGCTGGATGGTCGGTTGGTTGGTTGTTTGGCTGCTAGCCTTAGTATGTGTGGCATGCTCCAACGTCATTGCCATTGCCGTCGTCTCAGCTGTTGTTGTTGTTGTCATCATCGGCGTCGCGGTTGTTGTTTTTGTTGCCGTAGTCGTCTCCAAAACGAAAAAATAAGCGCAAAACAATAAGAAAACCAGCAATCCATACTAACTCATTTGTTGTCGTTTGGTTGTTATCGTCCCTCGCGTCTCTTGTGGTAGCCCCCGATTACGCGTTTTGTATGTTTGCTTCCATTCAGCCAGCCCTGGTTGCCTAATAATTCGACGTGCGACTATGCGATCGACAAAACAACTTTGAGACAGATTGACGATTGTTGCCAGTGTTGTTACTGCCGCACAGTGTCACAATCGATCACACATAGGTACCTTAAGTATGGGGAAAATGCAAATATTGCTTCACATTTTAATGAAAATATGTTTTTTCATTCATATTTTCTTGTAGATTTCAAGAATATTTCAGTGATAGCTCTTTCGAAGCTATTTGAAATACAAATTATTGTAAAAGCCACATGATTTACAAAGTTGATAAATAATGGTAAAAATTCTGATTTTTACAGCTATTTGTGCTGCGTTCCTATTTTTTTTTTTTAATTAATAGTGCACAAATATTTTTTTGATTTTCGTACTAAAAAATTCAAAATTTATACCTTTATAACAGCTTTGGTATGAAGCTTTTTTAAGCTATGTATGTTTTTCATCCGATTTTCACTTCTGGAGCCTTTGCAAGCGCATTTATCAACCAATATTCTAAAAACTTTGCACATTTTCTTATTTTATGAATTTTCACAAGGTATATGGAATTTGGTCTAAATCGGTTCAGATTTGCAAGTGGCAATTACAAAATTTCCCACAGAGATTCTATTAAGGAACAGGGCGCAAACTTCTCACATGTCTATGATAAGGAGGCTTTCTTTAATAGCCGAGACTGAAAGGCGTCCGATATAACCTCTACACAATCATTGTACAAAAATAATTCGCTTTAAATTGCTGCAAAATTTTGCGCAAATGAATACAACATTCCGTAAAAGTTCGGTGAAATATCCACCATTTGTGAGCCCATAGTAGCTATATTGAAAAATGATCTGTTCTGGACCAAACTCGCTACAATTCACTGTTCGAAATTTTTTACATGTGTTAAAGACCATAAATTATTAGATCGGTGTATATGGCAGTTATTTGCAATTGTGATCTTATCTGCGCGATATTTGGGAAGATGTCAGGAGTTTACCATAGCTCATTGTAGCAAATTTCAGCAAACTCTGTTAATAAATGAGCCAGTTATGGGAAAAAACTTTCAATCGGGAAATATACCCAAAAATTATCTGATCTAAAACATACCCGACATGGGAGTCAAAGAGTAAAACTTAGTTTACTGTATCAAATTTCAGCGAACTCGGACCTAAGACCTATATGGGGGCTATATTTGGACAATATTCGACACGGATGTCGGAGATCTTAACACAACACATGGTGGTGGATTGTGAAATCGGGTAAAAAATGCGGCTGGTATGGGTCTAATGAAAAAATGAATGAATGAATAATGAAAAAAAATGAATAAATAATGAAAAAAATTTAAATTAAATTTATTCTAAACATTTTTTAAAATGACAAAATTTCATATATATATATATATATATATATATATATATATATATATATATATATATATATATATATCTATATATATATATATATATATATATATATATATATATATATATATATATATATATATATATATATATATATATATATATATATATATATATATATATATATATATATAACTAGCTGACACGGGCCCGCTCCGCTACGCCTTCTTTTACTTTATATGGAACAAAATTTTAATTGGAATATTTTTTTCGACAATTAAAGAGCTTTTAGTGAAATACCATGCTACGAAAATAATATATCGCTTGACTAACAGTTTAACAATATATGTGCCTTTATCAGAATCCCATATGATCTTTATTGGTCTACGAATTTAAGTTTGGATGTAAGGTGTACTCCATTCATAAAATACATAAAATAATACAAAATTGCTGTTTGTGGGGTATTTTGGGAAAGGGGTAGACCCCCAGAGAATTGGTCCCAAAAATGGATATCAATTATTGCCATTGGCCTCAAGAATTGATAACCAAATCGTTTTCTAATCTCATTTTAACTCATTATTGCAGAAGTCAGCAAATATGTCCGGTTTGGGGTATTGGCCCTAAAAACTAAAAATATTTAGTTCCACTCTCTTTACTCACCATATTGTCTCCTGTCAACCGTCCTATTTGGGGGTTGTTATGGTTATGGGACGTCCCCTAGAGAGTTGGCCCCTAATGTTGATATCAGATACGTGGTCTACTTCCAAATGCCTTCAATTTGAGCCCCAAATTTCCATAGTCGGCAAACATGACCGGCTTGGGGGGTGTTTTGGGGGGTGGGCGGCCACTCAGTGAGTTGGCCTTGAAAATATATCGGATTCGTGTTCCACTCTAAAAACCCTCTTATTTGAGCCTCATATTACAATAGTCAGCAAATACTTACTGTTTGGGTGGTGCTGTGAGGGTGGCGTGGCCCCATAGACACTTTTTCCGAACACTGATATAAAATTCGTGCTTTACTCCCAAAGACCTTTCATTTGAGCCCCATATTGCTATGGTCGTAAATTTGTCCCCTTTGGGGGATGTTTTTGGTGAGAGGCGGCCCCCCAAACACTTGGTCCCATATTTGGATATCAGATTCTAGTTCTACATTCAAATACCTTTTATTTAAGCCCCATATTCCCATGGTCAGTAAATAAGTCCAGTTTGGGGGTGTTTTAGGGAAGGGGTGGACGCCCAGTATTCTACTCGCAAATACCTTTCATTTGAGTCCCATATTGCCATGGTTGGTAAATATGTCCGATTTAGGGGTGTTTTGGGGCTTGGGGTGGTCCCCCTAGCACTTGGTAAGACAATTGGATATCAGATGCGTTTTCTTATCCTAATTACCTTTCATTTGAGTCCCATATTGTCGTGATTGGTGTACATATATGTTTGGTAGTTTTTAGGGTGGTGCAGCCCCCCTAGGTACCCCATCCGAAATTTGTATACCAAATTTTAAGTTTTAGGGTACTATATGAGAGCACACAAAATTTCGCTTAAATCGCACCACCCATCTCCGAGATCTGGCGTTTCTGAAAATTAGGGTAAGGGGGAGGGTCCGCCCTCCCTTCTGATATCAAAAAATTTAGTACCCTATTTGCACCACGGGATCATTATGCACCATCTGTGAAAATTTCAATCGGTTCAGCCGTTTCTGAGTCTATAAGGAACACGCAAACATACAAACAAACAAACAAACAAACCTACAAACAAACACTAATTGATTTTTATACCCTCCACCATAAGATGGGGGGTATACTAATTTCGTCATTCTGTTTGTAACTACTCGAAATATTCGTCTGAGACCCCATAAAGTATATATATTCTTGATCGTCGCGACATTTTATGTCGTTCTAGCCATGTCCGTCCGTCCGTACGTCTGTCTGTCGAAAGCACGCTTACTTCCGAAGGAGTAAAGCCAGCCGCTTGAAATTTTGCACAAATACTTCTTATTAGTGTAGGTCGGTTGGTATTATAAATGGGCCATATCGGTCCATGTTTTGATATAGTTGCATTATAAACCGATCTTGGTTCTTGACTTCTTGCGCCTCTAGAGTGCGCAATTCTAATCCGATTGGAATGAAATTTTGCACGACGTGTTTTGTTATGATATCCAACAAATTTTAAGTTTTAGGGTACTATATGAGAGCACACAAAATTTCGCTTAAATCGCACCACCCATCTCCGAGATCTGGCGTTTCTGAAAATTAGGGTAAGGGGGAGGGTCCGCCCTCCCTTCAGATATCAAAAAATTTAGTACCCTATTTGCACCACGGGAACATTATGCACCATCTGGGAAAATTTCAATCGGTTCAGCCGTTTCTGAGTCTATAAGGAACACGCAAACGTACAAACAAACAAACCTACAAACAAACACTAATTGATTTTTATACCCTCCACCATAAGATGGGGGTATACTAATTTCGTCATTCTGTTTGTAACTACTCGAAATATTCGTCTGAGACCCCATAAAGTATATATTCTTGATCGTCGCGACATTTTATGTCGTTCTAGCCATGTCCGTCCGTCCGTACGTTTTTCTGTCGAAAGCACGCTTCCTTCCGAAGGAGTAAAGCTAGCCGCTTGAAATTTTGCACAAATACTTCTTATTAGTGTAGGTCGGTTGGTATTGTAAATGGGCCATATCGGTCCATGTTTTGATATAGTTGCCATATAAACCTATCTTGGGTCTTGACTTCTTGAGCCTCTAGAGGGCGCAATTCTTATCCGATTTGAATGCATTTTTGCACGAAGTGTTTTGTTATGATATCCAACAACTCTGCGAAGTGTGGTTCAAATCGGTTTATAACCTGATAAAGCTGGCATAAAAACAGATCTGGGGACTTGACTTCTTGAGCTTCTAGAGGGCGCAATTCCTATCCGATTTGGCAGAAATTTTTCATGAAGTATTTTATTCTTACTTTCAACAATTGTTTCAAATAAGGTTCAAATCGGCTCATAACCTGATATAGCTGCCATATAAACCGATCTGGGATCTTGATTTCTTGAGCCTCTAGTGGTCGCTATTATTATCCGATTTGCCTGAAATTTTGTACTACGTATCCTCTCATGATTATCAACATACGTTTTTATTATGATCTGAATCGGTATATAGCCCGATACAGCTCCCATATAAATCGATCTCTCTATTTTCTTGAGCCCCCAAAGGGTGCAATTCTTAGTCGAATTGACTCACATTTTACACAGGTCTCCAACATGTAATTTAATTGTGGTCCAAACCGGACCATTTCTTGATATCGCTCTAATAGCAGAGGAAATCTTTTCTTATATCCTTTTTTTGCCTAAGAAGAGATGCCGGGAGAAGAACTCGGTAAATGCGATCCATGGTGGAGGGTATGTAAGATTTGGCCCGGACGAACTTAGCACGCTTTTACTTGTTATATATAAGATTTGGCTGAAATTGTACAACGGCTTCTTCGATGACCTTTAGTATGCGTGTCAAATACGGTCTGAATCGGTCTGTAGTCTGATACAACTCACCTATAAGCCGATCTCCCTATTTTACTTTTTGAGCCCCTATAAGGTCCAATTCTTATTCGATTTGGCTGAAATTTTACACATAGACTTCTACTGTTGTCTCCAACACTCAATTCATAGCAATTATTTTCTTTTATCCTTTGTTTGGCTTAAAAGAGAGACCAGGAAAGAACTCGAAAAATGCGATCTATAGTGGAGGGCATATAAAATTCGGCCCGGGCGAACTTAGCACGCTTTTACTTGGTTTTTAATACTTTACGAACTTTCAGTGAGAAAGCTGGATTTAATGATTTTGGCATAAAATAGCACTTACTGTCGAAAGAAGTAGAATTATTGCCATAAATTTTACTTTTTTAATATCGAAACCATCAAATGCAATAAAAATAGTTCCAGAAATCAAACTTCTAAAAATTTTGTGAAATTGTTTCGTTCGATTTTTGGGATATAGAAAATTTCCCACTTTCGACAAGCCAATTTTTTTAAGGGACGTAAAGAAATTTGTTTGTTCTGTTGGCTTTGACCGCAGATTTGAGCACAGTGAAATATTATTTAAACATTTTAGGATTTTCTGTTTTGAATACATATTTGATTTTCTTACACGAAAAATTTTTAACACATTTCCTTATGTGTTATATACGAAAATATTAAATGAAATACGATGAGTCATATTGCATGTCTGCAGAAAGGTGGGTATTTAGTTCGTGTTTCACAATGCAATAACCATGTTTTTCACGAATAATTTATTGAAAAACTACAAAAATATCACTCAGATAACGTAGCACTTTTAATAACATTTCATCATAGATAATGAGAATGCCCTAATGAATGAAATGAGAAAGTTTTTTTACTTCAAAGTCTGTTATTTACAAAAAGTAATCGTAAAAAATATAAATTTTCACTGCGAAACGCGAACTTAAGACCCACATTATGTGAGAAAACGTGTTAAAATCGTATTAGACAGCAGACTTTTATCTATGAGAGCAAGTTTGATATTACATTTACAATTAGTGGGCAAAGAAAGAAAAAAGTTTACAATTGCTATAACGTAGAAATCTCTTCGTGTTTCTGATTTCTAGTTCGACCATTTTTTCTTCTTTTATCTCCAATAAATCAGGAAAACTTAATGACTTATGAAGACATGATGGAAATTATAAGCATATAGACATCTTTTCCATCCAAACCGGATTTTCGATTGATTTTAATTAAGGTTCGATGATGAGATTAGCTACATCATTTAAGGAGAATGTACAATAGATGTTTCATGGTAACATTGGTCAAAATTTATTTTTTGAAACATTTAACAATTATACAATAGTTGCTTAATGTTTTCAGTTTGTTTGCGAAAAATCTTATACTAGAAAACAAAACCATTTAAAACCAATAGACCGACACAAACAATAACCTGTTGAAATTATAAACCTATGTGAGAGCAAAAATGAGCGCAAATGAAAGAATTTCATCAAAATACTGAAGCTGATTCGACGAAACATTCACTATGAAACTAAGATATTTGCAAAGACAACCACACTTTGCAGGCTTTGAAAGATTAAGATCAGCCTATAAAAAGTGTGCTGGCAATCAGCGGTCTGACTTTATGACCAAACGTCACCGCCGATAGATCAGTTCAAAGACCCAATAGAGACCACAATTTAAAAAAAAAAATTCAGGTAACTTTACCAATATCGCACTAAGGGTTGGTATTCTATTCTGCTTTCGAAATAGTCGCGGAAATCTTTAATTGTTCCGCGAGCGGAATTTGACAGTTATATTTTGTTTTTATTTTCATACCAGAAGACGTTGTTTATTTATTTTTTTCGTAAATAAATAAAATAACATAAACAAAAATCGAACCATTGAAACCGAAAAACAAACATGATGTCAAATATGATGTCAAGTGTTGCCACTCAAATTTCTTTTTGTCATTTTCCTCACTATAAACTGAGTACTACTCTTTCATCTATTTTCCTCCAGCGTTTCGCCGACGTTTTTTTATATGGAGTTTGACAGCATTCCGCTGAACACCCCCCCCCCACCCCAAAAAATACAATCCTGGCTACGTCCCCATGACAGATATATCTAAATATAGTTCGATCAAAAACATACTCAGTACGAATATCGAAGGGCCTAAAATAGCTTGCTCTGCCAAATTTCAGGTTAATCGTTTTATAAGTGCGGTATATCGTTTTATCGGTCTATATACCCGTCTTCGAACTTTACCATTCCATCATTTAAATCCATTCAATTAAAGCCGTAGATTTTTACGACGATCAAGAATATATTTTCTTTATAGAGTCGGGAATTAATATTTCCATGTGTTGCAAACGAAATGATAAAATGAATGTATCCTCATCCATGGATGGTGGGATATGAAAGTGAAGTATGGACCAATGGGTCTAAAATTTGTTATAGATACCATAATATAGTTTAGATGGTAACCATATCCCGATTAAACTTGAACACATACACGCAAAAAAAACCGCTTGGGAAATTTTTACGACAAACAAACGACTTTAGTCACAAAGTTTTTCTTTATTTGCAACTGTGTAACGTTGCGCTTCAACATATCAAACGGTAGCCATAAACGTAGCATTATTGAACTTAACTAATTTTGTTTGTTTGTATTTAGCAGCTTCGCCTAAGGTAAAATATCTTTTCTTTTGTTGTAATACCAAAAGCTCTTTAATTGCAAAAGTGCTTCGATAGCCGCAAACGATAAGTGGTGTTCTGGACTATTAATTATTCTCTTGTGTTTCTTCTACTAGAGAAAAAGGTTGAGTATTTGAGCGCATAGTGGTTGACAAAAATACTCACATATACGTTTTTTCCTTAGAAACTAGTTTCTTGTACAGATATATGCAAATATAAGAATTTTTTTTCTTATATGGGTAGTGTTTACATTTCTACGTACACAACGTAAGACTGCATGGTTCGAAGTAATGTGGAAATATATATCCACATAGCAACTCACTTAATTTTTGGAGTTGTTGGATCATATGTCCAGACGCATTAATACCTATTTCTCATAATTAAAACGTTCTTATAGATATTTTTACATGTGGAGTTTTCAGCTTTGGTGCTTTAAAAATTTTTCTTGTATACGTTTTTTTCTTATAAGGGTTGTTTCTTATATCAAATCATTTTGCCAACAAGGATCTAAGAAAATACATGGCGTTTTGAAAATGTTTTTTGTTTTTTTTGTACACGATGTGCTTATATCCGTTTTATACTGTATGTCCAATGACAAAAATCATTAGAGTAACATACAAATTACTGCCAGGTACAAAACAACAAAAGAAGAATTTCGAAGGCACATACATTGTTTCGTAATTTTTACGCGATAGGGAAAAATCCATCGCAAAGTGGGTATTAAAATGTGCCAAAACAACCACTCCCATATGCAATTTTTTGTTTTATTTATAGCAAAACGAGCACAGCAGATCATAACACAAAACCATGATGGAGTTGTGCGAAAATAGAAGGGTTTTAATATCATTGTTTATCATAACATTGAAATAAATCCAAACAAACTCTGAAAGAGTTTGAATTACCAACTGGATCTGCATACAATTGGTCAAATAATGAGTTTGAATCATGTTATAATCATATTATGGCTGGTACGATATTCGTTTTTCACAGTTATTTTTTTGAAACACTACAAAATCTCAATGATGACATAATACTTTTATGATTTTTTTACAATTACTTCTGCTATGGTTTTCAACGATTGCGAAAAGTATGACTTTATTCGATCTACAACCTGGTATAGATCCCATATAAACCGATCTCCCGATTAAACATCTTGGGTACCTAGAACGCACAATTTTTATCCAATTTTGTTGAAATTTAACAAAACGGCCTGCTATAATTCTTAAGGAACGTGCCAAGTTTGGTTAAAATCAGTTTACCACTGACTTAGATCTTATACAAACCTCAATTCTCTTTCCATGAAAACACAAAATGAAAGTTTTTTTTGTGTTTTCATGGCATTTTTGATTTTTGTTTTGGGCAAACACGAAAACAAAGAGACATTTGCGGCATGTTTTCATATAAAAACAAAAATGAAAATATTTTTTCATTTCATGTTTTCATGGGCCGAATAACAGCATACGTGATCGAGTGCGCTTTCGTATCGAATGAAAGTTCATTTCGTATTTAATGGATGTTATGCCAGTTGTACAAATAAAAAAATAATTAGTTTCACATCAAGGAAGTTTTCGGTAAGTAAACTCCTTTTTTTGAAAAAAATTTGACGTAGTTTACGATGAAAGAACATGTTTTTGCAATAAATTCCTGCAAGAATTTGTAACAAATATTAAGCTATTTTACCCTGATAATACCTTTTACTCTTGATATATAGTAGTACCTCGATTCATCGTCTAGGTTTAGATCAATTCGATATTCGTCGTCAACAAATTATTCCATCCAACTTCGCTTTACGTCGTTATACGATTTACATAGTCGCTTAGTTTCAAGGCAAAAACCAGTTGATGTGCTGTTTTGCTTGATCGCGTTGTTTTTTTGCTCTGTAATGTCGGAAATCTCAATTTAATCCGATGTGCATGTTTTTATACCCATCACGGAAGGATGGGGGTATATTCATATTGTCATTCCGTTTACAACACATCGAAATATCCATTTCCGACCATATAAAGTGTATATATTCTTGATCAGCGTAAAAATCTAAGACGATCTAGCCATGTCCGTCCGTCTCTCTGTTGAAATCACGCTACAGTCTTTAAAAATAAAGATATTGAGCTGAAATTTTGCACAAATTATTTCTTTGTCCATAAGCAGGTTAAGTTCGAAGATGGGCTATATCGGCTTATATCTTGATATAGCCCCCATATAGACCGATCCGCCGATTTAGGTAGTTGTGAAAGGCCCTTCTACATTCTTCTTCAATTTTTCTCTGATTGGTCCAAATTGTGACATATGTGCCATATAGACCGATATCTCGATTTAAAGCCTTGGCCTCATAAAAGGCTCATTTATAATCCGATTTCACTGAAATTTGACATAGTGACTTATGTAAGACTTTTCGACATCTGGTTCAGTTCGGTTTATTTTTAGATATAGCTACTAAAAAGACCAATATTTTTTTATACACAATGGAACAATGATTAGTACTTACAAGTACTTGGTCCAAATCGGAACATGTTTCGATATAGCTGCTATGGGGCATAAGGTATGCATTTTTCGGAAGATTTTGACGATAGGTGGTTTATATATATGCCCGAAATGGTGGGTATACAAAGTTCGGCCGGGATGAACTTAACGCATATTTACTTGTTTATTTATTAAGTGAATTCGTTTAAGAAAAATCATTTGAAATAATAACAAGTAAAAGCGTGCTAAGTTCGGCCGGGCCGAATATTATATACCCTCCACCATGGATCGCATTTGTTGTATGTTAATGGTCATGAGAGAATCCGTCGGACAAAATTTCAGGCAAATCGGATAATAATTGTGACCTCTAGAGGCTCAAGAAGTCAAGAGCCCAGATCGGTTTATATGGCAGCTATATCAGGTTATGAACCGACTTGAACTTTATTTGACATAGTTGTTGAAAGTAACAATAAAAAACGTCTTGCGAAATTTCAGCCAAATCGGATAGGAATTGCGCCCTTTAGAAGCTCAAGAAGTCAAGTCCCCAGATCTGTTTTAATGACAGCTATATTAGGTTATGAACCGATTTGAACCATATTGGGCACAGTTGTTGGATATCATAACAAAATACTACGTGCCAAAATTCATTCAAATTGGATAAGAATTGCGCCCTCTAGAGGCTCAAGAAGTCAAGACCCAAGATCGGTTTATATGACAGCTATATAAGGTTATGGACCGATTTGAACCATACTTGGCACAGTTGTTGGATATCATAACAAAACACGTCGTGCAAAATGTCATTCCAATCGGGTAAGAATTGCGCACTCTAGAGGCTCAAGAAGTCAAGACCCCAGATCGGTTTATATGGCAGCTATATCAGGTTATGTACCGATTTGAACCATACTTGGCACAGTTGTTGGATATAATAACGAAACACGTCGTGCAAAATTTCATTCCAATCGGATAAGAATTGCGCACTCTAGAGACTCAAGAAGTCAAGACCCAAGATCGGTTTATATGGCAGCTATATCAAAACATGGACCGATATGGTCCATTTACAATACCAACCGACCTACACTAATAAGAAGTATTTGTGCAAAATTTCAAGCGGCTAGCTTTACTCCTTCGGAAGTTAGCGTGCTTTCGACAGACAGACGGACGGACGGACGGACGGACAGACGGACGGACATGGCTAGGTCGACATAAAATTTCACGACGATCAAGAATATATATACTTTATGGGGTCTCAGACGAATATTTCGAGTAGTTACAAACAGAACGACGAAATTAGTATACCCCCCATATTATGGCGGAGGGTATAAAAAAATATGTTGAATAAACCAATATTGAAATTCTTAGCCGTTACGACAGTAGTGAGAAGGTTTATATTGCTAACGAATTAGGGTTGCCATAGACAACAATACGACCAATATTGAAAATTAGTGATTAAATTCGTTAACCTGCATCTGCACTCGGAACTTGCACTCTCGAAGCATAATAAGTCGGTTAAATTTGTAGACGTAACAAAGGATAAGAATTGGTATGCTTTATCAGATAATGGACCGATTCGGGCCATGGCCATACCCATTATAGAAGGCATTGTTCAAGTTTTCAGCCAAATCGAACAAGAGTTGCGCCCTATAGGGGCTCATGAAATATAATCGGGTGATAGGTTAACGGGAGCTTTATACAAATTTGAACCGATATGACCCATATACAATCCCAACCGACCTACACTAATAGGAACTATTTGCGCCTAGCTTTACTCCTTCAAAAGTTAGCGTGGTTTTCAAAGACGTATAGACGGACGGACATGGCTAGATCGACTTAATATGTCATGGCGATCAAGAATATAATGGGTGATTTTTTTGAGGTTAGGATTTTCATGCATTAGTATTTGACAGATCACGTGGGATTTCAGACATGGTGTCAAAGAGAAAGATGCTCAGTATGCTTTGACATTTCATCATGAATAGACTTACTAACGAGCAACGCTTGCAAATCATTGAATTTTATTACCAAAATCAGTGTTCTGTTCGAAATTTTGACAAATTTTGTTCAGCGATGAGGCTCATTTCTGGTTGAATGGCTACGTAAATAAGCAAAATTGCCGCATTTGGAGTGAAGAGCAACCAGAAGCCGTTCAAGAACTGCCCATGCATCCCGAAAAATGCACTGTTTGGTGTGGTTTGTACGCTGGTGGAATCATTGGACCGTATTTTTTCAAAGATGCTGTTGGACGCAACGTTACGGTGAATGAACACATTTCGAACCGAACACTGATTTTGGTAATAAAATTCAATGATTTGCAAGCGTTGCTCGTTAGTAAGTCTATTCATGATGAAATGTCAAAGCATACTGAGCATCTTTCTCTTTGACACCATGTCTGAAATCCCACGTGATCTGTCAAATACTAATGCATGAAAATCCTAACCTCAAAAAAATCACCCTTTATATGGGGTCTTAGACCAATATTTCGATGTCTTGCAAACGGAACGACGAGGTTAGAACACCCTTATTCTATGTTGGAGGGTATAAAAATGTTATGTATGTGTCTAAATGTGTCAATACCGCCCAGCGGGAAACTTCAGAATGTTTGATGTTTAGAAACCTTCCATAAGGCCTATAATTCAACCTCTAACAAAGCAAAACAAACTCTAAAAGCCCTCCCAAATTTTGTCATTGTATAAGCACTTGTATCGAATCTTTTTCACTTTACATATTCACTTCGTTCAGAAGAATAAAAGAAAACCATCATAAGGTAATTTCTGAGCAACGAGTTCATCATGTCTTTACACATAATCAAGCCGATATCAAAGAGAGAAGATTCTTAAGAGAAAAAGTTCAAATTAAGTTGTCTCCCTCAAATAAAATTGAGAGAGCATTATTGTTTTGTTTTTTGTTGTCCTACTCGTTTAAATCATCCTACGGCATGCGGTCTTCTGTAAGCATTATATTTTTGGACACGCCTTGTTACATAGCAAGGAGTAGGGAAGGTCTCTGGCATGTCTTGTGTCTCCAAAATAAGACCTTTAAGAAGTAGCTTTTACTCCTGAACTTTCCTACTGGGCAGTGACGAGCACACAATTGCAGTGTGTGCAAACGTATGTACTTACATGGGATTTTTTCTCGTGTACGTACACGGTAATGTGCAATAGTATGAGTTTTTTTGCCCATCAATGACCCAGCGGATAACTTGAGAAGGACCCACATTTAGAAACCTTCCATACAACCTATAAATCAACATCAAAAAAGCTAAGTAAGCTCTAAAGGTCCTTCTAAATCTTCCCTTAAATAACTCCTGATTTTTGAATCTCTTTCACTTTCTAAATTCTTTCAGTCGAAAAGCACTTGTTTGCACAAGGAAACAAAAAAAACTCGCTTTTTTCATCCCCGAGTTAAAACGATGACAATCGTCATCGACAAGTCAAAGCAAAACAAAAGAGCGAAGAAATCCAACGAAGAAAAAACAAGTAAAAGCGTGCTAAGTTCGGCCGGGCCGAATCTTTTATACCCTCCACCATGGATCGCATTTGTCGAGTTCTTTTCCCGGCATCTCTTCTTAGACAAAAAAGGATAAAAGAAAAGATTTGCTCTGCTATTAGAGCGATATCAAGATATGGTCCGGTTCGGACCACAATTAAATTATATGTTGGAGACCTGTGTAAAATGTCAGCCAATTCGAATAAGAATTGCACCCTTTGGTTGCTCAACAAATAAAATAGAGAGACCGATTTAAATGGCAGCTATATCAGGTTATGGACCGATTTGGACCATACTTGGCACAGTTGTTGAAAGTTATAGCGAAACACGTCGTGCAATATTTCAATCCAATCGGAAAAGACTGGCGCCTTCCAGAGGCTCAAGAAGTCAAGACCCAAGATCGGTTTATATGGCAGCTATATCAAAACATGAACCGATATCACAGTTATTGGATATCATAACAAAACACGTTGTGCAAAATTTCATTGCAATCGGATAAGAATTGCACCCTCTACAGGCTCAAGATGTCAAGACCCAAGATCGGTTTATATGGCAGCTATATCAAAACATCGACCGATATGGCCCATTTATAATCCCAACCGACCTACACTAGTAAGAAGTGTTCTTGCAAAATTTCAAGTGGCTAGCTTTACTCCATCGAAAGTTAGCGTGCTTTCGACAGACGGACGGACATGGCTAGATCGATATAAAATATCACGACGATCAAGAATATATATACTTTATGGGGTCTCAGACGAATATTTCGAGTAGTTACAAACATCCTATGGTGGAGGGTATAAAAAAACAACAAAGCTATAAAAACCAGTTTGGGTTCAGTTGTTTATTTTTGTTGTAATATATATTAGGCTTTTGACAATGTAGATAGCACATTGGTTAAGCAAATAAAATTCTTATTCTGAAAATAGATGTTCATAGATTTCAACATAAAAAGGAAAATTTTAAATAATATTGTCTCTCTCAAATGAAATTGAGAGAATTATTGTTTTGTTGTTGTTGTTGAATTCTGTAAGCTCCTCTTTTGGCTATGAGAAGGGAAAGCCGTATATTTTTGGATACGCTTTGTTAAATATCAAGGAGTGGGGAAGTTCTCTGGCATGCCTAGTGTCTGCAAAATAAGACCTTTTAGAAGCAGCTTTTACTGCTGAACTTTCCCGCTGGAGATTTATACATTCAAATACTCACCCTTTCTCTCTAGTACGAGAGATACAAGTACATAATTATTAGTCCGGTTAACAAATAATCGTTTGTTGCTATTGAAGCACTTTTGCCATTAAAGAGTTTTTGGTTTTACAACAAAAAAGGTCCTTTCACCGTAATCGAAGCTGCTAAAGGATTTAAAATAAATGAAGTTAGTTACGTCCAATATTGCAACGTTTACGGCCAACGTTTGAGATGTTGAAGCGAAGCGATAAGAGTTTCAAAATTTAGTTTGTCGTAAAAATGTCCCAAAATTTTTATTTTTTTGCGTCTATATACAATTTGTGTTAAAGTTTTTATAAAAATTTATCGTTTAAACAATCGCTTTCCTAAATTTCAAAAGTTCCCGTTCAATAAAGATATACATAATTCACAATAGAGAGATTTCGAACGACTTTACTCGTTCACGCATGCGGTAATTCGGCCCCAGTCTTTTGTTACAGAATTTTTTACGGCCGTATTCACAAAAATTAATACAGCTCTAATTTCAGTTTTTTTTTTTTAAATTGTGTGTTTCTTTTGAAATAGAGGGGTACCAAAACGCACTGTTTCAAATTTCCTCAAAATCGGATGAAAAATGCTCCTTTTATGAGCTAAATAATCTATATGGGGAGATCGGTCTATATGGCAGCAATATATGGTCCGATCTGGACGATGTTCGACACAAAGAGGTAGATGTCTATCAAAACGCACTGTTTCAAATTTCATCAATCTCGGATGAAAAATGCTTCTTTTATGGGCTCTATACACTATATCGGAAGATAGGTCTATATGGTAGCTATATCCAAATATTGCCCGATCTGGACGATATTCAACAAAAGGGTGTAAAGGGTTACCAGAACTCGCTATGTCAAATTTCATCGAAACAGGATAAAAAATGCTCCTTTTATTGGCTCATTACACTATATCCTGAGATCGATCTAAATGGCAGCTATATCCACATATGGTCCAATCTGGACCACATTTTACGTAAATGGGTAGGGGTCTACCAGAACACACTGTTTCAAATTTAATCGAATTCGGGTAATAAATTTATCTTTTATGGCCTCAATACCCTATATCAGGAGTTCGGGCGGTCGGTCTATAAGGTAGCTATATCCAAATATAGTCCGATCTGAATTACACTTCACTGAAATGGGTAGGGGTCTATCAGAACTCACTGTGCCAAATTTCATCGAAATCGGATGAAAAATTACCAATTTATTGCCTAGAGGCTTTAAGTTTAGAGATCGGCTATATAAAACTAAAACCCGATTTTATCAGATCAGGTTTATGTACAAAGAATACGAAATCATCAATTGTTTGCAAATGTTTTTATACCCAATTATAAATACTCAAATAAATACCCAGAAAGGTATTTGTTGGGTATTTACCCAATAAATACGCAAGCGTTGGGTACCCCTTTACTGTCACATAAAGAATTATTGGCGTAAAATAAAAAGTGTTCCTATACCAAAAAGAGGAAAAAATCTCGATATCTTTACAAATTATAGATCCATAGCCCTTATTTCAGTCCTTCTGAAAACAATGAATCTTATCATTAAAGATCGTTTGCAGAAATTTATAGAGGAGAACCATATTTTACCCAAAAGCACACGTAAGCGAACAGGAAGCACATTTCAGTGTCAATGTGCACCAATGAGATGCTCTACACAATCAATACTCACAAGCAAAGGGGAGATGAAATACAATAATTCTCTTTTCTTTAGACTTTCTAAAACTTACGACTGGGTAAAAATTCAAATTTTACATAAACATTAAAGCGAGCTCAAATGTTCATGTGATATCCTCAACTGGATAGTAAATTTTCTCAAACAAAGAACACTCGTTCTGGGCAATTATTCTCTCGAGATTAACAATGGTCTACCCAAGGCAGTTGTCTAAGTCCCACAATGTTCAATATAAACACCATCGGATTACATGTTATAGCTGATCAACATACCACAAGGATTTCCACTCACAAGGATTTCGACACGACCAAAGCCATGCTTCAAAGTCAACCATTTTTGCAATATGCTAGCTACCCTAAACTTACAATATAAACCTAAAAAAACTGCAGTAATGTATGTTGCCAAAGGCGGACGCAAATGTCCACACATAAAGATTAACAACACCAGATAATCGGCAGTTACCAATATAAAATTCCTAGGGAGGCATGTTAAAAACAGACCCACACTGAAAAACATTACGAGGAAACAATTTTTCCACGTCACTAAATGCTTTGAAAATGGTTTATTCAGCTGAACATGGTCTTAATCCCACAACTACTTTCAGCTTATCAAAGCCTTTGCTTAAAAACCGAGTGCCCTGCTTCCTCAATGTCTCATATGCCTTCCCCTTACCCTAAATTTCAGAAACGCAAGATATCGGAGATGGGTGGTGCGATTTAAGCGAAATTGTGTGCTCTCATATAGTACCCTAAAAATAAAAATTTGGTATGCAAATTTCGGATGGAGTATGTACCAAACATATTTTTACACCGATCACGACAAAATGGGACTCAAAGGAAAAATATTTAGGATAAGAAAACGTATCTGATATCCAATTGTCGGACCAAGTGTTAGGGGGACCACCCCAAACCACCCCAAAATTGGACATATTTACCGACCATGGCAATATGGGACTTAAATGAAAGGTATTTGCGAGGAGAATACGAATCTAATATCCAAATGTGGGACCAGGACTTATTTACTGACCATGGGAATATGGTGCTTAAATAAAAGGTATTTGAGTGTAGAATTTGAATCTGATATCCAAATATGGGCCCAAGTGCTTGGGGGCCGCTTCTTCCTAAAAACATCCCCCAAAGGGGACAAATTTACGACCATAGCAGTATGGGGCTCAAATGATAGGTCTTTGGGAGTAAAGCTCGAATCTGATACCAATATTCTGGAAAAGTGTCTATGGGGTAACAACACCACCCAAATAGGAAGTAGTTTGCTGACTATTGCAATATGAGGCGCAAATAAGAGGGTTTTTAGAGTAGAAAACGAATCCGATATATATTTTCAAGGCCAACTCACAGAGTGGCCGCCCATCCCACAAAACACCCCCCAAGCCCGTTATATTTGCCGACTATGGAAATATGGGGCTCAAATTAAAGGTATTTTGGATTAGACCACGTATCTGATATCAACATTAGGGACCAACTGTCTAGGGGACGTCTGACCACCATAACAACCCCCCAAATAGTACGTATTTGCTCACCAAGACAATTAGGGTCTTAAAGACAGTGGAACTAAATATTTATAGTTTTTAGGGCCAATACCACAAACCGGACATATTTGCTGACTTTTGCAATATGGAGCTTAAATGAGATTAGAAAACGAATTTGATACCCAATTTTGAGGTCAATCGCAATATGGGGTACAAATAAATCATATATAGATATATGAGAATAGAGCACGTTGCTGATATATTTTCCGGGCTTAGTGTTTGGGGGACCACCCCAATCCCCAAACACCCCTAAATCGGACATATTTACCGACCATGTCAATGTGGAGCTTAAATGAATGGTATTGGGCGGTAGAGCAAGAATCGATACCCACTTTCGGGACTAATTTTCTGGGGGTCTACACCTTTTCCAAAATATCCCACAAACAGCAATTTTTTACTGACCATCGAAAAATGGGACTCAAATAAAGGTATTTGGAAGCGGAATACGAATTTGATATCCAAATGTATAACCATGTATTTAGGGCATCACCCGTTCCCCAAAACACCCCCAAAAGGGTAAAAATTTTTCGACCATGCCAATATGTGGCTCAAATGAAAGGTACTTGAAATTAGAAAACGAATATGATAACTTATTTATGTGTTTGGGGGACGCCTCATCGTGTAAACTCTCCTAAACCAATGACAATATGGGGTTTAAATAAATGGTATTTGAAAGAATGGAAGTAAGAATTCTGATATTTATTCAGGGCCAAGTATCTGGGGGACTACCTCACCTCTGAAAACACCCCCTAAATTAGATATCATGAGAATATCGGTCTGAAATGGAGTATTTTAAGAATGAGTATACCTTAGATCCAAACTTAAATTTGTAGACCAATAAAGTTATGGGATTCAGACTGTTAGTCAAGCGATTTACTATTTTCGAAGCATGGTATTTCACTAACAGCTCCTTAATTGTCGAAAATAAATATTCCAAGGAAACTTTTGTTCCATATAAAGTAAAAGAAGGGGCAGCGCAGCGGGCCCGAGTCTGCCAGTTCAGAATAAAATCCAAAACGTCCTCACACAAAGCCATCGACCTCATCATTGAAGACGGTTTCGAAAAAGCGGCGGTACTCACTAACAGCAAAGATGCATGTCTACTGCTTTATGACAGCTAGCAAGTTTGTTTTGGATTTTATAGGTAGTTGACTTATCATTTCGTAAGAGATGCCGTCTAGACCAGCAGAAGAAGTTTTTTTCTTTTTTTGAGTATACTTGTTAGTTTTTCTAGGGACAATTCAGTGGTTTTCTCTGGAGAAATCGTGAGAGTGGTGATTGGTGAGTTGTCCTGATCTTGATTAAGTTTTGATTTAAAGCTTTGTTTTTTTGCCACTTTAGCTACTTTTGGGAAATCTTTAATTGCCTCAATTGAGTTGATCGTTTACGTTGTTGTGGTTTATATCATTATACCCTCCACCATAAGATGGGGGGTATACTAATTTCGTCATTCTGATTGTAACTACTCGAAATATTCGTCTGAGACCCCATAAAGTATATATATTCTTGATCTTCGTGAAATTTTATGTCGATCTAGCCATGTCCGTCCGTCTGTCCGTCCGTCCGTCCGTCCGTCTGTCTGTCGAAAGCACGCTAACTTCCGAAGGAGTAAAGCTAGCCGCTTGAAATTTTGCACAAATACTTCCTATTAGTGTAGGTCGGTTGGTATTGTAAATGGGCCATATCGGTCCATGTTTTGATATAGCTGCCATATAAACCGATCTTGGGTCTTGATTTCTTGAGCCTCTAGAGTGCGCAATTCTTATCCGATTGGGATGAAATTTTACACGACGTGTTTTGTTATGATATCCAACAACTGTGCCATGTATGGTTCACATCAGTCCATAACCTGATATAGCTGCCATATAAACCGATCTTGGGTCTTGACTTCTTGAGCCTCTAGAGTGCGCAATTCTTATGCGATTGGAATGAAATTTTGCACGACGTGCTTTGTTATAATATCCAACAACTGTGCCATGTATGGTTCACATCGGTCCATAACCTGATATAGCTGCCATATAAACCTATCTGGGGTCTTGACTTCTTGAGCCTCTAGAGTGCGCAATTCTTATCCGATTGGAATGAAATTTTGCACGACGTGTTTTGTTACGATATCCAACAACTGTGCCAAGTATGGTTCAAATCGGTCCATAACCTTATATAGCTGTCATATAAACCGAACTTGGGTCTTGAATTCTTGAGCCTCTAGAGGGCGCAATTCTTATCCAATTTGAATGAATTTTGGCACGTAGTATTTTGTTATGATATCCAACAACTGTGCCAAATATGGTTCAAATCGGTTCATATCCTGATATAGCTGTCATATAAACAGTTCTGGGGACTTGACTTCTTGAACTTCTAGAGGACTCAATTTCTATCCGATTTGGCTGAAATTTCGCAAAACGTTTTTTATTGTTACTTTCAACAACTATATCAAATAAAGTACAAGTCGGTTATTAACCTGATATAGCTGCCATATAAACTGATCTGGGATCTTGACTTCTTGAGCCTCTAGAGGTCGCATTTATTATCCGATTTGCATGAAATTTTGATCGACGGATTCTCTCATGACCATTAACATACGTGTTTATTATGGTCTGAATCGGTCTATAGGTCGATCTCTCTATTTTACTTCTTGAGCCCACAAAGGGCGCAATTCTTATTCGAATTGGCTGACATTTTACACAGGTCTCCAACATATAATTTAATTATGTTCCAAACCGGACCATATCTTGATATCGCTCTAGTTGCAGAGCAAATCTTTTCTTATATGGAGTATATTCATTTTGTCATTCCGTTTGCAACACATCGAAATATCTATTTCCGACCCTATAAAGTATATTTATTCTTGATCAGCGTAAAAATCTAAGACGATCTAGCCATGTCCGTCGGTCTGTCCTTCTGTCCGTCTGTCTGTTAAAATCACGCTACAGTCTTTAAAAATAGAGATATTGAGCTGAAATTTTGCACAGATTCTTTTTTGTCCATAAGCAGGTTAAGTTCGAAGATGGGCTATATTGGACTATATCTTGATATAGCCCCCATATAGACCGATCCGCCGATTTAGGGTCTTAGGCCCATAAAAGCCACATTTATTATCCGATTTCGCTGAACAGTGAGTTGTGTTAGGCCCTTCGACTTCCTTTGTCAATTTGGCTCAGATCGGTTCAGATTTGGATATAGCTGCCATATAGACCGATATCTAGGTTTTAGGTTTTGGGGCAGTTCGGCCCGGCCGAACTTAACGCCTTTTTACTTGTTTTTTTTTGTGCTGCTAATATTTCTGAACATCACTGTCCCACCAGTACTTCGGCATGTTTTTAATAGGTTAAGTGCGTTTTTTAATTTCGGAAACAAGGGTTTTTTAATATCGTCCATACTGGAGTTTAATTCCTCGATTTTTAGGTAATTGAGAAGTTTTTTTAGCTAGAAACATTTTTGACTTCATTGATGTATTTTTAGTGCTTATAATCACCGGAAAGTGATGGCTTCCAACTATGGTGGTATTGTAAACACTCCACTTGATTTCAATATTAATACTAGCTGACCCGAGCCCTCTCCGCTGCGCCTTCTTTTACTTTATAGGGAGCAACATTTTCCTTTGAATATTTTTTTTTTCGACAATTAAAGAGCTTTTAGGGCAATACCATGCTACGGAAATGTTATATCGCTTGACTAACAGTTTACCAATATAAGTGCCTTTATTTGTATCCCATATGATCTTTATTGGGCTACGAATTCAAGTTTGGATGTAAAATACTTTATTTCAGCCCGATATTCTCTTCATATCTGATTTAGGGGTTAATTTGAGAATTTGAGAAAATATGTATCGAATTCGTGTTCTACTCTTAACCCCTCTTATCTAAGCCTCATATTGCAATAGTCAGCAAATACTTCCTATGTGGGTAGTTTTGTGTGGGTTGGGTAGCCCCATAAACACTTTTCCAGAATATTGATATCAGGTTCGTGCTTTACTCCCGAAGACCTTTCATTAGAGCCCCATATTGCTATGGTCGTAAATTTGTCCCCTTGGGGTATGTTTTTGGGGGAGAGGCTCCCCCAAACACTTGGTCCCATATTTGGATATCAGATTCGAATTCTACACTTAAATACCTTTTATATAAACTCCATATTCCTATGGTCAGTAAATAAGTCCAGTTTGGGGGGTGTTTTGGGGAAGGGGTGGACTCCCAGAAACGTGTCCCACATTTGGATATTAGATTCGTATTCTACTCGCAAATACCTTTCATTTGAGTCCCATATTGCCATGGTCGGTAAATATGTCTGATTTAGGGGTGTTTTGTTGGTTGGAGTGGCCCCCTTAACACTTGGTCCGACGATTGGATATCAGATACGTTTTCTTATCCTAAATACCTTTCCTTTGACTTCCATATTGTCGTGATTGGTCTAAATATATGTTTGGTAGGTTTTAGGGTAAGGAGGCCCCCCTAGGTACCCCATTTGAAATTTGGATACCAAATTTTTGTTTCTAGGGTACTATATGAGAGCATATATACAAAAAATTTCGCTTAAATCGCACCACCCAAATTAGGGTAAGGGGGAGGGTCTAGAGGAGGAGGGTATAGAACTGTTAGTCTATTGTGGAAGCTTGTCTCAGGGTAGGAGGGTTAAAACAATAATACCGAAAACAGTCAAAGGTTAGTTTCTTTATTTTATTTATTCGAAAGATAGACAACTTGTCAAAACAATAGTGAAAAGAATATGATCAACTTTGAACACACTCTCCTGTACTTCTCGCGATATTTTTCTTTTTTCGGAATTGCTTGACAATTCAAATAATTTCTATCTCCCAGTAGATTTTTTGATATAGCTGCCCTATAAACCGATCTTGGATCTTGACTTCTTGAGCCTCTAGAGGGTGCAATTCTCATCCGATTTGGCAGAAATTTTGTACATCGGCTTCTCTCATGACCTTCAACATACGTTTCCAATATGGTCTAAATCGATCAATAGCTTGATACAGCTCCCATATAAACCAATTTCCACATTTTACTTATTGAGCCCCTACTAGGCGCAATTCTTATCAGAATGAACTGAAATATTACACAATGACTTCTACAATGTTCAGCATTCATTTATGGTCCGGATCGGAATTAAACTTGAAATAGCTCCAATAGCATAACAGTTCTTATTCAATATTCTTTGTTTGCCTTAAAAGAGATACCGCGCATAGAACTCGACAATTGCGATCCTTGGTGGAGGGTATATAAGATTCGGCCCGTCCGAACTTAGCACGCTCTTAGTTATGTTTATTTAAAAATTGGAAAGTCCGCACACAAAAATCTTCTTGCACTTAACAATAAAAGTATGGTCAAGTTCGGACTGTGCATACATATATTGTACAGCTTATACGATACATAGTTGCATAAATACCGATCTGCAATAGAACACATAGTAGTTCGAATAGTTCGAACTACATTGGGATATAGCTGACATATTGGGTTGCTCAAAAAGTAATTGCGGATTTTTTAAAAGAAAGTAAATGCATTTTTAATAGAACTTAGAATGAACTTTAATCAAATATACTTTTTTTACACTTTTTCCTAAAGCAAGCTAAAAGTAACAGCTGATAACTGACAGAAGAAAGAATGCAATTACAGAGTCACAAGCCGTTGGAAAAATTTGTCAACTCGGACTATATGAAAAATCCGCAATTACTTTTTGGGCAACCCAATAGATTTGTTTTAGAAAAAGTAGGAGTACGCCCAACTAAAAAACAACAATTAATTTCTGTATACAAATATTTTGTTTTCACCAGATTTTTGTGCTTAAGAATAATTTATTATCAATTGCCTAAATATTATAACAATAAATTATGCAATTAAATCTATAATCATTTCCCAAAAATATGCTGTTCAAAATAATTAGAATTTTGACATAACTTGAAAACTTTAAAGCAAAAGGCACAGAAATTCGCAAAATTAATTAATAAAATCTTCAATTATTTCTGTTTCTAGAGTAATAAACTGTTTAATGATGACTTACGCACTTTCGATGCATGGAGTCCCAAATATATCCTGGGATCAACTTGCAGAGTATCTCCTTAAACAGATTTTAGCTTTACAATTGTGGAGGCCACCATAGCGCAGAGGTTAGCATGTCCGCCTATGACGCTGAATGCATGGGTTCGAATCCTGGCGAGACCATCAGAAAACATATTCAGCGGTGGTTTTCCCCTCGTAATGTTGGCAACATTTGTGAGGTACTATGCCGTGTAAAACTTCTCTCCAAAGAGGTGTCGCACTGCGGCACACCGTTCGAACTCGGCTATAAAAAGGAGGCCCCTTATCATTGAGCTTAAACTTGAACCGGACTGCACTCATTGATATATGAGAAGTTGGCCCCTTTGCCTTAGTGGAATGTTCATGGGCAAATTTGCAATTTGCATTTGCTTTATATTATATGTTGGGCAGATCTCCGACATACTGTCTAGACCC
Organism: Stomoxys calcitrans; assembly: GCF_963082655.1. NCBI lineage: Eukaryota > Metazoa > Arthropoda > Insecta > Diptera > Muscidae > Stomoxys > Stomoxys calcitrans. Next base: position 112,904,544 of record NC_081552.1, on the reverse strand, counting down.
AGTTCTACCAAATAATACAATTCGATATTCGTCGGCCAACAATATTTTCCTCCATTTATCGGTAATCACACAATCAACGATCGTCAATAGTTGATTTTTTACGTTTGTGTCATAGTGTTTCAGACTTTTTTTATGTGATGAGCCATTTTCAATGATTACTATCTCCATAATTTCTCTATTACTTTTCCTAATATTTGGTTAGTTTTCGTAGTTTGGGGTAATTATTGCCTCTCCTTGGAACAGTGCTTTCTTCGTCCTATTATTGCAAATATTATTGTAAAAAATTAATTAATTACAATTGAAACAGCTTAATGCGACTTTTCTTTATCTGGTTTTCAGTTTTTGTTTAAAATTTAAAGCTGTTTAATTTTTTTTATTACAAATCATTCATACTGCATTTTTTTAAACAAGGTCACTGAGTGACCAAATAAAACAACAAAATAAAACACTCAATAGCCTCAAAAATATAACATTTATAATGAGCTTTTATTGGTTATTTTACTTCTAAGTACCCTTCTATGTAGCCTTAGAATATCACTAATTTTGGATATTGATATACCAACAAATTTGCTGCTCTTCCGGGTCTTGGGCGCATAGAACTCTTACATCGTCCTCTAATCGCAAAAAAGATGTAATGCCTCCTTTTGGGCCTGTATATGCCAAAAACTTGACAGGAGAAGGTTTTCATTTAAGATATCATAGCATAACTTCGAATGAAATATGATTTTTATATATGTATCATTTCTTTTGCTGATCTATCTAGTGGTGCAAAAATTTTATGCATTTAAATAAAGATAATGGTATTTTCGGCACTTACATCTTTTTTGCTGTCACATAAATTTTAGGTAATTTAGAGGTAAGTGGAATCCATTGTTTGAAACAAGCTAGAAGTCTCAATTTAAGACCGATTTGAATGCAATTTAGCACATAGATTCATTTAACACACCTAAATATCTGTGTCAAATTTCGTTCATATCCGACCATATTTGAATATAGCTGCATATAGACCGATCTCCCGATATATGGTCTTGGGACCATAAAGGATGAATTTGTTATCCAATTTCGCTTAAATTTAGAACAGAGATTCGTGTTAGGGTCCTCAACATACTTTGTGAATATGGCCTAAAGCGGATTTTTTTTATATAGCTGTCGTATAGACCGATCTGCGATTAAATCTCGAAAGAATGCTTAATCTATACTCAATACTCTATATCAATGAAATTTTAAACTTGTCCGCTATCGTCTTAATCGGAACGTAATATGATATAGCTGTAAAACTGTATGTCGATTTTTTGACTAAAATTCTTGCTTTATAAATAGTGCTTTCTTGTTGGATTTCGGCCCGGCCCGGCCCGGCCCAACTTAACTTGTTTTTAGGTGCTTTATTTGCTTCAATAGTACTTATTATCGGGGATTTGCTTTAATAGTACTTATCGGATGGAAGAGGCCGAAACTGGGACGCTCAGCTCCCTTATTCCCAAATATATCTAATGCCTAATCCCATAGTCCTTAAATTTTAATCCAATACTTTCTAATCGATCCATAATTCCGTCTGGGGGGTTTCCTTGGGTGTTCCCAAATTTGGATATGACCTTCGTACTTTACTTGCAAACGCCTTTTACTTGTGTCCCATATAGTTCCGAAAGACCAATATGTGTTAATCAGTGACCCCAACTTCGAATATTAGATTCGCACTGTACTTCCAAAGACTTTAAATTTGAGTCAAATTATATCCCGGTCGGCCAATATATCCCTCTGGCGGTTTGCTTGAGGATTGGGTGCCTCTCAGATATTTGGCCCTAATTTTAAACAACCGATTCGTACTCTACTTTCATATATAAATCTTTTTATTATGATAACTTTGCAGTTTATTTGTTTGTGTTACTTGTGTCAGACGAAAATTATGTAGGTGCCCATCGCTGTCACAGAATTTGCCCACCAAAATTAAAATGGCAACTACACGAAAATTGCTTCAGCTATAATAATGGAAATCAGGCGGTATCTTTGCATAGAAAATACATATACATACTTACAATATATAATCTAAACCGATTTCTAGCGATTTTGATTGAGATTTTCAGATGGTTAATAAAACCATTTGTGACCAATATTATTAGATCTGTAAAAATATAAGTTAAAACGACCTAATAATTGAAAATCAGGCGTTTCAAACATAAAGAGTTTATGTATAACTAAACCTGAACCGATTCTGAAGAAATTTGACAAAAAGTTCAAATGGATAACAAAAGAAACAGCGCATTTCATGCAGATCAGTGGAAAATTGTAGTTACTACAGCAGAATAAATGTTAATCGGGAGTTAGATGTATAGGATTGGTAACAAAACAATACATGCCAAATTTGGTATAGATGGGTTACAAATTGTGGGTACTACGACCTCATAAGTGTAAATCTGGCGACACATATATGTATATATATATAAGAGCTAAATCCATATCTGATTTTTATAAAATTTGGCAGTTATGTTTAGATTGGTAACAAAACAATCTGTGCCAAATTTTAAACAGATCGGCTGAAAATTATAGTTAATGCGGCATTATAAGTGTAAATCGGGGAAACTTATAAATGGGAGCAATATCCAAATCTGATGAAAATTTGCAGTTACGTTACATCGGAAACAAACAAACCGTGCCAAATTTTTCTACGCTCCAATTGGGGTATATTAATTTCGTCATTCTGTTTGTAACTCCTAAAAATATTCGTTTAAGACCCCATAAAGTATATATATACTAGCTGACCCGGGCCCGCTTCGCTGCGCCTTCTTTTACTTTATATGGAACAAAAGTTTCCTTGGAATATTTATTTTCGACAATTAAAAAGCTTTTAGTGAAATACCATGCTACGAAATTAGTATATCGCTGGACTAACAGTTTTAAAATATAAGTGCCTTTATCTGAATCCCATATGATCTTTATTGGTCTACGAATTTAAGTTTGGATATAAGGTGTACTCCATTCTTAAAATACTTCATTTCTGCCCGATATTCTCATGATGTCTGACTTAGTAGTGTTTTCGGGGGAGAGGTGGTCCCCCAGATACTTGGCCCTGAAAAAATATCAGCATCGTGCTCTTCTCTCAAATACCAATTATTTAAACCCCATATAGCCATTTGTTTAAGAGGGTTTACAGGATGAGGCGTCCCCCAAACACATGGCCCGAAAATATGATATCAAATTCGTTTTCTAATCTCAAATACCTTTCAGTTGAGCCACATATTAGGCATGGTCGAAAAATGATTTTCCTTTGGGGGTGTTTCGGGAAGGGGGCGATGCCCTAAATACATGGTCCAACATTTGGATATCAAATACGTATTCTACTCCCAAATACCTTTATTTGAGCCCCATATTGCGATGGTCAGTAAAAAAAAACTGTTTGTGGGGTATTTTGGGAAAGGTGTAGACCCCCAGAAAATTGTTCCCGAAAGTGGCTATCAATTCTTGCTCTACCCCCCAATACCTTTCATTTAAGCTCCTAATGTACATGGTCGTTAAATATGCCCGATTGAGGTGGTCCCCCAAACACTGAGCCCCGAAGATATATCAGCAACGTGCTCTATTCTCATATATCTATGTATCATTTATTTGAACCCCATATTGCCATTGCCCTCAATATTGCATATCAAATTAGTTTTCTAATCTCATTTAAACTCCTTATTGCAAAAGTCAGCAAATATGTCCGGTTTGAGGTATTGGCCCTAAAAATTATGAATATTTAGTTACACTGTCTTAAAGACCCAAATTGTCTTGGTGAACAAATGCGTCCTACTTGGTGGTTGTTATGGTGGTGGGACGTCCGCTAGACAGTTGGTCCCTAATGTTGATATCAGATACGTGGTCTACTCCAAAATACCTTTAATTTGAGCCCCACATTTCCATAGTCGGCAAATATGACCGGCTTGGGGGTGTTTTGGGGGATGGGTGGCCACTCAGTGAGTTGGCTTTAAAAATATATATCGGATTCGTGTTCCACTTTAAAAACCCTCTTATTTGAGCCTCATATTGCAATTGTCAGCAAATACTTACTATTTGGGTGGTGTTGTGGGGGTGGTGTGGCCGCATAGACACTTTTCCCGAATATTGATATCAAATTCGTGCTTTACTCCCGAAGACCTTTCATTTGAGCCCCATATTGCTATGGTAGTAAATTTGTCTCCTTTGGGGGATGTTTTTGGTGAGAGACGGCCCCCCAAACACTTGGTCCCATGTTTGGATATCAGATTCGTATTCTACATTCAATTACCTTTTATTTAAGCCCCATATTCCCATGGTCAGTAAATAAGTTCTGTTTGGGGGTGTTTTGGGAAATGATTTGGATATCAGATTAGTATTCTACTCGCAAATACCTTTCATTTGAGTCCCATATTGCCATGGTCGGAAAATATGTTTGATTTAGGGGTGTTTTGGGGCTTGGGGTGGTCCCCCTAGCACTTGGTCCGACAATTGGATATCATATATATTTTCTTATCCTAAATACCTTTCATTTGAGTCATATATTGTCGCGATTGGTCTAAATATATGTTTGGTAGGTTTTAGGGTGGGGCAGCACCCATAGGTACCGCATCCGAAATTTTTATACCAAATTTTTATTTTTTGGGTACTATATGAGAGCACAAAAAATTTCTCTTAAATCGCACCACCCATCTTCGAGATCTGGCGTTTCTGAAAATTAGGGTAAGTAGGAGGGTCCGCCCCCCCCCTTCAGATATCAAAAAATGTAGTACCCTATTTTCACCACAGGGTCATTATGCACCATCTCTGAAAATTTCAAGAAAATCGGTTCAGCCGTTTCTGAGTCTATAAGGAACACACAGACATACAAACAAACAAACAAATCTACAAACACAAATTGATTTTTATATATAAGATTCGTGATCGTCATGACATTTTAAGTCGAACTAGCTATGTCCGTCCGTCTGTCCGTCCGCCCGTCTGTCTGTCTGTCGAAAACACGCTAGCTTTCGAAAGAGTACATCTAGCCGCTCGAAATTTTGCACAAATACTTCTTATTGGTGTAGGTCGGTTAGAATTGTAAATGGGCTTATCGGTCCACGTTTGATATAGCTGCTATATAAACCGATCAGGGATCTTGACTTGACCATTAGAGGACGCAATTCTTATCCGATTTGGCTGAAATTTTGCATAAAATGTTTTGTTTTAACTTTCAACAACTGTGCCAAGAATAGTTCAAATCGGTCCATAACCTGATATAGCTCCCATATGAACCGATCTCCTAATTTTAATTCTTATGCTACTACAGGGCTCAATTCTTATCCAATTTTTGATGATATTTTGCATAACGACATGACCGAATTGATTGATAACCTGAAATAAGTCCAACAGCTTTGCAATTTTTATCCATTATCCTTTGTTTGCCTATAAAGAGATATCGGGCAAAAGACAAATGAGATCCATGGTATATATATATATATATATATATATATATATATATATATATATATATATATATATATATATATATATATATATATATATATATATATATATATATATATATATATATATATATATATATATATATATATATATATATATATATATATATATATATACATATATATATATAAATACCATACTTGCTGACCCGGGCCCGCTCCGCTGCGCCTTCTTTTACTTTATATGGAACTAAAGTTTCCTTGGAATATTTATTTTCGAAGATCTTTTAGTGAAATACCATGCTTACTTGACTAAGAGTTTAACGATATAAATGCCTTTATCTGAATCCCATATGATCTTTATTGGTCTACTAATTTAAGTTTGGATGTAAGGTTTACTCCATTCTTAAAATACTTCATTTCAGCCCGTCTACTTATGATTTCTGATTTAGTGGTGTTTTCGGGGGAGAGGTGGTCCACCAGATACCTGGCCCTGAAAAAATATCAGCATCGTGATCTCTCAAAAACCATTTATTTAAACCCCATATTGCTTAAGAGGGTTTACAGGATGAGGCTTCCCCCAAACACATGATCCCAAAATAGGTTATCAAATTCGTTTTCTAATCTCAAATACCTTTCATTTGAACCACATATTGGCATGGTCGAAAATTTTTTTCCCTTTGGGGGTGTTTTGGGAAAGGGGTGATGCCCTAAATACATGGTCCTAATACATTTGGATATCAAATTCGTATTCTACTCCCAAATACATTTATTTGAGCCCCATATTGCGATGGTCACTAAAAAATTGCTTTTTGTGGGGTATTTTGGGAAAGGGGTAGACCCCCAGAAAATTGGTCTCGAAAATGGGAATCAATTCTTGCTCTACCCCACAATACCTTTCATTTAAGCTCCACATTGAAATGGTCGGTAGATATAGCCGATTAAAGGGTGTTTTGGGGATTGGGGTGGTCCCCCAAACTTTGAGCCCCGAAGATATATCAGCAACGTGTTCTATTCTCATATATCTATGTATCATTTATTTGAACCCCATATTGCCATTGTCCTCAATATTGGATATCAAATTAGTTTTCTAATCTCATTTAAACTCCTTATTCAAAAGTCAGCAAATATGTTCTTTTTGAGGTATTGGCCCTAAACACTATAAATATTTAGTTCCACTCTCTTTAAGACCCAAATTGTCTTGGTGAGCAAATAAGTCCTATTTGGGGGTTGTTATGCTGGTGGGACAGTTGGTCCTTAATGTTGATATCAGATACGTGGTCTACTCCCAAATACGTTTAATTTGAGCCCCATATTTCCGTAGTCGGCAAACATGACCGGCTTGGGGGCTGTTTTGGGGATGGGCGGCCACTCAGTGAGTTGGCCTTGAAAATATATATCGGATTCGTGTTCCACTTTAAAAACCATCTTATTTGAGCCTCATATTGCAATTGTCAGCAAATACTTACTATTTGGGTGGTGTTGTGGAGGTTGCGTGGCCTAATAGACACTTTTCCCGAATATTGATATCAAAGTCGTGCTTTACTCCCAAAGACCTTTAATTTGAGCCCCATATTGCTATGGTCGTAAATTTGTCCCCTTTGTCCTTTAGGGGATGTTTTTGGTGAGAGGCGGCCCCCCAAAAACTTGGTCCCATATTTGGATATCAGATTCGTATTCTACATTCAAATACCTTTTATTTAAGCCCCATATTCCTATGGTCAGTAAATAAGTCCAGTTGGGGGTGTTTTGGGGAAGGGTTGACCCCCAGAAACATTTGAATATCTGATTCGTATTCTATTCGCAAATACCTTTCATTTCAGTCCCATATTGCCATGGTTGGTAAATATGTTCGATTTAGGGGTGTTTTGGGGCTTGGGTGGTCTCCCTAGCACTTGGTCCGACAATTGGATATCAGATACGTTTTCTTATCCTAAATACCTTTCATTTAAGTCCCATATTGCCGTGATTGGCCTAAATATATGTTTGGTAGGTTTTAGGGTGGGGCTGCCCCCCTAGGTACCCCATCTGAAATTTAGATACCAAGTTTTTATTTTTAGGGTACTATATGAGAGCACACAAAATTTCTCTTAAATCGCACCACCCATCTCCGAGATCTGGCGTTTCTGAAAATTAGGGTAAGGGGGAGGGTCCGCCCCCCTTCAGATATCAAAAAATGTAGTACCCTATTTTCACCACGGGGTCATTATGCACCATCTGTGAAATTTTCAAGAAAATCGGTTCAGCCGTTTCTGAGTCTATAAGGAACACACAAACATACAAACAAACAAACCTACGACTCTTATATATCCTCCATCATGGATCGCATTTGTCGGGTTCTTTTCCCGGCATCTCTTCTTAGGCACAAAAGGAAATAAGAAAAGATTTGCTCTGCTATTAGAGCGATATCAAGATATGGTCAAGATATGATCGGTTTATATGACAGCTATATCAGGTTATGAACCGATTTGAACCTTATTTGACATAGTGGATGAAAGTAAGAATAAAATACGTCATGCAAAATTTCAGCCAAATCGGATAGGAATTGCGCCCTCTAGAAGTACAAGAAGTCAAGTCCCCAGATCTGTTTATATGACAGCTATATCAGGTTATGAAGCGATTTAAATCAAACTTAGCACAGTTGTTGGATATCATAACAAAACACGTCGTGCCAAAATTCATTCAAATCGGATAAGAATTGCGCACTGTAGAGGCTCAAGAAGTCAAGACCCAAGATCGGTTTATATAACAGCTATATCAGGTTATGGACCGATTTAAACCATACGTGGCACACTTGTTGGATATTATAGCAAAACACGTCGTGCAAAATTTCATTCCAATCGGATAAGAATTGGGCACTCTAGAGGCTCAAGAAGTCAAGACCAAAGATCGGTTTATATGGCAGCTATATCACGTTATGAACCGATATAAACCATACTTGGCACAGTTGCTGGATATCATAACAAAACACGTCGTGCCAAAATTCATTCAAATCGGATAAAAATTGCGCACTATAGAGGCTCAAGAAGTCAAGACCCAAGATCGGTTTATATAACAGCTATATCAGGTTATGGACCGATTTAAACCATACGTGGCACACTTGTTGGATATTATAGCAAAACACGTCGTGCAAAATTTCATTCCAATCGGATAAGAATTGCGCACTCTAGAGGCTCAAGAAGTCAAGACCCAAGATCGGTTTATATGGCAGCTATATCAGGTTATGAACCGATTTAAACCATACTTGGCACAGTTGTTGGATATCATAACAAAACACGTCGTGCGAAATTTCATTCCAATCGGATAAGAATTGCGCACTCTAGAGGCTCAAGAAGTCAAGACCCAAGATCGGTTTATGTGACAGCTATATCAGGATATGAACCGATTTAATCCATACTTGGCACAGTTGTTGGATATCATAACAAAACACGTCGTGCAAAATTTAATTCCAATCGGATAAGAATTGCCCACTCTAGAGGCTCAAGAATTCAAGACCCAAGATCGGTTTATATGGCAGCTATATCAAAACATGGACCGATATGGCCTATTTACAATACCAATCGACCTACACTAATAAGAAATATTTGTGCAAAATTTCAAGCGGCTAGCTTTACTCCTTCGGAAGGTAGCGTGCTTTGCGACGGACGGACGGACATGGCTAGATCGATATAAAATGTCACGACGTTAAAGAATATATATACTTTATGAGGTCTCAGACGAATATTTCGAGTAGTTACAAACAGAATGACGAAATTAGTATACCCCCATCCTATGGTGGAGGGTATAAAAATCCATTTGTGTTTGTTTATATGTTTGTGTGTTCCTTATAGACTCAGAAACGGCTGAACCGCATAATGATCTCGTTGTGAAAATAGGGTACTAAATTTTTTGATATCTGAAGGAGGGCGGACCCTCCCCCTTACCCTAATTTTGAGTGTAGAATTAGAATCTGATATCCAAATATGAAACCAAGTGTTTTGGGGGCCGCCTCTCCCCAAAGCCCTCCCCCACAGGGACACATTTACGACCATAGCCACATGGGGCTCAAATGAAAGGTCTTTGGGAGTAAAGCTCAAATCTGATGTCAATATTCGGGAAAAGTGTCTATGGGGCCACCCCACCCCCACAACACCACCCAACCACCAAAACACCCCTAAATCGGACATATTTACCGATCATGGCAATATGGGACTCAAATGAAATTTGTTTGCGAGTAGAATACGAATTTGATATCCAAATGTGGGACCACGTTTCTGGGGTTACACCCCTTCCCCAAAACACCCCCAAACAGGACTTATTTACTGACTATAGAAATATGGGGTTTAAATAAAAGGTATTTGAGTGTAGAATTAGAATCTGATATCAAAATATGGGACCAAAAACTCCCCAAAAACATCCCCCAAAGGGCACAAATTTACGACCATAGCCATATGGGGCTCAAATGAAATGTCTTTGGGAGTAAAACACGAATCTGATATCAATATTCGGGAAAAGTGTCTATGGGGCCACCCCACCCCCACAACCACCTCACACCCGAGAAGACCCCTAAATCAGATATCATGAGAATATCGGGCTGAAATAAAGTATTTTAAGAATGGAGTACCCTTTACATTCAAACTTAAATTCTAAGACCAATAAAGATCATATGGGATTCAGATAAAGGCACTTATATTGTTAAACTGATAGTCAAGCGATATACTATTTTTGTAGCATAGTATTTCACTATAAGCGCCTTAATTGTCGAAAATAAATATTCCAAGGAAACTTTTGTTCCATATAACGTAAAGGAAGGCGCAGCGGAGCGGGCCCGGGTCAGCTAGTAGCTGTCATATAAACCGATTTGGGGACTTGATTTCTTGAGCTTCTAAAGGGCGCAATTCCTATCCGATTTGGCTGAAATTTTGCATGACATATATTATTATGACTTTCAACAACTGTGTTAGTATGTTGGAGACCTGTCAGACAATTCGAATAAGAATTGCGCCCTTTGGGGGCGATTCAGACCGTAATAAACACGTATGTTGATGGTCATAAGAGGATCCGTCGTACAAAATTTCAGCCAAACCGGAAGTCACGATCCCAGATCGGTTTATATGACAGCTCTATCAGGTTATGAACCGATTTGAACCTTATTTGGCACAGTTGTTGAAAGTCATAATAAATTATGTAATGCAAAATTTCAGCCAAATCGGATAGGAATTGCGCCCTCTAGAAGCTCAAGAAATCAAGTCCCCAAATCGGTTTATATGACAGCTACTTGCTGACCCGGGCCCGCTCCGCTGCACCTTCTTTTACTTTATATGGAACAAAAGTTTCCTTGGAATATTTATTTTCGACAATTAAAGATCTTTTAGTGAAATACCATGCTACGAAAATAGTATATCGCTTGACTAACAGTTTAACAATATAAGTGCCTTTATCTGAATTACATATGATCTTTATTGATCTACGAATTTAATTTTAGAAGTAAGGTGTTCTCCATTCCTAAAATACTTTATTGCAGCCCGATATTCTCACGATATCTGGTTTAGTGGTGTTCGTGGGAGAGGTGGTCAACCAGATACATGGCCCTGCAAAAATATCAGCATCGTGCTCTTCTCTCAAATACCATTTATTTAAACTCCATATTGCCATTGGCTTGAGAGGAGTTTACAGGATGAGGCGTCGCCCAAACACATGGCCTCAAAATAGCTTATCAAATTCGTTTTCTAATCTCAAATAACTTGAATTTGAGCCACATATTGGCATGGTCGACAAATTTTCTCACTTTGGGAGTGTTTTGGGAAAGGGATGATGCCCTAAAAACATGGTCCTAATACATTTGGATATCAAATTCGTATTCTACTCCCAAAGCCCCATATTGCGATGGTCACTAAAAAATTGCTGTTTGTGGGGTTCTTAGGGAAAGGGGTAGACCCCCGTAAAATTGGTCCCGTAAATGGGTATCAATTCTTGATCTACCACCAATACCTTTTATTTAAGCCCCACAATGTCATGGTCGGAAAATATGCCTGATTAAGGAGTGTTTTGAGGAGTTTGGTGGTCCCCAAAATTCTAAGCTCTGAAAATATATGAGCAACGTGCTCTATTCTCTATATATCTATATATTATCTATATATTATTTATTTGAACCCCATATTGCCATTGGACTCAAAATTGGAAATCAAATTCGTTTTCTAATCTCATTTAAACTCCTTATTGCAAAAGTCAGCAAATATGTCCGGCTTGGGGTATTGACCCTAAAAACTTTGAATATTTAGTTCCACTCCCTTTAAGACCCAAATTGTCTTGGTGAGCAAATACGTATTATTTGGGGGCGGTTATGGTGGTGGGACGTCCCCTAGACAGTTGGTCCCTAATGTTGATATCAGATACGTGGTCTACTCCCACATACCTTTAATTTGAGCCCCATATTTCCATAGTCGGCAAACATGACCGGCTTGGGGGTGTTTTGTGGGATGGGCGGCCACTCAGTGAGTTGGCTTTAAAAATATATATCGGATTCGTGTTCCACTTTAAAAACCCTCTTATTTGAGCCTCATATTGCAATAGTCAGAAACTACTTCCTATTTGGGTGGAGTTGTGGGGGTGGGGTGGCCCCATAGACACTTTTCCCGAATATTGATATCAAATTCGTGCTTAACTCCCAAAGACCTTTCATTTGAGCCCCATATTGCTATGGTCGTAAATGCGTCCCCTTTGGGTGATGTTTTTGGTGAGAGGCGGCCACCAAACGCTTGGTCCCATATATGGATATCAGATTCGTATTCTACATTCAAGTACCTTTCATTTGAGTCCCATATTGCCATGGTCGGTAAATATGTTTGATTTAGGGGTGTTTTGGGGCTTGGGGTGGTCCCCCTAGCACTTGGTCCGACAATTGTATATCAGATACGTTTTCTTATCCTAAATACCTTTCATTTGAGTCCCACATTGTCGTGATTGGTCTAAATATATGTTTGGTAGGTTTTAGGGTGGAGCAGCCTCAACAGGTACCCCATCCGAAATTGTGATAGCAAATTTTTATTTTTAGGGTACTATATGAGAGCACACCAAATTTCGCTTAAATCGCACCACCCATCTCCGAGATCTGGCGTTTCAAATATCTAAAAATATAGTACCCTATTTTCACCACGAGGTCATTATGCACCATCTGTGAAATTTTCAAGAAAATGGGTTCAGCCGTTTCTGAGTCTATAAGGAACACACAAACAAACAAACAATCAAACAAACAAACAAACAAACAAACAAACAAGCAAACAATTAAACAAACAAACAAACAAACAAACAAACAAACAAACAAACAAACAAACAAACAAACAAACAAACAAACAAACAAACAAACAAACAAACAAACAAACAAACAAACAAACAAACAAACAAACAAACAAACAAACAAACAAACACAAATTGATTTTTATATATAAGATTTCCTCAATATCGGTTCAGATTTAGCTATAGCTCCAATATATGTGTATCGCACGATTTGCATTTATATGACCGTAGTAACAATTGACAACCTTTTTGCACAAAATTCGGCATGGACCGTTAGTTACTGTACTTAACATATCTGCACAATTTCATCAAAATCGGGTCAGATTTGGATAAAGCTCCCATATATATGCATCGACTGATTTGCAATTAAATGACCGTAGTAGCTACAATTTTTAACCGATCTGCACTAAATTTGACACGAACTATTATGTTGTTGATTTTAACATATCTGCATAATTTGCTCAAAATCGGTTCAGATTTAGCTATAGCTCCCATATATATGTATCACCCGACTTTCATTTAAATGACCGTAGTAGCTACAATTTTCAACCGATCTGCACTAAAACTGGTATGGACTATTTTGTTACTAATTTTAACATATCTGCATAATTTCCACAAAATCGGTTCAGATTCAGCTATAGCTCCCATATATGTGTATCCCCCGATTTGCGATACACACATATATTTTTTGTTACTGAGCTTAACATATCTGCACAATTTAATCAAAATCTGTTCAGATTTAGATATAGCTTTCATATATATGTATCGCTCGATTTTCATTTAAATTGCCGTAGTTACTACAATATTCAACCGATCTGCACAAAATTTGGCATGGAATATTTTGTTATTGATTTTAACATATCTGCATAATTTCATCAAAATCGGTTCAGGTTTAGCTATAGCTCCCATATATATGTATCGTCCGATTTGCATTTAAATGGCCGTAGTAGCAACAATTTTCTACCGATCTGCGCAAAATTTGGCGTGAACTGGTTTTTTACTGAACTTAACATATCCGCACAATTTCATCAAAGTTGGTTCAGATTTAGATATAGCTCCCATATATATGTATCGCCCGGTTTGCACTTAAATAGCCGCAGTAGATACAATTTTCGACCGATCTACACAAAATTTGCCGACCGATCTACACAAAATTTGCCATTTTTGCTACTGAATCTAACATATCTGCAAGATTTAATCAAAATCGGTTCAGATTTGGATATATGTATGTATCGCCTGATATTCACTTATATGGCCGTAGTAACAACAAATGTTGACCGATCTGCACAAAATTTGGCACGGATTGTTTTGTTACTGATTCTAAGATATCTGCGAGATTTCATCAAAATCGGTTTAAATTTGGAATTAGCACCCATACATATTTATTGCCGGGTTTGCACTTATATGGCGGTAGCAACAAAATTTTCAAACCATCATTTAAAAGTCGGTTCAGATTTAGATAAAGCTCTCATATACATATATATTCATATATTGCCTGAAGTTCTCATTGTAGGGTAGGTGTAGGTTATTATAAGGTCAACTCTACCCAACTTTTGCCTTTCCTTACTGGTTTTCCTTTGTTTTTTCTTAAAACATTTTGGATACGCCTGCACAATCAATGAATAAGCGGAGTAGCTTGTTTTTCGTTATATGAAAAATAATGTTCCCAAGTTTTATACAAATAAATTTGTATCGATAACACTGTTCCCAAATAATTGTCTACATTTTATTCAGATTTGTGAAGTTTTTAAGTTAAAATAAGAAGAGTTTCACGCTTCGGGAAGAATTATTTATTAGTTTTGCCTATTCCTCTTTGTGCTTTTCGTTTTTTGGATAGAGTTGCCAAAGAGAAAAAATGATAATGATTTCTGTTAACTAGGATTCAGAGAATAACATAGTCGTTAGTGCAAACGATTGTTTTTGTCAACAAATTTAACTAAACGATTTTCCTTATAAAGGCTGGTACTATATTCGCTTTTCTAGATAACAAATGTTAAAGCAAAAACACTTTCTAATTTCATTCAATAGGACATTCCCTCAATACTTATGGTGAAATTGTAATAAATTTGTTATTTTATCATTGTTATTTTCGTAAGGTTTCAAAAAAGTAATCGCGGTAAAAACGGGTTTCAACGGTGAAAAACGAACATAGTACCAGCCAACAGATACAGAATTGCGGCACTGCAAGCGAAATATTCGGTAACGATACCGGTTTCTTTTAGGATATGTCCATGCATTTGTTATGGTAACGAAAATTTCGGCAGAGGTGCATACTGACGTGCCACTTTTTGCATTCACATGTAATGTTTGTCAAAATTGTCAATTTACACACTATTCATCATTTTTGCTATCACACCTGTATGTTATTCTCGTATGTCATTACAATTACAATTTATTTGTGAGCGAATTTTGATGTTTTATGCGTAAAAATTGTTAAAGTTGTGAGAAAGGTGGTTAAATCATAAATTTGTGGAAACAATTTATTTCGCGGTTGCTTTCATTCGACTGACAACAAAAACAGCTGACTTCTTATTTTTTTTTTGTCAGAAGGAATAGAGCCAAACCAAACAAGTAAAAAGGCGTTAAGTTCGGGCGGGCCGAACTTTAGATACCCACCACCTCGGGTATATATGTAAACCACCTTTAATCAAAATCCGGTGAAAATTGCATACCTAATGTCCCATAGCAGTTATATCGAAATATATTCCGATTTGGACTAAATACTAATAACTACAAGTCATTGGTCAATTGTGTATAACAAAATATTGGTATTTTTAGTAGCTATATCAAAAATAAACTGATTTGAACCGAATGTCGAAAACATAAATCACTGTGTCAAATTTCAATGAAATCGGATTATATTCGGAACTTAACTTGCTTATGGACAAAAAAAAAAATCTGTGCAAAGTTTCAGCTCAATATCTTTATTTTCAAAGATTGTTGCGTGATTTCAACAGACAGACATGACTCATTCGCCTTCGATTTTTACACTGATCAAGAATAAATATACTGACTTAGGAATTTCCTTACAAAATCCTTTCTTGTTTTCCATACCACGCCCTTAACATGGTTTATATCTGGTATTGTGTCTCCACCTAAATGTTGGCGAATGTGCCGTGAAAGCCGCCTTTTAGGGTTTTTTTGGTCAGGGCCTCCACACGATAGATAAAACTCTCCACTGGTAAACAATCAAAACTGCCACTGAATTTCAACTTCCAATTAGCGATAATCTGGCTGACTTCGTCAGGACGAAAAACTAAATCTAACATAGAACCGGGGCAATTTGTATGAAATCTATCAGAAGGAATATTACTTTGCCGAGTAACATCATTAGCCTGATTGTCATTTAAAGGAGTCAACCATAACAGCTGCTCCAAAGTTCTATGTTCCACGTCTGACAAAGTTCGCATAAAAGGAAGCCTTTTCAACAGGTGAAGATGTGTTTATAACATGAGCTGGATTATTTAAAGTCAACCGAGATATACTGGTTTCAACACTCTTTCAATTAAAGCAGAAATCTGATTCGACAAAGAGTCTAACATCTGAGCCTGTTGATTATTCACTGCCGATACCACCAGATTTCTAACGTCATCTACTGACATACCAGACATGGATTGTGTGGATGCTGTCAACATACCATCTGTAGGGGTTGCATCTGACCTACCTATTTCTCAGGCCCTATTAGAATAAAAATTCTTTGCCTTACACGAATATCAAGTCACCACCGACGACGAAGCATTTTGTGAAGTAGACGCAGTGGTTCGCTTGGTATCTTAACTATTCTAGTCCCACACACATGACCATCAGACCTATTTTTAACGACGTATTGCAGATTTTATGAAAATTGTGTCTTCATACCGTTTCAGATAACAAAGGTGTGCTTTAAATACATGAATTGCAAATCTTGCAGATCTTGTCACAGGACCGCTCATGGCGTTATCACGGCTTCTGTCTAAGGTCATGGACATAAATCGACAATAAATAGGAAAAAATCAAAATCTCCGAACCGAATGTGAGAGAAATAAACAATCGGAGATAAAAATAAAAACGTCTTAAATAAAAAAAATATACACGGTACAAAAAAATTAATTAAATATCAAGAAATCCATAAAGAGAATCAGGGATCTGCTACTAGAACGGAAAACAAAAAGTAGGGTAAATATTTTTTTTTATATTTCAAAATTTGAGAATAGTCAAAAACCAATTCTAAAGAAAGAGAAAGAAAGGAAAAAGGACATTAGTTATTCAGAGGATGGTAACGTCATCAATAGCATTACTATTTTCCAATTCGAAAATAAAAAGAACGGACACAGCATCCTCAAAATTTTGAAATAAGAGTCAGCATTGGTAATTATTCCAAGAATCTGAATTCGCCAAAAATCTAAACTTCAAATAAAACTACGACAAGAGATAAAGGCAGAATAATTTCCTAAGAAGTTGACCTAGGCGAAATGAAGAGGATGACACGCATTTTGATGTGGTGAGGTCTTGCCGAATTTCACCAAGTCCCTTGATTCTAACCAATTTTAATAAATGATGGAAATGCGTGCTTAAATCGAAAGTACAAATTGTAAATAACTTAGAGAAAATGACAGCAAAAAAAAGAAAGATAGAAGAGCGATAAGTTGTTAAATGATCAAGTAATTTGCCCGCACTACCTGTTTACCTAGAACCGAAACCATCATCTTAAGTTATGGGAAACACATCTTCTGTTACCCTATCCCTCTGATCCGGCCTTTACAAATCAAACGTCTCAGAAATTATGTTCATGATTACAAAATAATCCATTTTATTTGAAAAGAAAACTATAAACAACATAATCTTCAACTTACAATACCTCATAACGTTGTTTTATTAACTACTAGCTGACCCGCTCCGCTGCGCCTTCTTTTACTTTATATGGAAAAAAAGCTTCCTTGGAATATTTATTTTGAACAATTTAAGAGCTTTTAGTGAAATACCATGCTACGAAAATAGTATATCGAAAATAGTATAGTATATATGTCCGGTTTGGGGTATTGCCCCTAAAAACTATAAATATTTAGTTCCACTCTCTTAAAGACCCAAATTGTCTTGGTTAGCAAATACGGACTATTTGGGGGTTGTTATGGTGGTGGGACGTCCCCTTGACAGTTGGTCCCTAATGTTGATATCAGATACGTGGTCTACTCCCAAATACCTTTAATTTGAGCCTCATATTTCCATAATCGGCAAACATGACCGGCTTGGGGGTGTTTTGGGGGATGGGCGTCCACTCAGTGAGTTGGCCTTGAAAATATATCGGATTCGTGTTCCACTCTAAAAACCCTCTTATTTGAGCCTCATATTACAAAAGTCAGCAAATACCTACTATTTGGGTGGTGTTGTGGGGGTGGGGTGGCCCCATAAACACTTTTCCCGAATATTGACATCAGATTTGTGCTTTACTTCCAAAAACTTTTCATTTGAGCCCAATGTGGCTATGGTCGTAAATGTGTCTCTTTGGGGGAGGGTTTTGGGGAGAGGCGGCCCCCCAAACACTTGGTTTCATATTTGAATATCAGATTCTAATTCTACACTCAAATACCTTTTATTTAAGCCCCATATTCCCATGGTCAGTAAATAAGTCCTGTTTGGGGGGAATTTTGGGGAAGGGGTGGAACCCCAGTAACTTGGTCCCACATTTGGATATCAGATTCGTATTCTACTCGCAAATACCTTTCAGTTGAGTCCCATATTGCCCTGGTCGGTAAACATGTCCGATTTATGGGCGTTTTGGGGCTTGGGGTGGTCCCCCTAGCACTTGGACCGACAATTGGATATCAGATACGTTTTCTAATCCTAAATACCTTTCATTTGAGTTCCATATTGTCGTGATTGGTCTAAATATATGTTTGATAGGTTTTAAGGTGTGGCGGCCACCCTAGGTTCCCCATCCGAAATTTGGATACCAAATTTTTATTATTAGGTACTATATGAGAGCAAACAACATTTCGCTTAAATCTCACCACCCATCTTCGAGATCTGGCGTTTCTGAAAATTAGGGAAAATTATGGTCCTTCCTGACCATATTCGTAATCTACATACATTTCATTCAAGCCCCATATTGTCATTATCGTCCAATAAACCAATTTGGTGGGTTTTGGGGTCGGGGCGGCCCCCCAATTACTTGGACGCAATTTTTAGTATAAAAATCGTACTCTACTCTTCAATACCTTTCACTTGAGTCCCATATTGTCCCAATCGGTCCACTTTTAATTTTGGGTGGTACTTTTGGGGTAAGTAGGAGGGTCCACCCCCCTTGCGATATCAGAAACTTATATAGCCTATTGCTCCTTCCGGACCATATTCGTAATCTACTCCCGAATACCTTTCATTCGATTCCCATTTTGTCATTATCGTCCAATAAACCTATTTTGGGGGGTTTTTGGGGTCGGGGCGGCCCCCCAATTACTTGGGCCCAATTGTTAATATGGAATTCGTAGTCTACTCTTGAATACCTTTAATTTAAGTTCCAATTGGTCGACTTTTATTTTTGGCTGGTACTTTTGGGGTTAGGGGGAGGGCCCGCCCCCAATGCGATATCAAAAAATTATATAGCCTTTTGTTCCTTCCGGACCACTCCCCACAATCTGTGAAAATTTCAAAGAAATCGGTTTAGCCTTTTTTGAGTCTATACGGAACAATCAAATTTACAAACCCACAAACAAACATACAAAAAAAAAACACAAACAAACATACAAACAAGCAAATAAACAAACATGCAAACATACAAACAAACAAATACAAATTCATTTTTATATATTGGGTTGCCCAAAAAGTAATTGCGGATTTTTTAAAAGAGAGTAAATGCATTTTTAATAAAACTTAGAATGAACTTTAATCAAATATACTTTTTTTACACTTTTTTTCTAAAGCAAGCTAAAAGTAACAGCTGATAACTGACAGAAGAAAGAATGCAATTACAGAGTCACAAGCTGTGAAAAAATTTGTCAACGCCGACTATATGAAAAATCCGCAATTACTTCTTGGGCAACCCAATATATAGAAAGAAATAGATTAGCTGGCCCGGTGCGCCACCATAAAATGGCTTTTTGAAAGTAGACTTTTCTTTAAGCATTTTTAAGCTGGTGATCAAGACATTCAGGGCTACGGTTCCCGTTCAGATACAAACAAATTATTTTTTTTGTATTGATTATCTACTTTCAAATTTGTATTTCAAAGCTATCACTTGGGATGGCACATTATTAAAGATCCGCAGGTCTTTCCTGTGTCTTTCCCAATCTGAGGGTAAAAAGTGTACTGTACTACAAAGTAGAGTACTCTATTGCTACTGTTGCTGTCCTATTCCATGCTGATCGACCTTCATACATTACTTTTAATTTCTTTTTGTTTTTCGTAGGATGGGGGGAAGGGGATTGCGTATCTATTAACTCCTTTCATTTAAAGGGTGATTTTTTTGAGGTTAGGATTTTCATGCATTAGTATTTGAAAGATCACGTGGGATTTCAGACATGGTGTCAAAGAGAAAGATGCTCAGTATGCTTTGACATTTCATCATGAATAGACTTACTAACGAGCAACGCTTGCAAATCATTGAATTTTATTACCAAAATCAGTGTTCGGTTCGGAACGTGTTCATTCACCGTAACGTTGCGTCCAACAGCATCTTTGAAAAAATACGGTCCAATGATTCCACCAGCGTACAAACCACACCAAACAGTGCATTTTTTGGGATGCATGGGCAGTTCTTGAACGGCTTCTGGTTGCTCTTCACTCCAAATGCGGCAATTTTGCTTATTTACGTAGCCATTCAACCAGAAATGAGCCTCATCGCTGAACGGTGAATGAACACATTTCGAACCGAACACTGATTTTGGTAATAAAATTCAATGATTTGCAAGCGTTGCTCGTTAGTAAGTCTATTCATGATGAAATGTCAAAGCATACTGAGCATCTTTCTCTTTGACACCATGTCTGAAATCCCACGTGATCTGTCAAATACTAATGCATGAAAATCCTAACCTCAAAAAAATCACCCTATACAATATGTTCTCACTCGTCCAACATGACAGTTTGGTGCTGTTTGTGTTGGGAAGGAGGGTCGGTCCCCCCGACGATAAGACCCAAAATACCATTTATTTGAGTTCTTTATTGTCGCGATCTACATGTCCTGCTGAACGGCAGGACGTGACCCAGATATTTGGATCTTTATATCAACATTAGTTTCGAACTCTACTGTCATAGACTTTTCTCTTAATTTCCATATTATCCCAATAGAACTACACGTCCCATTGAAGGGTATTTTGTGGGTGAGCCGATCCCAGACTCTGCCAAATGTATATACCAGATTCGCAGTCAAGCTCCAAATAACTTTCATTTGAAACACATATTGTGACGATGGACATTCTTGCCCGTTTTGGGGATTTTTAAGGTTGGGGAAGCCTCACAGACACCCAGGACAATATTTTTCTAACAGTCGTATACCAACTTCCAATACCTTTCATTAATTGTCCCAATCGGTAAATATGTCCTGTTGAGGGGTTTGGGTAGGTGGGGAGACCACGCACACACTAAGAAATTAATTTTTATGTTAGATTACTTTACTTGTATATATTGGGTTGCCCAAAAAGTAATTGCGGATTTTTCATTCTAAGTTTTATTAAAAATGCTTTCACTTTCTTTTAAAAAGTTCGCAATTACTTTTTGGGCAACCCAATAGTTTTTATATGATACCCACATTGCCCCAAATTGGTAAATATGCCAAATACCAAGGAAATTTTTATTTCAGATCTGTACTCTGTTTATAAATAGCTTTCACTTGATATCCATATTGTCCCAATCGGTAAACGTGTCCGTACAGGTGGGTTTCGGAATGGGGCGTCCCCCAGTTTATTTGACCACAAAATGTTGTACCAATTTCCAATGGCTCATTTTATACCCTCCACCATAAGATTTCGTCATTCTGTTTGTAACTACTCGAAATATTCGTCTGACACCCCATAAAGTATATATCTTCTTGATCGTCGCGACATTTTATGTCGATCTAGCCATGTCCGTCCGTCTGCCCGTCCGTCTGTCTGTCGAAAGCACGCTAACTTCCGAAGGTGTAAAGCTAGCCGCTTGAAATTTTGCACAAATACTTTTTATTAGTGTAGGTCGGTTGGTACTGTAAATGGGCCATATCGGTCCATGTTTTGATATAGCTGCCATAAAAACCGATCTTGGGTCTTGATTTCTTGAGCCTCTAGAGTGCGCAATTCTTATCCGATTGGAATGAAATTTTGCACGACGTGTTTTGCTATGATACCCAAAAACTGTGCCAAGTATAGTTCAAATCGGTCTATAACCTGATATAGCTGCCGTATCAACCGTATCAACGTGTTTTGTCATGATATCCCACAACTTTGCCAAGTATGGTTCAAATCGGTCCATAACCTGATATAGCTGCCATATAAACCGATCTTGGGTCTTGACTTCTTGAGCCTCTAGAGTGCGCAATTCTTATCCGATTGGAATGAAATTTTGCACGACGTGTTTTGCTATGATACCCAACAACTGTGCCAAGTTCAAATCGGTCTATAACCTGATATAGCTGCCGTATCAACCGATCTTGGGTCTTGACTTCTTGAACTTCTTGAGTGCGCAATTCTTATCCGATTGGAATGAAATTTTGCACGACGTGTTTTGTTATGATATCCAACAAGTGTGCCAAGTATGGTTCAAATCGGTCTATAACCTGATATAGCTGTCATATAAACCGATCTGGGATCTTGACTTCTTGAGCCTGTAGAGGTCGCTATTATTATCCGATTTGCCTGAAATTTTGTACGACAGATCCTCTCATGACAATCAACATACGTATTTATTATGCTCTGAATCGGTCTATAGCCCGATACAGCTCCTATATAAATCGATCTCTCTATTTTACTTCTTGAGCCCCCAAAGGGCGCAATTCTTATTCGAATTGGCTGACATTTTACACAGATCTCCAACATATAATTTAATTGTGGTCCAAACCGGACCATATCTTGATATCGGTCTAATAGCAGAGCAAATCTTTTCTTATATCCTGTTTTGCCTAAGAAGAGATGCCGGGAAAAGAACTCGACAAATGCGATCCATGGTGGAGGGTATATAAGATTCGGCCCGGCCGAACTTAGCACGCTTTTACTTGTTTCTTTTTGTTATTTCAATTACTTAAATAAAAATAATAAAACCATAAGTGCATTTAAAAAACGACTTTTGGTATGAAAATAAAAATCAAATATATAAATTCCGCTCGTGGAAAAACTAAAGATTTTTGCGACTATTCCGAAGGCAGAATAGAATACCAAACCTAAAGTGAAAGTTCTTAAAGAAATTTTCTTTGGAAAACTAAATTTTGCTGCAGCAATTTATAAGTTAAATTTGGGTAAATCTTCTCCTACGAAAATTTTTTTTTTAATACCTGATGGTAAGAAATTTTTTTTTGTTTTAGAAGCTTTTTGCAATTTCATTCAATTCGAAAATGCATTCCAAAATTACAAATGTATAAACCTACATTCTGTTTTGATTCAATTTTACTCGATGATATGACCCAATGTGCACTTTTAATTCATGTTCATTTTTATTTATATATTAGCTGTCCCGGGCCTGCTCCGCTGCGCCTTCTTTTACTTTATATGAAACAAAATTTTCCTTAGAATATTTATTTTCGACAATTAAGCAATGAAGCTTTAAGTAAAATACCATGCTACGAAAATAGTATATCACTTGACTAACAGTTTTACAATATAAGTGCTTTTGATCCATATGATCTTTATTGGTCTACAAATTTAAGTTTGGAAGAAAGGTGTACTCCATTCTTAAAATACTTCATTTCAGCCCGATATTCTCAAGATATCTGATTTAATGGGTTTTTCGGGGTGTGGTGGCAATGAAAAAATATCAGCATCGTGCTCTTCTTTCAAATACCATTTATTTTAACCCCATATTGCCATTGGTTTAGGGGAGTTTTCACGATGAGGCGTCTCCCAAACACATTAGTATATCCAATTCGTTTTCTAATCTCAAATACCTTTCATTTGAGCCACATATTGGCATGGTCGAAAAATTTGTATCCAATGGGAGGTGTTTTGGTGAAGGGGTGATGGCCTAAATACATGGTCCTACATTTGGATATCAAATTCGTATTCTACTCCCAAATTCCTTTATATGAGCCCCATATTGCGATGGTCAGTACAAAATTGCTGTTTGTGGTGTATTTTGGGAAAGGAGTCGACCCCAAGCAAATTGGTCCCGAAAGTGGGTATCAATTCTTGCTCTACCCCCATTACCAGTCATTTAAGCTCCATATTGACATGGTCGGCAAATATGCCCGATTTAGGGGTGGTTTTGGGGAGTTGGGTGGTCCTCCAAACACTAAGCCCGGAAAATATATCAGTAACGTGCTCTATTCTCATATATCTATATATCATTTATTTGAGACCCATATTGCGATTGGCCTCAAAATTGGATATCAAATTCGTTTCCTAATCTCATTTAAACTCCTTATTGCAAAAGTCAGCAAATATTTCCTTAAAACTATAAATATTTAATTCCACTCTCTTTAAGACGCAAATTATCTTAGTGAGCATATACGTCCTATTTGGGGTTGCTATGGTGGTGGGACGTCCCCTAGACACTTGGTGCCGTATGTTGATAACAGATACGTGGTCTACTCTCAAATACCTTTAATTTTGGCCCTATATTTCAATAGTCGGCAAACATGACCATGGGAGGTGTTTTGGAGATGGGCGGCTACTCAGTGAGTTGGCCTTGAAAATATATATCGGATTGGTATTCTACTCTAAAAAATCTTCTTATTTGAGTTCCATATTGCTATAGTCAGCAAATACTTCCAATTTGGGTGGTGTTGTGGGGTTGGGGTGACCCTAATAGACACTTCTCCCGAATATTGGTATCAGATTCGTGCTTTACTCCCAAAGACCTCTCATTTGAGCCCCATATTGCTATGGTCATAAATTTGTCCCCTTTGGGGGAAGTGTTTGAGGAGAGGCGGCCCCCAAATACTTGGTCCCCTATTTGGATATCAGATTTGTATTCTACATTCAAATACCTTTTATTTAAGCCCCATATTCCCATGGTCAGTAAATATGTCCTGTTTGGGGGGTGTTTTGGGGAAGGGGTGGACACCCAGAAACGTGGTCCCACATTTGAATATTAGATTCGTATTCTACCTGCAAATACTTTTCATTTCAGTCCCATATTGTCATGATCGGTAGATAGGTTCAATTTAGGGGTGTTTTGGGGTTGGGGTGGTCCCCCTAACACTTGGTCCACAATTGGATATCAGTTATGTTTTCTTATCCTAAATATCTTTCATTTGAGTCCCGTATTGTCGTGATTGTTCTAAATATATGTTTGGTAGGTTTTAGGGTGGGGAGGCCCCCCTAGGTACCTAATACGAAATTTGGATACCAATTTTTTTATTTTTGGGTACTATATGAGAGCACACAAAATTTCGCTTAAATCGCACCACCCATCTCCGAGATCTGGCATTTCTGAAAATTAGGGTAAGGGGGAGGTTCCACCCACCCTTCAGATATCAAAAAATGTAGTGCCCTATTTTCACCATGGGATCATTATGCACCATCTTGGAAAATTTCAATCGGTTCAGCCGTTTCTGAGTCTATAAGGAACACACAAACAAACCTACAAACAAACACAAATTGATTTTTATACCCTCCACCATATGAGGGGGGGTATACTAATTTCGTCATTCTGTTTGTAACTACTCGAAATATTCGTCTGAGATCCCATAAAGTACATATATTCTTAATCGTCGCGACATTTTATGTCGATCTAGCCATGTCCGTCCTTCTGTCCGTCCGTCTGTCTGTCGAAAGCCCGCTAACATCCGAAGGAGTAAAGCTAGCCGCTTGAAATGTTCCACAAATACTTCTTATTAGTGTAGGTCGGTTGGTATAGTAAATGGGCCATATTGGTACATGTTTCGATATTGCTGCCATATAAACCGATCTTGGGTCTTGACTTCTTGAGCCTCTAGAGTGCGCAATTCTTATCGGATTGGAATGAAATTTTGCACGATGTGTTTTGTTATCCAGCAACTGTGCCAAGTATGGTTCAAATCGGTTGATAACCTGATATAGCTGTCATATAAACCGATCTGGGGACTTGGCTTCTTGAGCTTCTAGAGGGCGCAATTCCTATCCGATTTGGTTGAAAATTTTCATGAAGTATTTTATTCTTACTTTCAACAACTGTGTCAAAGAAGGTTCAAATAAGTTCATAACCTGATATAGCTGCCATATAAACCGATGTGGGATCTTGACTTCTTGAGCCTCTAGAGGTCGCAATTATTATCCGATTTGCCTAAAATTTTGTACGACGGATCCTCTCGTGACCATCAAGATACGTGTTTATAATGATCTGAATCGGTCTATAGCCCGATACAGCTCCCATATAAATCGATCTCTCTATTTTACTTCTTGAGACCCCAAAGGGCGCAATTCTTATTCGAATTGGCTGACATTTTACACAGGTCTCTAACATATAATTTAATGGTGGTGCTAATATCTAATATCTTGATATCGCTCTAACAACAGAGCAAATATTTTCTTATATCCTTTTTTTGCCTAAGAGAAAAAAACTTGTTTTGCTTAAGAAGAGATGCCGGGAAAAGAACTCGACAAATGCGATCAATGGTGGAGGATATATAAGATTTGGCCCGGCCGAACTTATCACGCTTTTACTTGTTATATATAAGAATTGCAGTAGAGGGTCTCTATATACAGTTGTTATGATAATGACTGAACTAGTTTCCTTTCTTGCCTGGTTGTGGCATCGCGTTTATCTATTTGTGGACTGAACGTTTACCGGATACCGTTCCTATGTGCCTAAAGGTGTTGTACTTGAATGTCGTATACTTCTTATCTACTTTGTGTGTTTATGTGCAGAGAATTCGAGATTAACAGGAAATTAAAGCGAAATTTAGGCAAAACATGACCATATCACCAACAGAAACTGGGGAACTGCGTGACTGGTTTTGTAGGGAGTTTGGTTGGTTAGTCAATTGCCCGGTCTAATTCTAACCTGCTCCTTCTCCATGGCTGGGCTCATTATGGCCTTTATATGACAATCGCTTTTAATTAAATTAATAACAATGATTTGTCACAAAACGAGTAATGAAACTGACAGAACACTCAGGTCCAGCTGAGCCATTTCTCTTGTGTCCTCTGTTGTGACTGGAGGATGAGTAGGTAAGTATATCCTTTAATACAATGCACGATGATATTCAAGTAACACATTTCGCAGTTGCTATGTGGTCCATGACCTACTGCCTATGCAGAGTTTGTGGCATTACATATCACTTGCTAAATCAGCATGCTGCGAAGTGGCAGTAACAGTGTGTAATTAACGAAATAATGAGGCCATCTGAATAAAAAAATGTTTCCGCACACATAGCTTCATTCATTTTCCAGTCACCAGCACTCGTTTAAAATACAGACCAAAAATAAATAATATCGTTCATAGTCGCGAGGGATTTGAAAGGAATTACAAATGTAGCTGTTTTTAAGTGTGTGCTATGAGTTGCACTCCTTATTGATGTAGTCATAAGCTATACTCACTTTAATTCGTAATGTTGAATGCGGCATTATTGCATTTGGAGATTTAAGACTAACCTAGTAATAAATTAAAATAAATAATCTTTCTTGGAATGGGGATGTAAATCATTCTTTTCGTATGTGAAACCTCGAATCATTGATCTTAAACTCTATAGGATGTATTGTATTTAAAATTTTTGTGCAAGTTGCTACAAAAATGTGAAATGTATCAAAATTACTTCAAATGAAGGGTAACAACATCATTGATATGGTGCATTTTCGTAAACTGGAAACATTGAAAATCTTATGCAAGGCATCAAAGCTCAAATAAGTTTAACTTCAGAAAGAACCCCATGGTACGCTCAGAGAAATTTGTAATAAGATTGATGTAACACTGTCGATACAGGAAAGCATACCATTTTCCTAAAACAGCCGTATTATATACATTTTATCTCTTAATTTTCAGGTTAAAGGTTAGGTTGAAAAGAGATTGCAGTTATTAATCCGTCCCATTCCACCATGGACAATGCCATTATTCGGCTTGTTGTGCGTTCTAAAAATTATAAAGTGAGCTCGAAAAAGAAAATTTTAAGTCCGGAATTCCGTGCCATTTACAAAATCCTCAATTTTTTTCCATACCACTCCCCTAAATTGGTTCATGTCTAGTATTATGCTCCTAACTAAGTACCGGTATCTGTTAGCCGCGAAAGCCGGGCAATGACATAGGAAACGTTTCAACGTCTTATTTCCTCACATGCCCTACACATGGTTTCACTTGTCGCACCGATTTTGTATAAGCGAACTCGTAGTCCTATGTGTCCCGTTATGATACCAAAAGCTATACTGATCTCCTTCTTACTTCCTTTCAGAAAAAGTCTTGTCCTCTCACGATCCAGATCATCCCATAGGATTTTCGCCGTGTTTCTCGTCCATCCCCTTAACTCGGACTGCGTCGACCCGAAAGGCTTCGGGTTAACCAAGTTTATTGACGGCAGTCGTATGGCCTTCACCGCCAAATCGTCTGGCCTTTCATTTCCCCTTGCTCCGTTATGGCCCTGCACCCAATCTCCTTAATCTCCTTCTTACACTGCAAGACTGTTCGTGAACCTATCGTCCTGGTTGTTATTGCCCTTATGGCAATTTTATTGTCCGTAAAGATGTTCATACTCGAAGTTCTCGCGTTAGCACCACACCACTTCACGCATTCCGTGATCGCCCGGATCTCAGCCTGCAGGACCGTATTATGGTCAGGCAGTCTAACACAGATCTCAGTCCCTGGGTTCTCAATGTGGACCCCAGGCCGCACTCGACTTCAAGGTTCATCTCAGGTATCCGATCGGAAACCTCTCCACTTCCATCCAGGTTTCCTATTGTCGCCTCGATTATACCGCGATGGTATGAGCTGCTCTCATCCTCAATCCATTCTCCCATCGCCTTAAGTCTCATAGCCGCAGTGGCTGCCACACACTTAATCTGTGTGTCAATGGGTCGGATATCTAGAATAATCTCCAGTGTCCTAGTAGGCGTGGTGCTAATCGCTCCACCTATGCCCCTGTAAACCAATGGACTATCCTCGGATTCAGGCCCCATTTCGAGCCAACGGACCGTCTACATAATGCCCAACATCTGTGAGCCTTCT
Organism: Stomoxys calcitrans; assembly: GCF_963082655.1. Taxonomy (NCBI): domain Eukaryota; kingdom Metazoa; phylum Arthropoda; class Insecta; order Diptera; family Muscidae; genus Stomoxys; species Stomoxys calcitrans. The sequence continues at coordinate 112,875,631 of NC_081552.1, read as the reverse complement.
CAGTACTTCCAATTCAGTTGCCTGTCCAAGTTCACATATAAACATTTGACCTTGTCAGATATCGAAATAGTCTTATTGAGGAAACGTGGTGCGTTAAATTGGCCCACCTTCGCCTTCCTCGTGAACAGGCATATTTCAGTCTTCTCTGGGTTAACATTGAGACCTCTGGGTCTAGCCCAGTCATATGATATATGCAAGACCCTTTCGGCCCTTCTGCATAGCTCGTTCGGATACTTACCTCTAAGAAGTATTATAACATCGTCTGCTTAGCAGACGGGTTCAAATCCCTCCTCAGTCAGCATCCGTAATAGGTCATTTATGGTGGTCACCCATAGGAGTGGCGATTAAATGCCCCCCTGTGGCGTGCCCTGTGCCACATTCACCCTTATATTTATGCCATGGGACACACAATTTATCCACCTGTTCCTTAGCATATGGTTCATCCAGTCTCTAAGGACCGGGTCCACCCGGTACTGGTCTAAGGATTGGATCAGTGTGTAGGTCCGCACATTGTTAAAAGCCACCTCTATGTCAATGCATACCATGAGGGTGTACGTTTTGGCATCGAAGGATTCTTCTATTTTATGCAGGGCAGTTCCGGGTGACTTAACTGGTTTGAAGCTCCTCAAGGATTCCTTCACCATAAATTCCGTTATTATAAACCTTCGATCAACGTCATTATTCCAAGATTCCCGTCGTGAGTTCCGTCGTATCCTATGGAAAATGGGTTTTCATCAAAAGCCTCAACATGTCCTCCGTTGTCTCTGCTCTTACTCCCATCTCGTTCCAGGGTAAGAGGGTTAAAAAATAAAACCCAAAAAAGGTAAAAGTTATTTTCCAAATATTTTACTTATTCGAAGGACAGACAACTTGTCAATACAGTAGTGGAAAACATATGATCAACTTTGAACACTCTCTATTATACCTCTTCCGCTCAAATAATTAATATCCCCCAATATATAATGTTGGTGATGTTCGCTGTTGATTCCCATCCCATCTGTCTATTTTTAAATTCAATCGAATTTCCATTTTTGTCGGGCTATCTAATGTCACCGTTGCGCATGGGTAAGCTGTGAATAACTGTGAATAAGACTTCACTATTAAAACTTTCCCACCATATGACACATCGAAATCTTTCTTTGAGACCCAACGAAATTGTATATTTTTGATCGTCTTGAGATGCTAAATCAATTTAGCCATGTCCGTCCGCCCGTCTCACGAAAGCATGCTAACTTTCGAAGGGATAAAGCTAGGCGCTTAAAATTTTGCACAAATACTTATCATTAGTGTGGGTAAGTTGGAAATGTATATGGGCCATATCGATCCATGTTTTGATAAAGCTCTCATACAAACGCCGCAATTCTTATCCGATCTGTGCTAAGTATGGTCCAAATCCGCCTTAAACTCATTATAGTCGCCATATGAACCGATCTTACATCTTGACTTCTTGAACCTCTAGAATACGCAATTATTATACGATTTGGCTGAAATTTGGTTTTACTTTCAACTACTATGCCTAGCAGCAACTATCCCTATGTGATTTAGCTAAACATTATTTTATGACCGTCCACGTACGTGTCAAATATGGTGTGAATCGGTCGATAACCTCAATAACTTGGCACTTTTTATCCATTATCCTATAATTTTATTAATTACCTTGTTTGCATATAAAAAGATATCGGGTAAAAAGAAATGACAAATGAGATCTATGGTGATTCGGCCCGGTCGAGCATAGCACGCTTTTACCTGTTGTCACACGATTCGTTCGCCAAATCATTGAAAACAGATATTTCCCCTAATAAAATCCGATATCTGGCGTTTCTGAAAATTAGGGGAAGGGTCCGTCCCCCCTTCAGATATCAAAAAATTTAGTACCCCATTTTCACCACGGGATCATTATGCACCATCTGTGAAAATTTCAAGAAAATCGGTTCAGCCGTTTCTGAGTCTATAAGGAACACACAAACAAACAAACCTACGAACAAACAAACAAACCTACAAACCAACACAAATTGATTTTTGTGTATAATACTAGCAGATTCGAGCCCGCTCCACTGCGCCTTTTTCTTTTTTATATGGAACAAAAGTTTCCTTGGAATATTTATTTTCGACAATTAAAAAGCTTTTAGTGAAATACCATGCTACGAAAATAGTATATCGCTGGACTAACAGTTTACCAATATAAGTGCCTTCATCTGAATCCGATATGATCTTTGTTGGTCTACGAATTTAAGTTTGTATATAAGGTACACTCCATTCTTAAATTCATTCATTTCAGCCCGATATTCTCATGATGACTGATTTAGTGGTGTTTTCGGGGGTGAGAAGGTCCCCCAGATACTTGGCCCTGAAAAAATATCAGCATCATGCTCTTCTCTCAAATACCAATTGCCATTGGCTTAAGAGGAGTTTACAGGATGAGGCGTCCCCTAAACACATGGCCCCAAAATAGGATATCAAATTCGTTATTTAATCTCAAATACCTTTCATTTGAGCCACATGTTGGCATGGCCGAAAAATGTTTTTCCTTTGGGGGTGTTTTGGGAAAGGGGTTATGCCCTATATACATGGTCCTAAATTTGGATATCAAATAGGTATTCTACTCCCAAATTCCTTTATTTGAGCCCCATATTACGATGGTCACTAAAAAATTGCTTTTTGTGGGGTATTTTGGGAAAATTGGTCCCGAAAATGGGTATCAATACCCCAATACTTTTCATTTAATGTCCACATTCACATGGTCGGGAAATATGCTCGATGTATTCTCGATTTAAATATATAGCAGCAACGTGCTCTATTCTCATATATCTATGTATTATTTATTTGAACCCCATATAGCCATTGTCCTCAATATTGGATATCAAATTAGTTTTCTAATCTCATTTAAACTCCTTATTGCAAAAGTCAGCAAATATGTCCGGTTTGGGGTATTGGCCCTAAAAACTATGAATATTTAGGTTCACCCCTTTAAGACCCAAATTGTCTTGGTGAACAAATACGTTCTACCTGAGGGTTGTTATGGTGGTGGGACGTCCGCTAGACAATTGGCCCCTAATGTTGATATCAGATACGTGGTCTACTCCCACATACATTTAATTTGAGGCCCATATTTCCATAGTCGGCAAACATGACCAGCTTGGGGGGTGTTTTGGAGGATGGGTGGCCACTCAGTGAGTTGGCCTTGAAAATATATATCGGATTCGTGTTTCACTTTAAAAACCCTCTCATTTGAGCCTCATATTGCAATGTCAGCAAATACTTAGTATTTGGGTGGTGTTGTGGGGGTGGAGTGGCCCCATAGACACTTTTCCCGAATATTGATATCAGCTTCGTGCTTTACTCCCGAAGAGCTTTCATTTGAGCCCCATATTGCCATGGTCGTAAATTTGTCTCCTTTGGGATATGTTTTTAGTGAGAGACGGGCCCCCCCAAACACTTGGTCCCATAGTTCGATATCAGATTCGTATTCTACATTCAAATACCTTTTATTTAAGCCCCATAGTCAGTAAATAAGTCCGGTTTGGAGGGTGTTTTGGGAAAGAGGTGGAACCCTAGAAACGTGATCCCACATTTGGATATCAGATTCGTATTTTACTCGTAAATACCTTTCATTTGAGTCCCATCTTGCCATGGTCGGTAAATATGTCCGATTTAGGGGTGTTTTGGGGCTTGGGGTGGTCCCCCTAGCACTTGGTCCGACAATTGGATATCAGATACGTTTTCTTATCTTAAATGCCTTTCATTTGAGTCCCATATTGTCGATATTGGTCTAAATATATGTTTGGTAGGTTTTAGGGTGGTGCAGCCCCCCTAGGTACCCCATCCGAAATCTCCGAGATCTGGCGTTTCTGAAAATTAGGGTAAGGGGAAGGGTCCGACCCCCCCCCCCCCCTCCCCCCTTTAAATATCAAAAAATGTAGTACCCTATTTTCACCACGGGGTCATTATACACCATCTGTGAAAATTTCAACAAAATCAAACAAACAAACAATCTACAAACAAACACAAATTGATTTTTATATAAAAGATGATCGGGTGAAATTCCTATTTGGGGGGCTTTTTGGGGTGGGGCGACCCACAAATACATAGATATCATTTTTTATGTCATATTCGTATCAATATGTTTGTTTGGGAAACTTTTGGGGTTAGAGTGACACAACTTTTAATGCAATATTGGTATTTTACTCCCCAATACCTTTCATTTGATACCCACATTGTCCCTATTTTTTTTTTGTGGTAACCCATATTGTCCCTATTTTTTTTTTGTGGTAACGGGGGAGGATCCGCCCCCTACCAATATCAACAACCTAAATAGGCTTTTTCTCCTTCCTGACCATTTTCGTAATCTACTCCATAATACCTTTCATTCGAGTCCCATATTGTCATTATCGTCCAATAAACCTATTTTAGGGGATTTTATGGTCGGGGCGGCCCCCCAGTTACATAGATCCAATTTTTAATATGAAATTCGTAGTCTACTCCTGAATACCCTTCATTTGAATCCCATTATTCCCGATCGGTTCACTTTTATTTTGGGGTCGTACTTTTAGGGTAAGAGGGAGGGTCCGCCCTCCTTCCGATATCAATAAATTGTATAGCCTATTGCTTCTTCAGGATCATTCCCCACAATCTGTGAAAATTTTAAAGAAATCGGTTCAGCCGTTTTTGAGATCATCTTTGATTTTGAGACCATCAGATCAAACAAGTAAGAGCTAAGTTCGGCCGGGCCGAATCTTATATACCCTCCACCATGGATCGCATCTGTCGAGTTCCTTGCGCAGTATCTCTTTTTAGGCAAACAAATAATAATGAATATGGACGGAGGAGGAGCTATATCAAGTTATTGTCGGATTCGGGGCTCAAGATCGGTTTATATGGGAGCTGTGTCCAGCTATAGATCGATTCGGATCATATTGCACACGTATATTGAAGGCCATGGGAGAAACCATTGTACAAAATCTGTGCCAAATCGGATGAGAGTTGCGCTCTCTAGAGGCTCAAGAACTCAAGATCCCAGATCGGTTTATATGGCAGCTATATCAGGGTATGGACCGATTTGGACCTTACATCGCATACATGTTGGAAGTGATACAAAAACACCACGTGCAAAATTACAGCCATATTGGATAGGAATTGCGCCTTCTAAAAGCTAAAGAAATCAAGACCCAAGATCGGTTTATATGGCAGCTATATCAAACATGGACCGAATTGGCCCATTTACAATCCCAGCCGTCCTACATCAATAAGAAGTATTTGTGCAAAATTTCAAGCGGCTAGCTCTACTCCTTCAAAAGTTAGCGTGCTTTCGACAAACAGACGGACGGACTTGGGTAGTTCGACTTAAAATGTCACGACGATCAAGAATATATATACTTTATGGAGTCTAAGACGCATATTTCGAGGTGCTACAAACAGAATGACGAAATTAATATACCTCCATCCTATGGTGGCGGGTATAAAAATTCATCTTATTTACCCTACATTTGATAGCATGTAAAATATGTGTTTCCTTGTTTGATCTTACAATTTTTTTTGTTAAATCAAACAAGCAAAAACAAATTTAACATGCAATCGATTGTAAGGCAAATAAAGTATTTTTTTTATCTAATGGTTAACGCTATTTGATGTGTTTTTGGACAAAAAAAATGTGTCTAGTGTGAATACAAAATCAAGAATGTACGAATTTGAGCAACAAAACAAGATGCATCAAATATTTGATTAATCTGAACTTACCTCAAGAACCTTATAATATTACGGGTCCCAGTCTGATATTGTAAAGGTCTTAAATGTCATTACTCAACTGCTCATGTAATGTTTTATCCAAAACGAATTGTCATTTCATAATTTATAAGCTATAGAAGTCATTCGCTAAACTGGGAAGTTGTTTTAACCATTCACCCCTATTCGTTCTAAATCGACATCTCTACAACTTACCTTTGTATTCGCCTGCTGCTGTAACTGAACGTATGTCCAAGAGTTGGTCCAAAACATACAAACACAATCGTGCATCCTCCCATTCAGCTGACCTCATACTTAGTGCTAAAGCCGCTATTACACAGCATGTAGTTGTCTTATAATATGCCACTTTTCGTATTCACATGTAATTTAAAATGTTTGTCAAAATTTTCAATTTACATACGATTCATCATTTTTGCTATCACACCTGTATGTTATTTTCGTATGACATAACCTACAAATGTGAGCAAATCTGATTTTATTATGCGTAAAAATTTTGAAAGTTGTGACAAAGGTGGTTAAATCATAAATTTGTGAAAACAATTTAATTTCGGGTTGTTTTCATTCGACTGGCATGTCATATCATATGACACCTATGTACATACCGTGTAATAGAGCCTTAAGGTGGTGTTGGAGCTGTTGCGGCCACTGTTGTTGCTGTAATTTTTATTTTGTTTTATGAGTATTTATGTAATTTATTATTCATATATACTATGGCGTAATTAAGTGTTTTGATTGCGGCGTGCTACTTTTGCTACTTAATTACTCTCAAAGAAAGCCATATTATGGCAATTTATGGTCCAGCTTCTCAATTACGATTCGGCCGTAAATAAACGTACTCCTATTTCGGTGGTGGTGGTTTACTTCAACATCCACAACTCACCATCTATCGTATAAATGTCCGGACATGGGATATATGCGCCTATTCCTATTAATTGAAACCTGACATTAAAGAGTGGTCATTTGGTGAATGAGCACATTAATTGACTTCACCACTGAAGTCACCTCTGTGGAAATAGCATGGTCCATATTTACGAGTTGCTAGAGATGCTTATATTTAATTTATTCCTCTCTTCCTTCATAGCCGAGATTCCGTTAACTTTGTTTTCAATCGTGTAGGACCATTTAATAAAGGATATAAATATGGTCATAGCCTAAAGTCAATGTTTTCTAATAAACGGTTTGTACTCTATTCGGCTTTTTACGTGAACAACTGTCAAACTCCAAAAAATACAAAAATTTTCATGTAACTATGTTTAAAAAAATTATGGTATTTTGTTAAAGTTTATCGCAACAATACGGAAAGCTGAAAAGAATACTCTACTTACAAAGCAAAACAATCTATACTAGTGGGAGAAAATCGAAAAAAACTATAAAATATATGCCGTGTGAGAAAAGATAGATATATCATTGAAATATGGAATGGTTAGAGCTGAGTTGTTAGCGAGATCGTCTGCAAAATTTCAAGGCCCTAGGTTGTCCGGGAGTCTTTTGGTAGGCCCTTAATTTTGGTCACCTCGGTATTGCGAAAATTTGTTGGGGCTGCAAATCTTCGGTAGGGGTCCGACTCCATTTTCTTTTTTGAAACCCCACTGGTTTCGGGGATATTTGACTTTAATTTTTTTTTTTGCAATTTGGACCGAGACTTTTTTGAGTTTACGAAGGCATTTGTGGTACAATTTTTATTTTTATAACCTACACCACTACTGTGGTACAGGGTTTTATAACTTAGTGCATTTTTTTCAAACGCATACAAGGAAGATAGCTAGACCCCTCAGTGTACAACACACTGCTACAACAACAACAACAGAGATAAGCCCGTTGATAAGTATACCGATCGACCCCCAAGCACTTTCTAATTTGTACAAAGTAATGACCGCAATTCTCATCCGATCATCTTCAAATTTGGCACTAGGCATTTTTTTAGCCAAGCGATGAAGCCTATTGCAATTGGAAAATCGGTTCAGATTTTGATCTAGCTCCCATATATATGCTTCTCCGATTTGAACTAATATTGCAATATTGCAGGAGTTCTTTATAGCTGTAGATATTTTTGGTAAATTTCATAGAAATCGGTTAAGATTAAGATATAGCTTTCATGTATATATCGTTCGATTTTTACTTGTAGAGCACAATTTTGCACAAATCCTTTCTCTATATCTACCACAATATCTAAGGAGTTCGGCCGTAAGCCGTTCAAATTTGGATATAGCTCCCTTACATATTGGGTTGCCCAAAAAGTAATTGCGGATTTTTCATATAGTCGGCGTTGACAAATTTTTTCACAGCATGTGACTCTGTAATTGCATTCTTTCAGTAATCAACTGTTACTTTTAGCTTGCTTTAGAAAAAAAGTGTGAAAAGTGTATATTTGATTAAATTTCATTCTAAGTTTTATTAAAAATGCATTTACTTTCTTTTAAAAAATCCGGAATTACTTTTTGGGCAACCCAATATATTCGTCCGATTTTGAGTATATTGCAATAATGGTGCCATTTATTAACAGATTATATTGAAATTTGGCAGGAAGGACTTTCTTATGTTCTTCGATATTATTGATGAATTTCATAAAAACCGGTTAAGTTTTAGATATAGCTCCCATATATTTATTTGATCCGTTTTTACTTCTAGAGCCACTGCCCATTTACTGATCAATCTTCCCAACATTTTGTATAACGCCTTATTCTATGGCTCTAACTGCTGAGTTTTATTTTAGTACAGGATAGATAAGCCGTAAAGGGTAAACATAAAACACAAACAAGTAAAAGCGTGCTAAGTTCGGCCGGGCCGAATCTTATATACCCTCCACTATGAATCGCATTTGTCGAGCTGTTTTCCCGGCATCTTTTCTTAGGCAAAAAAGAATATAAGAAAATATTTGCTCTGCTATTAGAGCGATATCAAGATTTGGTCCGGTTTGGAACACAATTAAATTATATGTTGGAGACCTGTGTAAAATGTCAGCCAATTCGAATAAGAATTGAGCCCTTTGGGGGCTCACGAAGTAAAGTAGAGAGATCGATTTATATGGGAGCTGTATCGGGCTATAGACCGATTCAGACCATAATAAACACGTATGTTGATGGTCATGAGAGGATCCGTCGTACAAAAAATTTAAGGCAAATCGGATAATAATTATGATCCCTAGAGGCTCAAGAAGTTAAGATCCCAAGATCGGTTTATATGGCAGCTATATCAGGTTATAAACCGATTGAAACCTTATTTGACACAAATGTTGAAAGTAAAAATAAAATACGTCATGCAAAATTTCAGCCAAATCGGATAGGAATTGCGCCCTCTAGAAGCTCAAGAAGTCAAGTCCCCAGACCTGTTTATATGAAAGCTATATCAGGTTATAAACCGACTTGAACCATACTTGGCACAGTTGTTGGCCATCATAACAAAACTCATCGTACGAAATTTCATTCAAATCGGTCAAGACTTGCGCACACTAGAGGCTCAAGAAGTCAAGACCCAAGATCGGTTTATTTGGCAGCTATATCAAAACATGGACCGATATGGCCCATTTACATTACCAACCGACCTACACTAATAAGAAGTATTTGTGCAAAATTTCAAGCGGATAGCTCTACTCCTTCAAAAGTTAGCGTGCTTTCGACAGACAGACGGACGGACATGGCTAGATCGACATAGATACTTTTCCCGAATATTGTTATCAGATTCGTGCTTTACTCCCAAAGACCTTTCATTTAAGCCCCATATTGCTATGGTCGTAAATTTGTCTCCGTTGGGGGATGTTTTTAAGGAGAAGCGGCCAATAAACACTTAGTACGATATTTGGATACCAGACTCAAATTCTACCCTTAAATACCTTTCATTTAAGCCCCATATTCCTATGGTCAGATATTAAGTTCTGTTTGGGGGATGTTTTGGGGAAGGGGTGGACCCCAAGAAACGTGGTTCCACATTTGAATATAAGATTCGTATTCTACTCGCTAAAAACCTTACATTTGCGTCCCATATTGCCATGGTCGGTAAATATGTCCGATTTAGGGGTGTTTGGTGGGGGTGGTCCCCCTAAAACTTGGCCCGACATTTGGATATCAGATACGTATACTTATCATAAATACTTTTCATTTCAGTCCCATATTGTCGTGATTGGTCTAAATATATGTTTGGTAGGCTTAGGGGTGTGGCGGTCCCTTTAGGTACCCTATCCGAAATTTGGATACCAAATTTTTGATTTTAGGGTACTATATGAGAGCACACAAAATTTCGCTTAAATCGCACTACCCATCTCCGAGATCTGGCATTTCTGAAAATTAGGGTAAGGATCCGCCCCCACTTCAGACATCAAAAAATTTAGTACCCTATTTTCACCACGGGATCATTGTGCACAATCTGTGAAAATTTCAGGAAAATCGGTTCAGCAGTTTCGGAGTCTATAAGGAACACACAAACATACAAAAAACAAGTAAAAGCGTGCTAAGTTCGGCCGGGCCGAATCTTATATACCCTCCACCTTGGAGCACATTTGTCGAGTTCTTTTCCCGGCATCTCTTCTTAGGCAAAAAATGATATAAGAAAAGATTTGCTCTGCTATTAGAGCGATATCAAGAAATGATCGGGTTTAGACCACAATAAAATTTTATGTTGGAGACCTGTGTAAAATGTCAGCCAATTCGAATAAGAATTGCGACCTTTGGGGGCTCAAGAAGTAAAATAGAGAGATCGATTTATATGGGAGCTGTATCGGGCTATAGACCGATTCAGACCATATGAAACACGTATGTTTATGGTCATGAGAGGATCCGCTGTACAAAATTTCAGGCAAATCGGATATTAATTGCGCTCTCTGGAGGCCCAAGAAGTCAAGACCAAAGATCGGTTTATATGGCAGCTACATTAGGTTATGGACCGATTTGAACCATACTTGGTACAGTTGTTGGATAGCATAGCAAAACACGTCGTGTAAAATTTCATTCTAATCAGATAAGAATTGCGCACTCTAGAGGCCCAAGAAGTCAAGACCCAAGATCGGTTTCTATGACAGCTATACCAGGTAATGGACAGAATTGAACCATACTTAACACTCTTGTTAGAATGATACTAAAACACGTCGTGCAAAATTTCAGTCAAATCGGATGAGGATTGCGCCCTCTAGAGGCTCAAGAAGTCAAGACCCAAGACCGGTTTATATGGCAGCTATATCAGGTTATGGACCGATTTGAACCATACTTGGCACAGTTGTTGGATGTCATAACAAAACACGTCGTGCACAGTTTCATCCTAATCGGATAAGAATTGCACACTCTAGAGGCTCAAGATGTCAAGACCCAAGATCGGTTTATATGACAGCTATATCATGTTATGAACCGATTTGAACCATACTTGGCACAGTTGTTGGATATCATAGCAAAACACGTCGTGCGAAATTTCATTCCAATCGGATAAGAATTGCGCACTCTAGAGGCTCAAGAAATCAAGACCCAAGATCGGTTTATATGGCAGCTCTATCAAAACATGGGCCGATATGGCCCATTTCAATACCAACCGATCTACGCTAATAGGAAGTAATCGGGCAAAATTTCAAGCGGCTAGCTTTACTCCTTCGGAAGTTAGCGTGCTTTCGACAGACAGACGGACGGACAGACGGACGGACATGGCTAGATCGACATTAAATGTCGCGACGATCAAGAAGATATATACTTTATGGGGTCTCAGACGAATATTTCGAGTAGTTACAAACAGAATGACGAAATTAGTATACCCCCCATCCTATGGTGGAGGGTGTAAAAACAAACAGACAAACAAACAAAGAAACACAAATTGATTTATATATATATGCTAGCTGACCCAGGCCGCTCCTCTGCGCCTTCTTTTACTTTATATGGAACAAAAGTTTCTTTGGAATATTTATTTTCGACAATTTAAGATCTTTTAGTGAAATATCATGCTACGAAAATAGTATATCGCTTGACTAACAGTTTAACAATATAAGTGACTTTATCTGAATTCCATATGATCTTTATTGGTCTACGAATTTAATTGTAGATGTAAGGTGTACTCCATTCCTAATATACTTTTTTGCAGCCCGATATTCTCACGATATCTGATTTAGTGGTGTTTTCGTGGGAGAGGTGGTCCCCCAGATACTTGGCCCTGAAAAAATATCAGCATCGTGCTCTTCTCTCAAATACCATTTATTTAAACCCCATATTGCCATTGACTTGAGAGGAGTTTACAGGATGAGGCGTCGCCCAAACACATGGCCTCAAAATAGCTTATCAAATTCGTTTTCTAATCTCAAATAACTTTAATTTGAGCCACATATTGGCATGGTCGACAAATTTTTTCCCTTTGGGGGTGTTTTGGGAAAGGGATGATGCCCTAAATACATGGTCCTACATTTGGATATCAAATTCGTATTCTACTCCCAAATACCTTTATTTGAGCCCCATATTGCGATGGTCACTAAAAAATTGCTGTTTGTGGGGTATTTTGGGAAAGGGGTAGACCCCAGAAAATTAGTCCTGAAAATGGGTATCAATTCTTGCTCTACCCCTAATACCTTTCATTTAAGCCCCACATTGTCGGTAAATATGCCTGATTTAGGAGTGTTTTGAGGAGTTTGGTAGTCTCCAAAATTCTAAGCCCTGAAAATATATGGGCAACGTGCTCTATTCTCATATATCTATATATCATTTATTTGAACCCCATATTGCGATTGGCCTCAAAATTGGAAAACAAATTCGTTTTCTAATCTCAATTAAACTCCTTATTGCAAAAGTCAGCAAATATGTTCGGTTTGGGGTATTGACCCTAAAAACTATGAATATTTAGTTCCACTCTCTTTAAGACCCAAATTGTCTTGGTGAGCAAATACGTCCTATTTGGGGGCTGTTATGGTGGTGGGACGTCCGCTATACAGTTGGCTCCTAATGTTGATATCAGATACGTGGTCTACTTCCAAATACCTTTAATTTGAACCCCATATTTCCATAGTCGGCAAACATGACCGGCTTGGGGGAGTGTTTTTGCGGATAGGCGGCCACTCAGTGAGTTGGGCTTGAAAATATATATCGAATTCGTGTTCCACTTTAAAAACTCTTTTATTTGAGCCTCATTTTGCAATAGTCAGAAAATACTTCCTATTTGGGTGGTGTTGTGGTGTTGAGGTGGCCCCATAGACACTTTTCCCGAATATTGATATCAAATTCGTGCTTTACTCCCAAAGACCTTTCATTTGAGCCCCATATTGCTATGGTCGTAAATTTGTCCCTTTTGGCCTTTGGGGGATGTTTTTGGTGAGAGGCAGCCCCCAAACACTTGGTCCCATATTTGGATATCAGATTCGTATTCTGCATTCAAATACCTTTCATTTGAGTCCCATACCAAACGGCTCCATACATCAATCATGACAAAATGAGGTTTAATTAGCGGTATAACTTTATGTACTGCGATTCTGATATCATTATCCTGCTCATATATTTAACGGACCACCTCACCCCAAAACAGTCGATGAATTATAATGACCTAACGGGACACTGTGTGATTTTATCAATGTGTAGGCCGCCCTAGCCCCGAAATTATAGCATTCAGCTTGAAAGGAGGATTTGCAAACCTTAACGATAAGGTTGCAACCATTTTTAGCTCACCGATAGACGAGACCAAACGACGTTTTGCTGGACAACACCTGTTTGTTCAAGAGTTTTACACGGTTGGAACTATAGCCACCACACCAAATGGCAAATTAGTTTTTTACGGCAGAAAATCGAATATGGCAATTTAATATGATTTACAAATAAATAAAAAAGTCTTAAGTTCGCATATATATATATATATATATATATATATATATATATATATATATATATATATATATATATATATATATATATATATATATATATATATATTTATATATTTATATATATATATAAATATATATCGGTCTATATGGCAGTTATATCCAAATCTGGACCGATGTGGGCCAAATTGACGAAGGAAGTCGAGGGGCCTAACACAACTTACTGTCCCAAATTTCGGCGAAATCGGGTAATAAATTACCTTTTATGGGCCTAATAATATATATGCGTATGTATGTGTATATATATATATATGTATATATATATATATATATATATATATATATATATATATATATATATATATATATATATATATATATATATATATATATACATATATACGCATATATATTATTAGGCCAATAAAAGGTAATTTATTACCCGATTTCGCCGAAATTTGGGACAGTAAGTTGTGTTAGGCCCCTCGACTTCCTTCGTCAATTTGGCCCACATCGGTCCAGATTTGGATATAACTGCCATATAGACCGATCCGCCAATTTAGGGTCTTAGGCCCATAAAAGCCAAATTTATTATCCGATTTTGCTGAAATTTGGGACAGTGAGTTGTGCTAGGCCACTCGACATCCTTCTTCAATTTGGCCCAGATCGGTTTAGATTTGGATATAGCTGCGATATACACCGATCGCTCGATTTGAGATTTTGGGCCCATAAAAAGCGCATTTGCTCTCCGATTTTGGGACAGTGGGTTGTGTTGGGCCCTTCAACATTCTTCTTCAATTTGGCTCAGATCGGTCAAGATTTGCTGCCATATAGACCGATCTCTCGATAAGGTATTGGGCCCATAAAAAACGCATTAATTGTCCGATTTCGCCGAAATTTGTGAAAGTGAGTTGCGTTAGGCTCTTCGACAACTTTTTTTCAATTTGGCCCAGATGAGTCCAGATTTGGATGTAGCTGCCATATCTCTCGACCGATCTCTCGATTTAAAGTCTTGGCCCCATACAAGGCACATTTATAATCCGATTTCGCTGAAATTTGACACAGTGACTTATGTTAGGCTTTTAGGCATATTTCGATAAAGCGGCTATAGGGGCATAAATTATGCATTTTTCACCAGCTTATGACGAAAGGTGGTTTACATATATACCCGAGGTGGTGGGTATCCAAAGTTCGGCCTGGCCGAACTTAACGCCTTTTTACTTGTTTGGTTTTAATTTGGGCATTTGTTGTGGTAAATTAAAATTCTGGTTAATATAATTAAAACCACGAGCAACCATGCCTTTTAGCAGGAAATGAATATCCAAAGCAGCAAATAAGTATCCTTTTGGGCTTTTTATACCCTCCACCATAGGATGGGGGTATACTAATTTCGTCATTCTGTTTGTATCTACTCGAAATATTCGTCTGAGACCCCATAAAGTATATATGTTCTTGATCGTCGAGACATTTTATGTCGATCTAGCCATGTCCGTCCGTCCGTCTTTCTGTCGAAAGCACGCTAACTTCCGAAGGAGTAAAGCTAGCCGCTTGAAATTTTGCACAAATACATCTTATCAGTTGGTATTGTAAATGGGCCATATCGGTCCACGTTTTGATATAGCTGCCATATAAACCGATCTTGGGTCTTGACTTCTTGAGCCTCTAGAATGCGCAATTCTTATCCGATTGAAATGAAACTTTGCACGACGTGTTTTGTTATGATATCCCACAACTGTGCCAAGTATGGTTCAAATTGGTTCATAACCTGAATATAGCTGTCCTATAAAGCGATCTTGGGTCTTGACTTCTTGAGTCTCTAGAGTGCGCAATTCTTATCCAATTTGAATGAATTTTGGCACGTAGTATTTGGTTATGACACCCAACAACTGTGCCAAATATGGTTCAAATCGGTTCATAACCTGATATAGATGTCATATAAACCGATCTGGGGACTTGACTTCTTCAGCTTCTAGAGGGCGCAATTCCTATCCGATTTGGCTGAAATTTTGCAAGATGTTTTTGATTGTTACTTTCAACAACTATGTCAAATAAAGTACAAGTCGGTTCATAACCTGATATAGCTGCCATATAAACCGATCTGGGATCTTGACTTCTTGAGCCTCTAGAGGTCGCAATTATTATCCGATTTGCCTGAAATTTTGTACGACGGATTCTCTCATGACCATCAACATACGTGTTTATTATGGTGTGAATCGGTCTATAGCCCTATATAGCTCCCATATAAATCGATCTCTATATTTTACTTCTTGAGGCCACAAAGGGCGCAATTCTTATTCGAATTGGCTGACATTTTACACAGGTCTCCAACATATAATTTAATTGTGGTCCAAACCGGACCATATCTTGATATCACTCTAAAAGCAGAGTAAATCTTTTTTGATATCATTTTTTGTCTAAAAACAGATGCCGGGAAAAAGCTCGACAAATGCGATCCATGGTGGAGGGTATATAAGATTCGGCCCGGCCGAACTTAGCACGGTTTTACTTGTTACTTTCAACAACGGTGTCAAATAAGGTTCAAATCGATTCATAACCTGATAAAGCTGCCATATAAACCGATCTTGGATCTTGTCTTCTTGAGCCTCTAGATGTCGGATGGAGAGGCGGCCAATAAACACTTAGAACGATATTTGGATATCAGATTCAAATTCTGCACTCAAATACCTTTTATTTAAGCCCCATAATCCCATGGTCAGTAAATAAGTCCTGTTTGGGTGTGTTTTGGGGAAGGTGTGGACCCGCAGAAAAGTTGTCCCACATTTGGATATTAGATTCGATTTTTACTCGCAAATACCTTTCATTTGAGTCCCATATTGCCATGGTCGGTAATATGTCCGATTTAGGGGTGTTTTGGGGCTTTGGTGGTCCCCCTAACACTTTGTCCGACATTTCGATATTAGATATGTTTTCTTTTCCTAAATACCTGTCATTTGACTCCCATATTGTCGTGATTGGTGCAAATATATGTTTATTAGGTTTTAGGATGGGGCGGCACCCCTAGGTATCCCACCCGAAATTTGGATACGAAATTTTTATTTTTAGGGTACTATATGAGAGCACACAAAATTTCGCTTAAATCGCACCACGCATCAGTGAAAATTTTAAGAAAATCGTTTCAGACAAACAAAGATATAAGATAGCTGAATCCGGCCCGCTTCGCTGCGCTTGCATACACCATTTTAATTATAACTTTCTTTTCAATTACTCTTCTTTGCATTCATTAAGCTACGTATATATTTTGCGGCCATGTTTTATAGAACTTTTAGACTTTTATGGAAGCTTGTTTTTTTTTTATTGTACCTCTCGCTCTCTTTTTCTTTGTTCGGGTTTAGTTGGCTATTCAAATAATTTCTGTCTCCCAATAGATGTCGCTGAATTCGTTGTTGGTGATGCTCGCTGCAGATTCCCATCACATTGTCATCATTTTGTCTACTTTTGAATTCTATCGAATTTCCAGTTTTGTCGGCCTATCTAATGTCACCGTTGCGCATGGGTAAGCATCATCAGCTCACCCATGCCAAAAGTATCAAAAAAAATTCTGCACTGGATATTCCTTAAATAATAGCGACAATAATCATTATCCATTTAAGACTTCAGTACAAAAACTTACGGCCTAGACCACTAAATTTGTTTTTCTTTTTATACCATCCATCAAAATCTAATTTCCTCATTCCGTTTGTAAACCATCGAAATATTCATCTGAGACCCAACAAAGTATACATGTACATGTTTCATCGCCTTGACATTCTAAGTCGATTTAGCCATGTTGCTTCGTCCACCTGTTGAAAGTATGCTAACATTCAAAGGGATAGAGCAAGGCGCTTGAAATTTTGCACAAATACTTCCTATTAGTGTAGGTCAGTTGGGATTTTAAATGGGTCACATTGGTCGATGTTTTGATATAGCTGCCATATAAACCGATTTTGGATCTTGACCTCTTGAGCTCCTAAACGCCGCAATTCTTATCCGATTTGTCTCAAATTTTGTAAAAGATATTTTGTTAGAGTTCCAACATCTGTGCTAAATATGGTTCAAACCGGTTAAAAACTTGATATAAACCGATCTCCTAATTTGACTCTCTGAGCCTCTAGAGGGCGCAATTGTTATTCGATTTGGCTAAACATTATTTTGACGACTTCTCCTATGACCTTCCACATACGTGCCAAATATGGTCTGAATGGGTCCATAACCTGATATAGCTCCCATATGAACCGATCCCCCGATTTTAATTCTTAAGCCACTATAGGGCTGATTTCTTATCAAATTTTTGCTGACATTTTACGCAATGACATTTACTATGGTCTCCAACAGCCAAAGCATGTTCCGCATTGGTTGATAACCTGACATAGCTCCAATAGCTTTGCAATTTTTATCCATTATCCTTTTTTTGCTTATAAAGAGATATCGGGCAAAAAATGGCAAATGAGATCCATGGTAGAGGGTATGTAAGATTCGGCTCGGCCGAACTTTTCCCGCTTTTTCTTGTTGTCACTAGATTCGTTCGCCAAGTTATTGAAAACAGCTATTTTCTCTTTACAAAATCAGCTGTTTTCAATGACTTGGCGAACGAATCGAGTGACAAAACGAAAAAATATGTGCTTATCGGCAAGCTACTTAGGCTCGACTATAAAAAGGAGGCTTCTTATCTTTGAGCTTAATTTTCAATCAAATCCGCTCCACTGAGCTTTCGCTTTCAAAAATATCACCTCAGTAACGTAACCTACTATCCAATAGCTCTGATTCTGTGTACATTCGTTGAACCTTCCCCTCTAACAGTTTAACACATACTTGGATATTCGCACTCTAAATTTTTATCTATGGCAAAGCCTAAGTGGCTGACTACCTGAAACACATATTGTTAAGGCCCATCTTAGGGTGGGAAATTAAAAAAAAAATAATACAGGAAACATCCGCAACGAAATTCCTATATTTTATTTTTCTTTTTCTTTTTTTTACGGACCGATAGGTTGCCACAACATAGATAAATGCTGCATGCTCAATTTTTACCACTCTGCCCTCTCTCTGTTCATGGTGGCGTGCCCATTCATTTGATTCATTTGCAAGCAGAATAGATGATGCTTATTTAAATGTTAGTGCTGCCATCGATAAGGGAAAGGTTTAGACTTTAATACCCAAAATGTTAACAAAATAACTTAAAAGTTCTCCGTTCCATGTCGTCCCGGATGCTTGCGAATAACATATAAAGGACCGAGAATTTTACATTTTTCCCCTCTGTTAGTGCTTTTTTGAACATACGTTATGAGTCTATAGATTTCCTTTGTCTATGCTGCTACTCGCAGCAGCTTAGTGCATATAATATTGATCATGATGTGGTAGTTGTCTATAACTGAATATATGGCTACCTCTTGATTGTTATAATTTAGTCTCTTTTAAATCAAATCAAATTGCCATATTAAACGTTTCTCAGTGGTAGAGAACTAATTTCTTTATATTAGGTGCGGTGGTGACAGTTCTTAGTAATTAAACCATGTAAAACTTTTGAACATTAAGCACGTTGTTTGCACTTGTCTAGGAAAATAAGGCTCCTTGTCGAAGAGCTTAAAATGGCGGCAACCTTGACTTCAGGTTCGCAACTGCTCCTATCACACTGAACGTCATAACTTTGGGGGTACGGCGGCAGTGTCCTGTTAGGTCATTATAATTGATCAACTGTTTTGAGGTGAGGTGGTCCGCTAGATATATGAGCAGAATAAAGATATCATATTCGCAGTCCACAACCTTATACTTTGAATTAAACCCCATATTGTCATAATTGGTGTATACAGCCGTTTGGTGAGGGGCGCCTCACTCCATCTGCCACTTGAGCTCAAATTTGAATGACGCACTCCACTTAAAAATATCTATCACTTGATTCCCCATTGATGTAAAACAATACCTAGATTCTTGGACACAAAGTTTAATGTCATATTCGTAATCTG
The DNA here is from genome assembly GCF_963082655.1 of Stomoxys calcitrans. Lineage (NCBI taxonomy): Eukaryota > Metazoa > Arthropoda > Insecta > Diptera > Muscidae > Stomoxys > Stomoxys calcitrans. The sequence continues at coordinate 112,856,164 of NC_081552.1, read as the reverse complement.
CTACCAAATGCCTTTAATTTGAGGCTCATTTGGGGTCATTTTGGGGTCGTACTTTTTGGGTAAGGGGGAGGGTCCGTCCCCTACCGATATCAATAAATTATATAGCCTATTGATCCTTCCGGACTACTCCCCATAATCTGTTAAAATTTGAAAGAAATCGGTTCAGCCGGTTTTGAGTCTATATGGAACAAACAAATTTACAAACCCACAAACAAACATACAAACAATCAAACAAACAGAAATTAATTTTTTTATATATAGACTAGCTGACCCGGGTCCGCTCCGTTGCGCCTTCTTTTACTTTATATGGAATAAAAGTTTCCTTGGAATATTTATTTTCGACAATTAAAGAGCTTTTAGTGAAATACCATGCTACGAAAATAGTATATCGCTTGACAAACAGTTTAACAATATAAGTCTCTTTGTGAATCCCATATGATCTTTATTAGTCTACGAATTTCAATTTGGATGTAAGGTGTACTCCATTCTTAAAATACTTATTTCAGCCCGCTACTCTCATGATATCTGATGTAGTGGTGTTCTCGGGGGTGAGGTGGTCCCCTAGACACTTGGACCTGAAAAATATCAGCATCGTGCTCTTCTTTTAAAAACCATTTATTTAAACCCCATATTGCCATTGGTTTAGGGGAGTACACGATAGACGTCCCCCAAACACATGGCCCAAAATAGTTTATCAAATTCGTTTTCTTATCTTAAATACCACATATTGGCATGGTCGAAAATTTTTTACCCTTTGCAGGGTGTTTTGGGGAAGGGGTGATTCCCTAAATACATGGTCCTAAATTTGGATATCAAATTAGTATTCTACTCCCAAATACCTTTATTTGAGCCCCATTTTGCGATGGTCACTAAAAAATTGCTGCTTGTGGGGCGTTTTGGGAAAGGGGTAGAGCCCCAGAAAATTGGTTCCGAAAATGGATATCAATTCTTGCTCTACCCCCCAATACCCTAAAAACTATAAGTACAATATTAAGTTCCACTCTCTTTACGAACCAAATTGTCTTGGAGATCAAATACGTCCTATTTGGGGGTTGTTATGGTTGTTGTCCCCTAGACAGTTGGTCCCTAATGTTGATATCAGATACGTGGTCTACTCATAAATACCTTTAATTTGAGCCCCATATTTCCATAGTAGGCAAACGTGACCGGCTTGGGGGATAGGCGGCCACTCAGTGAGTTGGGCTTGAAAATATATATCGAATTCGTGTTCCACTTTAAAAACCCTTTTATTTGAGCCTCATTTTGCAATAGTCAGAAAATACTTCCTATTTGGGTGGTGTTGTGGTGTTGAGGTGGCCCCATAGACACTTTTCCCAAATATAGATATCAGATTCGTGCTTTACTTCCAAAGACCTTTCATTTGTTATGGTCGTAAATTTGTCCCCTTTGCGGGGTGTTTTTGGGGAGAGGCAGCCCCCAAACACTTGGTCCCATATTTGGATATCAGATTAGTATTCTACATTCAAATACCTTTTATTTAAGCCCCATATTCCCATGGTCAGTAAAAAAGTCCTGTTTGGGGGGTGTTTTGGGGAAGGAGTTAACCCCCCGGAAATGTGGTCCCACATTTGAATATCAGATTCGTATTCTACTCGCAAATACCTTTCATTTGAGTACCATATTGCCATGGTCGGTAAATATGTCCGATTAAGGGTGTTGTGGGGGTTGGGGTGGTCTCCCTAGCATTTGGTTCGACAAATGGATATCAGATAGGTTTTCTTATCCTAAGTACCTTTCATTTGAGTCCCATATTGTCGTGATTGGTCTAAATATATGTTTGGTAGGTTTTAGAGTGGGGCGGCCCCCCTAGGTACCCCATCCGAAATTTGGATTCGAAATTTTTATTTTTAGGGTACTATATGAGAGCACACAAAATTTCGCTTAAATCGCACCACTCATCTCCGAGATCTGGCGTTTCTGAAAATTAGGGAAAGGGGGAGGGTCCGCCCCCTCCAGATATCAAAAAATGTAGTACCCTATTTTCACCAAGGGGTCTTTATGCACCATCTGTGAAAATTTCAAGAACATCGGTTTAGCCGTTTCTGAGTCTATAAGGAACACACAAACATACAAACCTACAAGCAAACACAAATTGATATTTATATACAAGATAATAAGATATATATATATATATATATATATATATATATATATATATATATATATATATGTAAAATGGATGTTTTGGGGACAGAAAAAACCTATGAAAATTATGGCATACATCGCTTCGTTTTTATTTTCCCATGCGACGTATGCCCATTTTTCCACTCTAACACTTCAAAATGTCAACATATATCAGATTTATTATAAAACGTATACTATAAGGACACTATTATATAAAATGTTTACTTCCGGGACATGTCCTCGATGTATACACTTTATTAACAAGTGAAAAATTTGCCACATTTCACTTATACATTCTGATTTTCAAAAAATCAACTCTGCCTTATCAGTTAGTCTAGTCTGCAACCATACATCATTGCATATCCATTTAGTCAAGTTTTCAGCCATTGTATTATCAACTTTGCGTTCTAATTTATTCTGCCTTTCAACCTTTATCTATCGAAAAAGTCTTTTATGGATAATTTAAAACGCAAGATGGCGTTGCACACTGGGCCAAGCGGCAAAAAAAAATTTAAATAAATCAGCTACTTTTTATTTGTTGATCTGAGCGGTAAAAAATGTTCTAGACATTTGAGTATATAGGGTACATAGGCTTTCAGGAAAATGGAAGCGAGCTTTATAAATGTATATCCACCAATCACTACAGTGTTTTATCAACCGGTAGCCCAACATACTGGCCCAGCGATCCAAACAAAAGACCTGATCTCTTGGATTTTATAATTTTTAGCGGTATTCCCCAGGCATGCCTAGACATTGCTACAAGTGACGATTTAAGTTCAGATCACAGCCCAGTCATAGTAAACTTTTGTACATCGTATTGTAAACGGCAAGCAAAACCACAACTGTTTTCAGCAAAAACTGACGTCAATTTCTTTAAGCATTGGATTGAAAAAGGTTTAAACCTAAATATATCACTTAAAACACCTGATGAATTAGATAGAGCGATAGAAACTTTTACTAATTTGATCCACGAATCTGCACACCTTGCTACCCCGCATAAGGACGAAAAATCTTGTTCTGATGTTCGTATTTCATATAAAATCAAAAAGTTGATAGCACAAAAGCGGCGATTGCGTAAAATTTGGCAGACAACAAGACACCCAGATGACAGAACAAATTATAATAGAGCCAAAAACTCTTTGACGAACACATTAAAAGAATACAAAAACGATTCTATTAACGCGTTTTTAAGCAACCTTAGTCCTTCCAATAATAAAGAGCACAGCATCTGGAAAGCAACCAAATTTCTAAAAAGACCACAGAAAAGAAACATCCCTTTCAAAAACACTTGTGGTGTATGGTGCAGAAATGATAAAAACAAATCGGAAGCCTTTAAAGAATTTCTAGAAGAAACGTTCAGTCCATTTTCGTTTTGTGAAGCTGAGGATGAAAGGAAAATTAAAGATTTTCTGGATGTACCGTGCCAAATGTATCGGCCGATAAAACATTGTTCACCGCGAGAAGTTGAGAGAGAAATAATAAAATTAAACCCTAAGAAATCCCCTGGCTATGACTTCATTGATGCCAAAATACTAAAATCACTACCGCGTAAAGGTTTAATTTTTCTGTCGCTACTATTTAACGCAGCTCTTAGATTAACATATTTCCCCTTTCAATGGAAATTCGCAAAGATTTTCATGGTCTTGAAACCCAACAAACCGGAAGACGTTATATCATCTTATAGGCCTATTAGTCTGTTGCCAGTGATATGCAAAGTCTTTGAAAAACTTATTCAAAAAAGACTGTCCCCCGTGCTCGAAAAACTAAATATAATTCCAGAACATCAATTTGGTTTTAGGCACGGACATGGGACAGTAGAACAATGCCACAGAGTGGTTCATACAATTAGGCAATGTTTGGAAAACAAACAGTATTGTTCGTCGGTTTTCCTGGATGTCAAGCAAGCCTTCGATAAAGTGTGGCATGATGGATTACTATTTAAGATGAAAACCCTTCTCCCTACCCCATTTTATTTACTGTTGAAATCGTACTTGAGTGAAAGAAGATTTTTTGTTAATGTAAATGACGCAGATTCTGAAATTGGCTTAATAAAATCTGGTGTCCCTCAAGGAAGTGTGTTGGGACCGATTCTATATACACTGTTTACATCCGACTTTCCATCAGACGAAAATATTATAGTGGCAACGTATGCAGATGATACTAGTTTATTATCGGTTGATGAATCGCCCATTCTTGCTTCAAATGCAATGCAAAAACAACTTGATTCGACCCAATCTTGGCTGAAAAAATGGAACATTAAAGTAAATACCGAGAAGTCTGTCCATGTAACTTTTACTCTTAGAAAAGATACTTGTCCTCCCGTATCACTCGGTGGAGAAGAAATTCCAACATCCAACTGTGTTAAATATTTGGGTTTACATATAGACAAGCGGTTAACTTGGAAAACACATATCAAACTGAAACGGCAGCAGTTAGATATAAAGACAAAACGAATGTATTGGCTGCTAGGATCCAAATCACAATTAAGCTTAGAAAATAAAGTATTGCTCTACAAAAGTATATTAAAACCCGTATGGACCTATGGAATTGAACTTTGGGGAACAGCAAGCAACTCTAACATAGAAATACTGCAAAGATATCAATCAAAAACTCTTCGACTCATCAGTAATTCGCCTTGGTTTGTCAGCAATAAAAATATACATAAGGACCTTTGCATTCCTGAAGTTAAAAATGTAATTCGTAATTACAGTTCTAAATACTTAAACCGATTAAGCAATCATTCAAATGTTTTGGCTATAAACTTATTAGATGATAGTAACGAATCCAAAAGACTAAAACGATCTCATGTATTAGATTTACCTTATATTACTTGATCCTAGCTAAAATAATTTAATTTCAAAACAATTGTAAAATTTTAAGAGGACATAAAACAGATGAATCAATAGTGTTGTCGTGCTCACTGGAGTTTGGCACTTCTGTCACTTTGTAGATATTTTTAAGAAAATTTGCTTATTGTTTGTTATACAAATAGATTGCAAATAAAGAAAACATACAAAAAAAAAAAAAAAAAAAAAAAAAAAAAAAAAAAAAAAAAAAAAAAAATATATTTGAAACTGGGTGAGATGCAGGTTGTCAAAATAAACCACTTCCACTTCTCCAACCTTTCAAGATTTATAATTTTTGATCTACTGTACCGATATGCATGGTTTAGGACTCTGGAGAAAGAGTTTGACGAGGTCTAAAAAAACATGCAAAATGTCCTATGCCATCGCTTAGCGTTGGGGAGATATGAGCAGTTTAGTTTTAAAATATCAAAATTTTGCATTGGTTTCTTCAGTGTTGTTTCTTTATAACTCCGTCAATTTCTTAGCTATATACTGAAAGTTTCACCCAAATTGTGCCAGTATAGTATAGATAATATAAAAAAATTATCATTCCAATATATTTAGCGGTTTAAATATGGCATCGTTTTTAACATGAAAGACATTTTGTTTTTCTAAAACTAGCAAAATTTTCCATAAAATATACTTCTATTTACTTGAAGTTTTCGTAAACTTTGGTTATCAAATCATTAACGTTTTTATTTTCCATTTTTATAAAGCGGAGCCAATTGGAAAAGTTTTAAATGCTAATTTAAATCTTTTCAAAATCAAACAACCCCTTTATCTTAAAGGCAATATGGCCATTTTTTATACCTTACACCACTACTATGGTACAGGGTATTATAACTTAGTGAATTTGTTTGTAACGCCCAGAAGGAATAGAGATAGACCCATTGATAAGCATACTGATCGACCCAGAATCACGTTCTGATTCGATTTAGCTATGTCCGTCTGTCCATCCATGCATGTTAATTTATTAAAATCGGTTCAGATTTCAGATCTTTTTTAGCTCCCATATATGTTCGTCCGATTTGGAATGATGTTGCAATAATGTGGTCATTTGCTATACCATTTTCCCAAAATGTTGGCAAGTAGTTTTTCCTTATAACTCCTGACAATGTTGTTGTGTTTTAGTTAACATATATATGTATCACCCGATTTTTATACCCTCCACCATAGGATGGGGGGTATACTAATTTCGTCATTCTGTTTGTAACTACTCGAAATATTCTTCTGAGACCCCATAAAGTATGTATATTCTTGATCGTCGCGACATTTTATGTCGATCTAGCCATGTCCGTCCGTCTGTCGAAAGCACGCTAACTTCCGATGGAGTAAAGCTAGCCGCTTGAAATTTTGCACAAATACTATTAGTGTAGGTCGGTTGGTATTGTAAATGGGCCACATCGGTTCATGTTTTGATATAGCTGCCATATAAACCGATCTTGGGTCTTGACTTCTTGAGCCTCTAGAGTGCGCAATTCTAATCCGATTTAAATGAAATTTAGCACGACGTGTTGTGTTATGATATCCAACAACTGTGCCAAGTATGGTTTAAATCGGTCCGTAACCTGATATAGCTGCCATATAAACCGATCTTGGGTCTTGACTTCATGAGCCTCTAGAGTGCGCAATTCTTATCCGATTGGAATGAAATTTTGCATGACATGTTTTTTTATGATATCCAACAAGTGTGCCAAGTATGGTTCAAATCGGTTCATAACCTGATATAGCTGCCATATAAACCGATCGGTGATCTTGATTTCTTGAGCCTCTAGAGGTCGCAATTATTATCCGATTTGCCTGAAATTTTGTACGATGGATCCTCTCTTGACCATCAACATACGTGTTTATTATGGTCTGAATCTGTCAATAGCCCGATACAGCTCCCATATAAATCGATCTCTCTATTTTACTTCTTGAGCCCCCAAAGGGAGCAATTCTTACTCGAATTGGCTGACATTCTACACAGGTCTCCAACATATAATTTAATTGTGGTCTAAACCGGATCATATCTTGATATCGCTCTAATAGCAGAGCAAATCTTTTCTTATACTATTTTTTGCCTAAGAAGAGATGTCGGGAAAAGAACTCGACAAATGCGCTCCATGGTGGAGGGTATATAAGATTCGGCCCGGCCGAACTTAGCACGCTTTTACTTGTTACTTTTAAGGCCATGGTGAGCGTATTTCTTGACAGATTTTTTCAAAATTTGGCACAATGCATACTTTTATGACTGTGATCGGTGATCTTGATTTCTTGAGCCTCTAGAGGTCGCAATTATTATCCGATTTGCCTGAAATTTTGTACGATGGATCCTCTCTTGACCATCAACATACGTGTTTATTATGGTCTGAATCTGTCAATAGCCCGATACAGCTCCCATATAAATCGATCTCTCTATTTTACTTCTTGAGCCCCCAAAGGGAGCAATTCTTACTCGAATTGGCTGACATTCTACACAGGTCTCCAACATATAATTTAATTGTGGTCTAAACCGGATCATATCTTGATATCGCTCTAATAGCAGAGCAAATCTTTTCTTATACTATTTTTTGCCTAAGAAGAGATGTCGGGAAAAGAACTCGACAAATGCGCTCCATGGTGGTGGGTATATAAGATTCGGCCCGGCCGAACTTAGCACGCTTTTACTTGTTACTTTTAAGGCCATGGTGAGCGTATTTCTTGACATATTTTTTCAAAATTTGGCACAATGCATACTTTTATGACTGTTTTTTTACTATGTGTGCCGATTTTGTTCGATTTAGATTTAGGTATAGCTCCCATATAAAGTTTTGTCCAATCTTGACTTATACTGCAATAATTTGATTATTTGTGTTATTTGCAACTCTTCGGATCACTAGTATATATAATAACAATCGGTTCAGATTTAGATATATGTGACATTTATATATATATCCTCATTTTCAGTTTTTGGGCCGTTGCAAGCTCATTTATGAACCGATTTTCAAACAAAAGTTTGGTCGAAATTCGTCACTTCAATTGTAAGCAAATTTAAATTTCGAAGACTTCGCCTATACTGCATACCCCATGTGGTGTATGGTATCAAAAGGTCGTTTTTGGACGACTTTAGACCGTCCTTACTTGTTTTTACTTCATTTCAAAAGTTTCACGGTGATTTTCTTATTTTAACTTGAATGTTAATATGTTTCCAACAATTTAAGAAATGTTTCGCCATAACCCAGCCATAAATGAGGTCGTGGTAACTAAAATACGTTATAAATAAATTGTCACTGCTAAAAACCAAATAAAGGGTAACCACATAAAGGGTAATTTTTTAAGAGCTTTAGTTTTTCAAAAAAAAAAATTCTTGAAATCTTTATTTGAATCGATAGTACGATCCATATAATTTAATGTTTGAAGATTATTTCATGTAAATGTCGCCCATGACCGCGCTTCAAATAGACCATCTGCTTAGTCTAATTTTGGCATAATCTTTCCAACATTTCGACCGGTATCTCACTAATAAATGCTTCTATGTTGTCTTCCATTGCGTCAATTAAACCGGGCTTTTCTGTATAGACATAAGCTTTAACATAGCCCCACAAAAAATAGTCTAAAGGCGTAAAATAGCACGAAATAGGCGGCCAATTGACCGGTCCCGAACGTGAAATAAAATGCTCACCGCATCGCCTCTCAATAAGTCTATTGTTACCCGTGCTTTCTGGCATGTAGAACCGTCTTGTTGAAACCACATGTCATGCAGAAGCGCACGATGAACCTTCTTAATAGAGTATGGATAATAAAATTCAATAATTTGCTAGCGTTGTTCGTTTGTAAGACGGTTCATGGTTAAATTATAGACCAGTTAGTTTTTGTTGCCATCATCATTACACATAAAAACCGACCGCATTATTTACGCAATAAATACCATTAAGACCATATTCGGCACAGTTGTAGATAGGTCTCGCCGTTCCAAATTTCATTCTTGGCTATTGTTGGCCAAAAAACTTTAATATAGGTAGAGATACAGCGTGTCAAATTTTGTCTCTTTTGTCCTTCGATGAAGGACTACTTATATCTTGATGTAGACCGATCTCCCGATTTAATGACTTACATAAAAGTAGCATTGATTTCCCACACACAGTGAGTTGCGGTACAATCTTCAATTTCCTTACTGAGTATGGTCTAAGTCAGACTGTATCTCACTATAGCGCCCAAACAGACTGATCTCCACATTAAAGGTATTTTGTTCAAAAAGCCGCATTTATTGATAAATTTCGCTGAAATTTGGCACAATAAGTTGCATGGAAATCTGCGCCCGATTTGGGTCTTGAGTTAAGATTTTTTATTTAACATATTCTGAAAATCAAATGCAATTTTTGAATTTCAATTGAAATTTTTTGAGTTTCAAATGGAATATCTGAATTTTAACAGAAATTTTTTGTTTGTTTCTCTTTCGAGACGAGATGAATGGTCAGAAATTGAAAGTGGAAAAGGAAAGCCAAAGATAGCAACACACACCAACCACTATGGGACGCGTTTCGTCTTGCATGCATAATTTTCCCAACGAATTATTCAGAATTTATGGAGTTTCTGAATTTCAATTGGCATTTTCAGAAAAACCCTTGAAAGTGGTGTAGTTTGAATTTCAATAGAAACATTTGAACTGAATTTCAAATGATATATTATGAATTCCAATGTAAATATTTCAAATTAAGATATGGAATATCTGAATTTCAGTTGAAATTTCTGAATTTCAAATGGAGTATATGAACGTTAAATGAAATATCTGAATATCAAATGGATTTTCTGAATTTCAAATAAAATATTCAATTCAAATGGTGTGTCCGGATTTCAAATAAAATATTCTGAATTTCAAGTGGAATATCTGAATATAAAACGGAATTTTTGACTTTCAAATACAATATCTAACTTTCAAATGACATTTCTGATTAATAAATGCAGTTTCTGAATTATAGTTGGTTTCTTCGAACTTACACTTGAAAATTGTGTCAGACCACCCCATTTCGTTGCAATATTCTGAATTTCAACTCAAATATTCTAAATTGAAATATGATGAATTTCAAATGGAATATTAAATTTTAATTAGCATATTTAAAATTTCATGAAATAAGTGAATTTCTATTGAAATATTCCGAATTTCATATGAAGTATATGAATTTCAAAAGAAGTATTCTGAATTTCAACAGGAATATCTGAATATCAAATGAATTTCAAAAAAAATATCTGATTTTCAATGAAATTTCTGAATTATAAAAGGAATTTCTGAATTTCAATTAGTACGTGGAATATCTGAATTATATTTAAAAGTGTAGTCTGATTTTCAATTGAAATATTCCTAATTTTAATAGAAATATTCTGAATTTCAAATGGAATATCTAAATTGCATTTTACATATCCTGAAAATCAAATAAAATTTCTGAATTTCAAATAAAATATCTGAATTTCAAATACAATATATGAATTTCGAATAAAATATATGAATTTCACATGGGGTGTCTTAATTGAAAATAAAATATTCTTCATTTCAAATGGAATATCTGAACACCACATGGAATTTCTAATTTTTAAATTGGTATTTTCTGAAATACTCTTAAAAGTGGTGTGGTCAGAATTCCAATTGGAATCTTATAAATTATAATTGAACTTCGAATGGAATATTTTCAATTGAAATTTTTTAATTTTTAATATTTCAAATGGAATTTATGAAATGCAAATAAAATATCTGATCTTCAAATGAAGTATTTGAAGTTCAAATAAAATATCTGAATGTTATATGGAATTTCTGAAATTCAAATATTTACTACCTGAATTTTAAATGAAATTCTTAATTTAAACGGAATTTATCAATTTCTGTAGGTTTAATCTGAATTACATTTGAAAGTTACACCAGTCTGAATTAAACTATTCTGAATTTGACCTGAAATATTCTGAATTTTAGATAAAATATTCTGAATTTCAAATAAAATATCTACCTTTGAATTGAAATATTCTGAATTTCAAAAGAAGTATCTGAATATCAAATGAATTATTCTGAATTTCAAAAGGACTGTATAGATATCGTACGGAATTTCTGAACTTCAAGCGAACTTCTGAATTACAGATTGAATTTCTCAATTTCAATTGGTATTTTATGGAGTCTGAATTTCAATTGAAATATTCTGAATTCTAATTGAAATTTCAAATGGAATGTCTGAATTTTAATAAACACATTCTGAATTTCAAAAAACTATCGCAATCTTAATTGAAATTATTAAATATAAAATATAATATCTGGAATAGAATATCAAATGGAATATCTGAATTTTTAATAATATATTTTGAAATTCAAAATATCTGAATTTCAATCGAAATATTTTGAAGTTCATACAATAAATGGTGATTTTTTAGCTATTATCTCTTCGACAACACTGGTTTTCACTGCTCATGCATGTTTCGTGTTTTGTTTCACTGTCAAACATCTTCAGATTGGTCTACAATTTAACCATGAATCGTATTGCAAAAAAACAACGTATATAACGTATTATAACAACTGTTATAATATATAACGTATTATAACAACTGTTATAATACGTTATATACGTTGTTATAATACGTTATATACGTCATAAGCAGAATTGTCGATTTTGGAGTGAAGATCAGCCAGAAGCATTGCATCCAGAAAAAGTCAAAAATTGGTGCGGTTTATGGGCAAGTGGCATCATTGGATCGTACTTCTTCAAAGATGATGCGAATCGCAACGTACATGTAAATAGTGAGCGCTACATTTTTTGCCCAAAAAACAAGAGCTTGACTTGCATGACATATGGTTTCAACAAGACGGTGCCACATGCCAAACAGCACGCGTAACAATGGACTTATTGAGAGGCAAGTTAGGTAAGGACTTTATTTCACGTTCGGGACCGGTCAATTGGCCGCCTATATCGTGCGATTTAACGCATGTCATGTCTATACAGACAACATTAAATCATTTATTCGTGAGATACCGGCCAAATGTTGGAAAGAGTTTGCCAAAATTAGACTAAGCGGATGAACCATTTGAGGCGCAGCCACGGTCAAGGTTTGCATGAAATAAATTATATGGACCGTTCTATCGACCCAAGTAAAGATTTAATGCATTTTTCTGAACTTTTTTTAAAAAAAAACTTTCCCACAGCATTTAAAACATAGCCCCTTATAATAATACATATTCTGAATTTGAAATAGAGTGTCTGAACATCACATAGAATTTCTGAGTTTCAAATAAAATATCTGAATTTTAAATTAATTTTCTGAATAAGAAATGGGTTTCTGAATTTCAATTGGTATTTTATGAATTACACTTCAAAGTTGTGTAAGCTGAATTTCTGTTGAAATATTCTTAATTTTAATTCAAATATTCTGAAATTTAATTGAAATATTCTGAATTTCAAAAAATATATTCTGAATTTCAAATTGTTAGTTTTTGAATCACTCTTGAAAGTGGCATAGTCTGAATTTCAATTGAAATATTCTAAATTTCAAATGAAAGATTCGGAATTTTAATTGACATTTTCTGAATTTCAAATAAAGTATCAGAATTTCAATTTAAATATTTTATATTTCAAAAAAAAATTTCTGAATTTCCGATGAAATTTCTGAATTTCAAATGAAATTTCCGAATTTCAAATGAAATTTCTGAATTTCAAATGAAATTTAGAATTTCAAATGAAATTTCAAAATATTAAATGAAATTTCTGAATTACAAACGGAATTCTAAATTTTAATTGGTATTTTCTTAATTACACTTGAAAGTGAGGTATTCTGATATTCAAATGGAATATCTGAATTTCAAGTCCAATATCTTAATATCAGATAAATTATCTGAATTTTAAATGAAAATATCACAGTCCTTTCTGGTAATCAGCTGATACCACATGTTAATTTTTCTGCGCTAAAAATGTTTTCCTTAAAATATTAAATTATGGTATTTCTAAAAAATAATAAACGTAGAGTTGCGTTTGTTTCCAACGAATGCCTTTCAAATATCTAAAAAAAGCTACAGTTCTCGATTCGGCCAATCGATATCAAGCGCTCGATAGAGATGATATGGAATAAGCAAGTAAAGAAGATGGTGAAATTACTATAACATGAGATACGTTTTCACCAATTGTTGTTGGCCAAACTATGATCTTTTCTAAAATAATCGCTTGGTTGAGGTCGCAGTACTAGCTCCAAAAAATATCCATTGGAACAAAAGTAATTTCAAGACGACGAGATATATATGAATGAATACGGCCGTCATCAAATTTCAAAAAAGGAAATCCGCACAATTAGATTTTTCTATGGAATCGTTGTGAAGTGGCCCAATTAAAAATAAGAAAGGTCCCACACAATTTGCGAAATGTGCAATGTTTGGTCATGGCTCTAGGAATTGTCACCGAACAGTTGTCTGTCCTGCATGCGCCGGTAACCATGATCTCCCAGTTTGTACTTTAAATCAGACTCAACGCGATGGTCCTGTTGTGTATAAATATTTTAACTGTTCCAAGAGAAACCCAAATAATGTGAACCATAAGGCTGATGATCCAAAATGTCCATGTAGACAAGATTACATGCAAATGCGTAATCGAGTTAGGATTAAAATTTCCTGTGGTACACGATGTGTATGAATATTACATAGAACCAGATGATTTCCCTCAAGCTGGTTACAAAAACAAAGGTTTGTCTTCTCGATCAGCTGTTGATAGTCCAACATGTTAATCTAGAACACAGGGTGGTTAAATTTTAGTGGGTTAAGAACCCCATACGTTCAAACAGCTGGCCGTCAATCAGCTAGAAATTTTAGTACTCAACCATTTGGTAATTGCAACCTATACTCTAACGTTACAAGGCAAGGCAGTCAAGTAGACGATGCGGACGACTTAACGATGATGAATTTGTTATGATGATATTTACTTTGAAGCTTTTGATCGCCTACAACAGTGCAGAATAGGTATGATAAATTCAGAGTTTTAGGAATGATGTTGCGTCATGCTTTATAATTCATTCAACATAAATCAGATTCATGTTATACACAGAAATTGCCAAGGCATAACGACAAAATGCAGCAATTAAGCAGCTGAATTTTGCTTTTTACAACAAAATCATATGTTTTTCTCTTAAATGAAACATTTCTCAAACCTCATCATAAATTCAAGATGGAAGGCTACAAAATCTACAGTAATGATCGGTTAACTCATGGCGGCTGTGTGTTCATTGGAATTAGAGCACAATTTTTTGGCTAAAGATACATTTAATTAATGGGAACAATGTTCTAATAACATCTGCTTATACCCCACATTAGAAGCCTAACATTAAAGATGACTTAATAAAGTTAAATAGCAAAAAAATTATGTTTTAATTTTTGGCGACTTTAACGCACAGCATACAAGCTGGAATTGTGTAATGAATAACACCGACGGGAACGTACTTTATAAATATCAAAATCAGTCCTGTGTATATGTTTATTATCCTCCAAATCCTACACGGTTCGCCCAGAATTCTATTCCAACAATATCTCATCTAGAGACTCACTCAAACGCCCTTTCTTTCTTTAGACCACGTTCCCATCACTTGTTGCATACGAAGGTTGTCTTTTATATTTCGGGATTGGACAACCCTTGTGGTGTAATCTCCCAACTGACAGCTCTATCGTAAAGCTTGACATTTTTGAAGATATACGTACTCAGAACGTTTCGACATACGAGCGATATTTGTGTTGTTTAGAGTAACTTGAACGATTTTTAGCTTAATTTTTATTTTGATGCATGATTTGAACTGGTGGATTTAAAATTAAAATCAAAGAATATGATTTTTTTGCGTTTTTTTTTTTTTGGTCATAAAAAGTATTTTCATTGATTAGTCTTTATTAAAAAAGCATATTATAGATACGTTTCAAGTGAAACTTGAACAAAATATGTCAACCTAAACGGGTGCAATATATGCCTCAAAATAGACAAGTTTTTATTAAAACAATTAGAAAAACCCCGCGAGTTTTCAGCTAAGTCTCCCGCAGGGCTAATATTTTTTACTTCATATGTTTCCTAAACTCATGGAAAAAATTTTTTGAACCAAACCATATTTATAGCCTCCACAGAAAATTTACTAAAAAATACCGATATGGAAACTATTTTTGCCCGAAATGGGTATTTTGGGTATTTCTGTAAATAGTTTTGGCCAGAATTTATTTATGGCGAATTAGCTTCAAACTTTAATATAAGTTTCGTTTTCTACTCCCAAATACCGTTAATTTGAGTCCAATATTATTACAATCGATCCACTTTTAATTTATGGTAGTAATTTTTGGGACAAGGTTCCGACCCGCTTCCGATATCAAAAATTTATGTAGCCTATTATTCCTTCCAGACCATCCAACACAATATGCGGAAAATTAAAGAAAATCGGTTCGGTCGTTTTCGAATCTCAAAAAAACGCACAAGTAAACACACTATGACTTTTGTATATAGAGAGATATTTCTTTCTATGTTATAGTTATAATGGGACCAAAAAAATTGACCCGCGTTAAAGAGTAGATGTCGTGGTACTAAAATATCTGAATTCGTTATAGCGCTCTGATTTTATTGCGGCGAGTACATGAACTAATCCGATATTAAATCTGTATGACTTTGGCAACATTGCGGCGATACTCTGAACTAGTGCAAAAATCAACTCTGAGGTAGTAACATTAAAACGGTATTTTTAGATTGATTTTCATTTTGATTTGGATTGGTGACAAAATTTACAATGACTTGCTGCAAAAAGTGTCCACATGCGATAATTCAGTTAAAAGTTATACAGCTTAAAAATCAAAGAATGCGCAAAAATAGTTTTTTGCATTTTTTGGTCAAAAAGAGTATTTTCATTATTTATTCTTAATTGAAACAGGTAAAAGTGTGCTAAGTTCGGCCGGGTCGAATCTTATATACCCTCCACCATGAGTCGCAATTGTCGAGTTCTTTTTCTGGCATTTCTTCTTAGGCAAAAAAGGATATAAGAAAAGATTTGCTCTGCTATTAGAGCGATATCAAGATATGGTCCGGTTTGGACCACAATTAAATTATATGTTGGTGATCTGTGTAAAATGTCAGCCAATTCGAATAAGAATTGAGCCCTTTGGGGTCTCAAGAAGTATTTAAAATATAGAGATCGATTTATATGGGAGCTGTATCGCGCTATAGACCGATTCAGACCATAATAAAAACGTATGTTGATGGTCATGGGAGGATCCGTCGTACAAAATTCCAGGCAAATCGGATTAGAATTGCGACCTCCAGAGGCTCAAGAAGTCAAGATCCAAGGTCGGTTTATATGGCAGCTATATCAGGTTATGAACCGATTTGAACCTTATTTGACACAGTTATTGGAAGTAAGAATAAAATACGTCATGCAAAATTTCAGCCATATCGGGTAGGAATTGCGCCCTCTAGAAGCTCAAGAAGTCAAGATTCAAGATCGGTTTATATGACAGCTATATCAGGTTATGAACCGATTTAAACCATACTTG
The DNA here is from genome assembly GCF_963082655.1 of Stomoxys calcitrans. Classification (NCBI taxonomy): domain Eukaryota; kingdom Metazoa; phylum Arthropoda; class Insecta; order Diptera; family Muscidae; genus Stomoxys; species Stomoxys calcitrans. The sequence goes on along the minus strand of NC_081552.1, from coordinate 112,839,688 downwards.
GCACAGTTGTTGGATATCGTAACAAATACTTCGTGCAAAAATTCATTCAAATCGGATAAGAATGGCGCCCTCTAGAGGCTCAAGAAGTCAAGACCCAAGATCGGTTTATATGACAGCTATATCAGGTTATTGACCGATTTGGACCATTCCTGGCACAGTTGTTGGATATCAAAACAAAATACGTCGTGCAAAATTTCATCCCAATCGGATAAGAATTTGGCACTCTAGAGGCTCAAGAAGTCAAGACCCAAGATCGGTTTATATGGCAGCTATATCAAAACATGGGCCGATATGGCCCATTTACAATACCAACCGACCTACACTAATAAAAAGTATTTGTGCAAAATTTCAAGCGGCTAGCTTTACTCCTTCGGAAGTTAGCGTGCTTTCGACAGACAGACGGACGGACATGGCTAGGTCGACATAAAATTTCACGACGATCAAGAATATATATACTTTATGGGGTCTCAGACGAATATTTCGAGTAGTTACAATCAGAATGACGAAATTAGTATACCCCCCATCTTATGGTGGAGGGTATAAAAAAACAAATAAAGATATCTTAATAATTCTGTTTGATATTTCCAGATATAAGTGTATTTAAAATATGGTATGGTTCAAATCGGTCCATAACCTGATATAGCTGCCATATAAACCGATCTTGGGTCGTGACTTCTTGAGCCTCTAGAGTGCGCAATTCTTATCCGATTGGAATGAAATTTTGCACGGCGTATTTCGTTATTATATCCAACAACTGTGCCAAGTATGGTTCAAATCGGTCCATAACCTGATATAGCTGCCATATAAACCGATCTGGGGTCTTGATTTCTTGAGCCTCTAGAGTGCGCAATTCTTACCCGATTGGAATGACATTTTGCACGACGTGTTTTGTTATGATATCCAACAACTGTGCCAAGTATGGTCCAGGGCGCAACTCTTATCCAATTTGAATGAATTTTGGCACGTAGTATTTTGTTATGATATCCAACAACTGTGCCAAATATGGTTCAAATCGGTTCATAACCTGATATAGCTGTCATATAAACAGATCTGGGGACTTGTCTTCTTGAGCTTCTAAAGGGCGCAATTCCTATCCGATTTGGCTGAAATTTCGCAAGACGTTTTTTATTGTTACTTTCAGCAACTATGTCAAATAAATTTCAAGTCGGTTCATAACCTGATATAGCTGCCATATAAACCGATCTGGGCTCTTGACTTCTTGAGCCTCTAGAGGTCACAATTATTATCCGATTTGCCTGAAATTTTGTACGACGGATTCTCTCATGACCATTAACATACGTGTTTTTTATGGTCTGAATCGGTCTATAGCCTGATACAGCTCCCATATAAATCGATCTCTCTATTTTACTTCTTGAGGCCACAAAGAGCGCAATTCTTATTCGAATTGGCTGACATTTTACACAGGTCTCCAACATAAATATAATTTAATTGTGGTCCAAACCGGACCATATCTTAATATCGCTCTAATAGCAGAGCAAATCTTTTCTTATAGCCTTTTTTTTGCCTAAGAAGAGATGCCGGGAAAAGAACTCGACAAATGCGATCCATGGTGGAGGGTATATAAGATTCGGCCCGGCCGAACTTAGCACGCTTTTACTTGTTTTTCTTAGAATTTTTCAGCGCTAGTTAGCAAAAAAAAAAAGAATTTTGGAAGTTGGACCACAAATGATGATTTGGCAGCCCGAACAATTTTTCTTAATTCCGTGGTGACCAACTTAAGGGTCTTGCGGCAAAACGCTTACACTACGTAGGGCCTTGACCATTTCAAAATTGAAATAGTTATCTCTATCTGTTTTCATAGGGCATGTTTTCTACTAGTTTTTTTTTTTCGATTTTATCCCGCTGTATGTTGCCTCGATCGGTCCATATGTTCGTTCAAGGTTTTTGTGGAGGGGCGACCTTCACAGAAAATGTACTAAAAAATTCCGATTTGGAAACTATCTACGCCCAAAATGGGTATTATGCGTTTCTCTTTAGAAAGTTTCGAGCAGATTTTATTTTTGGTCTTTAAAATTCAAATAGTTTTCTCTATCCGATCTCACATGGCATAATTCCTACTAGTTTTTTTCGGTTCTATCCCACTGTATGTTGCCTCGATCGGTGTATATGTGCGTTTGGGATTATTGTGGTTAGCTTGAAATTTTAATATGTTTTATTTTCCACTCCCAAATACCGTTAATTTGAGTCCAACATTGTTAAAATCGATCCACTTTTAATTTTGGTGGTTATTTTTAGGGTAAGGGAAAGGCTCCGACCCGCTTTCGATATCAAAAATGTATATAGCCTATTATTCCTTCCAGACCATTTTACACAATCTGTGGAAATTTCAAGAACATCGGTTTGGTCGTTTTCGAGTTTCGAATAAACAGACAAGGAAACACACTATGACTTTTATATACAGAGCGATTCTGCTTTCTATGTTATAGTTACAATGAGCCCCAAAAAATCTACACGTGTAAAAAGTAGATGTCGTGGCACTAAAATAGCCGAATTCATTACAGCGCTCTGTTTTAATGGCGGCGAGTACACGAACTATTCCAATATTAAATCTGTGTGACTTTGGCGACATTGCGGCAATACTCTGAACTACCACCCTGAGGTGGTAACATTGAAACAACAGGGTTGATTTTGTAGGTTGCTGTTTTACACGATACCATTCTGGCAACACGATGAGCAAAAATAAAATTAAAAAACCACTTATTTTTTATAGAAAACAAGAGTATATATGAAAAATAAGTGTTATTTTAATGATAAAAATTATGGAGAATCTAGAAAAAGTCATAAAATCGTAAAGCAAAAAGTGTCCCCAATGTATCGGTGTCCTCAAAACATCCATAATATAGATGGAAATTTTGGGGACAGTCCCCAAAGTATACAAATGTCCTCGAAACATACATTATACAGAAAAATTGTCCCGAAAGTATCCGTTTTACATATATATATATATATATATATATATATATATATATATATATATATATATATATATATATATATATATATATATATATATATATATATATTTAAATATATATTTGCATGAATTATCTTCAAACATTCAAATAAAGATTTCATGCATTTTTCTGAATTGTACATCTTTTTTTTGAAAAAGTTTCCTAAAGATCTTAAAAAATCGCCCATCATTTCCGAATATTTACTTACTTTAATTGGCTATGACAGAATATTTCTTCCACTAGCCGAATGTAGAATAACGTTCCAAGCGCCTCGATCTTCTGTGGTCATTCTAAAATCTGTGACACCAAGTTTCGAGGTGGCTCCCACAACTTGATCTTTCCATCGGGCTTTTGGTCTTCCCGGTTTGCGTGTACCACCGTGTTTGCCTTTAAAAGACTTCTTTGCTGGAGCTTCTTCATCCATTCTGACAACATGACCTAGCCAACGCAGCCGTTGTATTTTGATGCCTGTAACTATGCTATCGTCGTCATACAGCTCGTGGTTTATACGTCGCCTATATTCTCCGTTAACGCAAACTGGTCCATATATTTTACGAAGAATCTTTCTCTCAAATATTCCAAGCACTGACTCATCTGCTTTCACAAGTACCCATGCTTCAGAACCATATAACAGCACGGGTAGTATCAGTGTCTTGCAAAGTGTAGTCTTCGTCTGTCGAGAGGTGGCCTTGTTTCTAAACTGCTTACTTAGTCAAAAGTAGCATCTGTTTGCCAGTATTATTCTTTGCTTCATCTCAAAACTGCTGTCATTCGTTTCGGTTACGGCGGTGCCGAGGTAGATAAAGTTACTGACTATCTCAAAGTTGTGGTTCCCAACTTTCTCCATGTTCTTTATCTGCTCGGTTGTGCAAGGCTTTTTGGGAGTGGAAAACATCTATTTCGTTTTATCTCCATTTACTGCCAGACCCATTTTCACTGACTCTCTTTCGATTCTTTCAAAGGCTGCAGTTACTACTTCCGGTGACCGACCTATGATATCGATGTCGTCGGCATAGGCGAGTAGCATGTGTTCTCTTGTGATTAGTGTGCCATATCTATTCACATCTGCATCTCGTATAATCTTCTACAGCAGGATGTTAAAGAGATCACACGATAGGCTGTCTCCTTGTCTGAAACCGGCCGGAAACCAGATTTTCAATCTGGTTTCCGGCCAAAGCACAGTTGCACTACTGCACTGTTGAAAGTAGTTGAAGATGTAAGGAGTGATATTGACAGCGATAAAGTTGCCTTTCTTGTTCTTTTAGATCATTCGAAAGCTTTTGATTCCGTTGATCCCAATATACTTTGCCTTAAACTGAAACATTTATTTAAATTTTCTGAAAGAACAACGGATCTTATATATTCCTATCTTACGAATAGAAGCCAATCGGTATGTGTTGATAGCCGCTGTTCTAGTTATCTTCCAGTCTCAAGAGGTGTTCCACAGGGGTCTGTGTTGGGCCCACTCCTTTTTTCCTTATATAGCAATGACCTTCCTGGACAGTTGCGCAACTGTGGTATTCATATGTATGCCGACGACGTACAGCTGTATATGAGCTCCTCGCCGGGGAGGTTGATCGATGGCTTACTTCGACTAAATAATGACTTGGATAGGATAAACACATGGGCAAACGCCAACGGACTTCTTTTAAATCCAATAAAGTCAAAGTGCCTTGTAATTAGTAGGAATCGGGTGACAATGCCGCCCAATCTTGATGTGGCAATTGCTGGAGCCCCAATTGAGATTGTTTCATCTGCAAGAAACCTTGGTTTGGAGTTTGATGATAGACTTTCATGGAAGAATCATGTCAGAATGACAGTGGGCAGGACCTACGGCGTTTTACGAAACTTATATATGAGTCGACAGTATACCCCTTTGTCAATAAGAATGCTTTTGGCTAGGACATTTATTCTGCCGAAACTATTATACTCTTGCGAGGTTTTTTACGGTAGTGATGTAACTCATAGGAATAAATTGCACGTGGCCTTTAACGATGTCGTTAGATACATTTTTGGTTTGCGTAGAAGAGACCGGGTATCTGACTTTGCCAGACAAGTATATGGTGTCTCTTTTAACTCGTTCCTTAAGATACGCTTGTTGCAAATGATCCACAAGATAATTTATACCAATGAACCGTCATATCTGGCTTCTGTTTTGCGTTTTGCTAACTCTACAAGAGGTAAACAAGTAATACAAATACGTCATCAATATCATGTATCTGAACAACAGTTCTTTGTTAATGCTATACGTCTCTGGAATAATCTTCCCAATAGTATTCAAATTATAAGTAATGAACGACAGTTCAAATCTTTGATTTATAATCATTTTAATTAATTATTTGTTTTGTTTTTTTTATAACTATTTTTTTAATTTATTTTATTAGTAACTTTGATTAAATTGTTAAATTTTCTTTAAAGTTTCTTTTTCTTTTTTTTGTTTTGTTTAAACCTTTTTTTAACTTAAAAATTGCATCAGTAACTTTGCTTAAATTGTTAAATATTTTGTACCAATTATTGTTCTATTTAAATGAAAACTTGTTGAACTCATTGTATTTATCAATTTACTAACCCATGCTTTATATAAGACACTGTCTTTTGTATGGGTTTTATCATAATAAAAATACAAACACAAACACAAAACCTCGTTTGGTATTAAATGGTTCGGAGAGATTTTTTCCTATTCTTACTGAGGAACGCGTATCAGCAAGCGTCATCCTGCAGAGTCTTATTAATTTTGCAGGGATACCAAACTCAGACATGGCTTGAAATACCTTTGAACGTAAAGGAGTATCGAAGGCGGCTTCGAGTCAACGAAGAGGTAGTAGGTGTTGATTTGTCCTTCTCGGGTCTTTTCCAGGATTTGGCGCAGTGTGAATATCTGGTCTAGGGTGGATTTACCAGGTCTAAAGCCGCATTGATAGGGCCTTATTATCTCATTGACTTTAGGTTTTAATTTTTCACACAGTACGCTCGAGAGTATCTTGTATGCGATGGGGAGGAGACTTATTCCTCTATAGTTGGCATATTCCGTCTTGTCTCCTTTCTTGTGTACGGGACATAGAATGCTGAGGTTCCAATCATCGGGTATGCGTTCTTCTAGCCAGCTATCATTTCATAATAGAATATCTAAAACGAAAAATAATATTTAGTTCACTAAATAAAAAGTAATTATAACAAGTAAAAGCGTGCTTAGTTCGGCCGGGCCGAATCTTATGTACCCTCCACCATGGATCGCATTTGTCGAGAACTTTTCCTGGAATCTCTTCTTAGGCAAAAAAAAAGGATTTAAGAAAAGATTTGCTCTGCTATTAGAGCGATATCAAGATATGGTCCGGTTTGGACCACAATTAAATTATGTGTTAGAGACCTGTGTAAAATGTCAGCCAATTCGAATAAGAATTGCGCCCTTTGGGGGCTCAAGAAGTAAAATAGAGAGATCGATTTATATGGGAGCTGTATCGGGCTATAGATCGATTCAGACCATAATAAACACGTATTTTGATGGTCATGAGAGAATCCGTCGTACAAAATTTCAGGCAAATCGGATAATAATTGCGACCTCTAGAGGCTCAAGAAGTCAAGATCCCAGATCGGTTTATATGGCAGCTATATCAGGTTATGAACCGATTTGAACCTTATTTGATACATTTGTTGAAAATAAGAATAAAAAACGTCTTGCAAAATTTCAGCCAAATCGGATAGGAATTGCGCCCTATATAAGCTCAAGAAGTTAAGTCATCAGATCTGTTTATATGACAGCTACATCAGGTTATGAACCGATTTGAACCATACTTGGCACAGTTGTTGGATATCATAACAAAATACTACGTGCAAAATTTCATTCGAATCGGATAAGAATTGCGCACTCTAGAGGCTCAAGAAGTCAAGACCCAAGATCTGTTTATATGACAGCTATATCAGGTTATGGACCGATTTGAACCATACTTTGCACAGTTGTTGGATATCATAACAAAACACAACGTGCGAAATTTCCTCTCAATCGGATAAGAATTGAGCACTCTAGAGGCTCAAGAAGTCAAGACCCAAGATCGGTTTATATGACAGCTATATCAGGTTATGAACCAATTTGAGCCATACTTGGCACAGTTGTTGGATGTCATAACAAAACACGTCAAAATTTCAATTCAATCGGATAAGAATTGCGCATTCTAGAGGCTCAAGAAGTCAAGACCCAAGATCGGTTTATATGGCAGCTATATCAAAACATGGACCGATATGGCCCATTTACAATACCAACCGACCTACACTAATAAGATGTATTTGTGCAAAATTTCAAGCGGCTAGCTTTACTCCTTCGGAAGTTAGCGTGCTTTCGACAGACAGACGGACGGACGGACATGGCTAGATCGACATAAAATGTCTCGACGATCAAGAACATATATACTTTATGGGGTCTCAGACGAATATTTCGAGTAGTTACAAACAAAATGACGAAATTAGTATACCCCCCTCCTATGGTGGAGGGTATAAAAAGCCCAAAAGGATACTTATTTGCTGCTTTGGATATTCATTTGCTGCTAAAAGGCATGGTTGCTCGTGGTTTTAATTATATTAACCAGAATTTTAATTTGCCACAACAAATGCCTAAATTAAAACCAAACAAGTAAAAAGGCGTTAAGTTCGGCCAGGCCGAACTTTGGATACCCACCACCTCGGGTATATATGTAAACCACCTTTCGTCATAAGCTGGTGAAAAATGCATAATTTCATAATTTCAGCGAAATCGGATTATAAATGTGCCTTGTATGGGGCCAAGACTTTAAATCGAGAGATCGGTCGAGAGATATGGCAGCTACATCCAAATCTGGACTCATCGGGGCCAAATTGAAAAAAGTTGTCGAAGAGCCTAACGCAACTCACTTTCACAAATTTCGGCGAAATCGGACAATTAATGCGTTTTTTATGGGCCCAATACCTTATCGAGAGATCGGTCTATATGGCAGCAAATCTTGACCGATCTGAGCCAAATTGAAGAAGATTGTTGAAGGGCCCAACACAACCCACTGTCCCAAAATCGGACAGCAAATGCGCTTTTTATGGGCCCAAGACCTTAAATAGAGAGATCGGTCTATATGGCAGCTATATCCAAATCTGGACCGATCTGAACCAAATTGATGAGGGATATTGAGCGGCCTAGCACAACTCACTGTCCCAAATTTCAGCAAAATCGGATAATAAATTTGGCTTTTATGGGCCTAAGACCCTAAATTGGCGGATCGGTCTATATGGCAGCTATATCCAAATCTGGACCGATGTGGGCCAAATTGACGAGGGAAGTCGAAGGGCCTAACACAACTTACTGTCCCAAATTTCGGCGAAATCGGGTAATAAATTTGGCTTTTATGGGCTTAAGACCCTAAATTGGCGGATCGGTATATATGTCAGCTACTTCTAAATCTAGACTGATGTGGGCCAAATTGACGAAGGATGCCGAAGGGCTTAACACAACTCACTGTCCCAAATTTCAGCAAAATCGTATAATAAATGTGGGTTTTATGGGCCTGAGACCCTAAATCGGCGGATCGGTCTATATGGGGGCTATATGAAGATATAGTCCGATAAAGCCGATCTTCAAACTTAACCTACTTATGGACAAAAAAGAATCTGTACAAAATTTCAGTTCAATATCTCTATTTTTAAAGACTGTAGCGTGATTTCAACAGACAGACGAATGGAGATGGTTGGATCGTCTTAGATTTTACGCTGATCAAGAATATACATTCTTTATAGGGTCGGAAATGGATCGATGTGTTGCAATCGGAATGACAAAATGAATATACCCCCATCCTTCGGTGTCGGGTATAAAAAAAGACTAAATGATGATTATTTAATATGTAGTCATATGATATGGTGGTTGTCTATGAATGACTATTCATAGACAACCACCATACCATATGATCCACTCTAAGCGAGTAGCACTAACATTTACATAAGCGTCATCTGGCAATCTTCAACTGAAATTGCTTGATCCGATTGCATTTAGTTGATCCAATTAAAAAATGCAACATGAACAGAGAGAGGGCAGAGTGGTAAAAATTAATCATCAGCATGTATCTTTCAGATGTTGTATTTTATGCGTCAGAAATGAAAAATGTATATATTTTCACATAGTCTGTAAATTTATCTAGAAATTAAATGATATTTTTGGTAGTAAAATACAATAATTACAATTCTTTCTGAATTTTTCACCTTTAAGAATCAAATCAGACTGCTGCAACAATTTATTAAATATTTCGATCTAGTCACATATCTTTCCGTTGCTCTCTAACGAACCATACTTTATCAAGTAATATAGGAAACTGCCAAATAAAAAAGCAAACAGCCTATATACAAAAACAAATCCTACACAGACACGGACAAATAAAACAAGTAAGAGCGTGGTAAGTTCGGTCGGGCTGATTCTTACATACCCTCCACCATGGATAGCATCCGTCGAGTTCTTTGTGCAGTATCTCTTTTGGGGAAACAAAATATAATTAATATGAACGGAGGAGGAGGAGCTATATCAAGTCAAGAAGCAAAATCGGGAGATCGGTTTATATGGGAGCTGTGTCAAGCTATAGGTCGATTCAGACCATATTGCAAACGCATGTTGAAGGCCATGGGAGAAGCCGTTGTACAAAATCTGTGCCAATTCGGATGAGAATTGCGCTCTCTAGAGGCTCAAGAAGTTAAGACCCAGGATCGGTTTCTATGGCAGCTATATCAGCGAATGGACCGATTTGGACCATACTTCGCATAAATATTGAAAGTGATACCAAAACACCACGTGCAAAATTACAGCCAAATCGGATAGGAATTGCGCCTTCTAAAAGCCCAAGAAATCAAGACCTGAGATCGGTTTATATAGCAGCTATATCAGATTATGGACCAATTTGAACCATACTTAGCACAGTTGTTGGATGTGATACCAAAACACAACGTGCAAAATTACAGCTCAATCGGATAGGAATTGCGCCTTCTAAAAGCTCAAGAAATCAAGACCCAAGATCCGTTTATATAGCAGCTATATCAGATTATGGACCAATTTGAACCATACTTAGCACAGTTGTTGGATGTCAAAACACTATGTGCAAAATTTCAGTCAAATTGGATGAGAATCGCGCCCTCTAGAGGCTCAAGAAATCAAGATCCAAGATCGGTTTATATGGCAGCTATATCAAAACATGAACAGATTTGGACTATTTACAATCCCAACCGACCTACACCAATAAGAAGTATTTGTGCAAAATTTCGACAGACAGACGGACATGGCTAGTTTGACTTAAAATGTCACGACGATCAAGAATATATATACTTTATGGGGTCTTAGACGCATATTTCGAGGAGTTACAAACAGAATGACGAAATTAGTATACCCCCATCCTATGGTGGAGGGTATAAAAACCTACAAATAAAAACACCCACGCATGACAGACAAATCACTAAGTTAGCTAAGTTCGGCCGGGCCGAATCTTATATATACCCTCCACCATGGATCGCATTTGTCGAGTTCTTTTCCCGGCATCTCTTCTTAAGCAAAACAAGTTCTTTTCCTGGCATCTCTTCTTAGGCAAAAAAAGGATATAAGTAAAGATTTACTCTGTTGTTACAGCGATAGCAAGATATGGTGCGGTTAGCACCACAATTAATTATTGGGTTGCCCAAAAAGTAATTGCGGATTTTTCATATAGTCGGCGTTGAAAAATTTTTTCACAGCTTGTGACTCTGTAATTGCATTCTTTCTCCTGTCAGTTATCAGCTGTAACTTTTAGCTTGCTTTAGAAAAAAAGTGTAAAAAAAGTATATTATAAAGTTCATTCTAAGTTTTATTAAAAATGCATTTACTTTCTTTTAAAAAATCCGCAATTACTATTTGTATATTTTAAAAAAAAGTGTAAAAAAAAGTGTAAAAAAAAAGTGTAAAAAAAGTATATTTTAAAGTTCATTCTAAGTTTTATTAAAAATGCATTTACTTTCTTTTAAAACATCCGCAATTACTATTTGGGCAACCCATATATGTTGGAGACCTGTATAAAATGTCAGCCAATTCGAATAAGAATTGCGCCCTTTGGGGGCTCAAGAAGTAAAATAGAGAGATTGATTTATATGGGAGCTGTATCGGGCTATAGACCGATTCAAATCATAATAAACACGTATGTTGATGGTCATGAGTTGATCCGCAGTACAAAATTGCAAATCGGATAATAATTGCGACCTCTAGAGGCTCAAGAAGTCAAGATCCCAGATCGGTTTATATGGCAGCTATATAAGGTTATGAACCGATTTGAACCTTCTTTGACACAGTTGTTGAAAGTAAGAATAAAGTACTTCATGAAAATTTTCTACCAAATCGGATAGGAATTGCGCCCTTTAGAAGCTCAAGAAGCCAAGTCCCCAGATCTGTTTATATGACAGCTATATCAGGTTATAGATCGATTAGAACCATACTTGGCACAGTTGTTGGATATCATAACAAAACACGTCGTGCAAAATTTCATTTCAATCGGATAAGAATTGCGCACTCCAGAGGCTCAAGAAGTCAAGACCCAAGATCGGTTTATATGGCAGCTATATCAGGTTATGAACCGATTTGAACCATACTTGGCGCAGTGTTTGGATATAAAAACAAAACACGTCGTGGAAAATTTCTTTCCAATCGGATAAGAATTGCGCACTCTAGAGGCTCAAGAAGTCAGGACCCAAGATTGGTTTATATGGCAGCTATATCAAAACATGGACCGATATGGCCCATTTACAATACCAACCGACCTACACTAATAAGAAGTATTTGTGCAACATTTCAAGCGGCTAGCTTTACTACCTCGGAAGTTAGCGTGCTTTCGACAGACAGGCGGACGGACGGACAGACGGACGGACTTGGCTAGATCGACATAAAATGTTGCGACGATTAAGAATATATGTACTTTATGGGGTCTCAGACGAATATTTCGAGTAGTTACAAACAGAATGAAGAAATTAGTATACCCCCTATCTTATGGTGGAGGGTATAAAAAATCGGTATTGAAAATTTGTGAAAAAAGTCACAACAAAACATGCTGATTGTAAATGCTATTAAGCTAATATCGTCTACAAGAAGTTAATGAAAACGTCTTAAAAGAGCATTGCATATTTTTAGGATCGCGTATACCATATTGCACTCCCCACTTACTAAAAAATTGTATAGTAAAGATAATTTTACAACGTGGTGGACTTCACACTGAAATGTCCTTGAAGCTCCAACAAAAAGTTGTAAAAAAAAAATTTCAATACAAACATTTCTTTCGTACGCGAGTAAAAAGAAAAAAATTTAGGAAATTTCCATATCTACTTTAAATATATGAACTATTAAAATAGGATTTGTTCCCGTAGGCCTTAAAAGAATGTGCCTACATGACCAGATACAGTGTCAAGAACTCCTGCCGGGTTACCCAAGTAACAATACAAGTTCCTGGCTCAAATGAAAATTTCTACAGTCTCACCAGGAGGCCATATGAAATGGAATCGCTGTTGTGTCACAGGACATTAATTATTTGCTTTTGCCCCCTTTTTCTTACTCGCTTCTCGTGTTTTGGTCTTTGCTATCCATTCTTTAGCTGGCTGTAAAATAAAGTGCTTTTTTATTGCTGCCGTCGTTGCCACGACCATTGATGGAAATGATTCTTCAAGACCGGGAGCTGGAGTGCGCGTTTGAGCACCGCAGTAATCCTCCTGCTCTTTTTGGAAAAGTATCATTTGCCAAACCACGGCGCTTTAAAGACAAAAGTAAAAGTTTATTTTTTCGGTTTATTGCGCTTCTGAAGGAGAATGATAAAAAGGAAACCATCCACACACGTGTAAAACCATCCACACACCCGTTCAGTTTGAAAGCAGTACTCTGGCAACAAATGGGACCACAAGAGTTGCACTAGGTGACTGGATGGAAAGATGGGTGGATACTGCTTGGTGCGGCTGGAACAGGAGTATCTCTCATAAGGCCCGCCTGTTTTATTAATTTTGCCACCCCATCGTCATTATGATCCTTCTTATTTTTATAATGATTGAAATTTGCTTCTGCGCTATCATCCAGAAACTCTTGGGCTTATTTATGTTCGGTTCGTTAGGAACACATAGGCATAGGAATGCCTGCTTTTTATAGAAGGATGCCAAACTACATGCGTTCCTCCTCCACACATTGCTCCGGATAGAAGTTGATGCGTGTTGAGATGGCAATGCCTTCCTATATCTATTTGCGGAATGGCATCAATGCACCACAGCCACTCACACCCTTGGTTATACTGCGAGTGCTGAAAGCGTTGTGTGGTAAAATCCATTAAAATATATTTTATGCATCGAAATGTTTTATGTCGTTTCGGCGGATTTATCTGCCAATGTACACACGGCTCATTTTTCGTGCAGACGAGACATTTCTCTTCTTTAATTGTTAATGTTTTAAATTACCTAACTCAATATCGTAAAAGACGGATCTCAGAGGAAGACATGTATATATGCGAACTTGATTGGGCATGTCGGCTTTTGATCTGCGTAGGCAGGATATGTTCTTGAAATTTAATTAACGAAATCAAGGGGTGCCCTATTTGTTCTTGACACAAAGAGATGGTTTAATATAATACATTGTATAGATGCCGTATTAAATTTTCTTAGTTCGCTTTGGCAAAAAATATTTTTAAACAAGTAAAAGCGTATCTTATATACCCTCCACCATGGATCGCATTTGTCGAGTTCTTTTCCCGGCATCTCTTCTTAGGCAAATCAGGATATAAGAAAAGATTTGCTCTGCTATTAGAGCAATATCAAGATATGGTCCGGTTTGGACCACAATAAAATTATATGTTGGAGACCTGTGTAAAATGTCAGCCAATTCGAATAACAATTGCGCCCTTTGGGGGCTTAAGAAGTAAAATAGAGAGATCGATTTATATGGGAGCTGTATCGGGCTATAGACCGATGCAGACCATAATAAACACATATTCTGATGGTGAGAGAATCTGTCGTACCAAAATTTTTAGGCAAATCGGATAATAATTGCGACCTCTAGAGGCTCAAGAAGTCAAGTCCCCAGATTTGTTTATATGACATACTTGGCAAAGTTGTTGGATATCATAACAAAACACGTCGAGCAAAATTTCATCCCAATCGGACAAGAATTGCGCACTCTAGAGGCCCAAGAAGTCAAGGCCCAAGATAGGTTTATATTGCAGCTATATCAGGTTATGGACCGATTTGAATCTTATTTGACACAGTTGTTGAAAGTAAGAATAAAATACTGCATGCAAAATTTCAACCAAATCGAATAGGAATTGCGCCCTCTAGAAGCTCAAGAAGTCAAGTCCCAAGATCTGTTTATATGACAGCTATAGCAGATTATGAACCGATTTGAACCATACTTGGCACAGTTGTTGGACATCATAACAAAATACTACGTGCAATATTCATCCCAATCGGATAAGAACTGCGTACTCTAGAGTCTTAAGAAGTCAAGACCCAGGATCGGTTTATATGGCAGCTATATCAAAACATGGACTGATGTGGCCCATTTACAACACCAACCGACCTACACTGATAAGAAGTATTTGTGCAAAATTTCAAGCGGCTAGCTTTACTCCTTCGGAAGTTAGCATGCTTTCGACAGACAGACGGACGGACGGACGGACATGGCTAGATCGACATAAAATGTTGCGACAATCAAGAATATATATACTTAATGGGGTCTCAGACGAATATTTCGAGTAGTTACAAACTGAATGACGAAATTAGTATACCCCCATCCTATGGTGGAGGGTATAAAAAGTTATTAATTTCTTTGATAACTTTTTACATTGAAACTCTAATTTGCAGTGCATCATGAAATGTGATTGGCAAACTGACGATTTTTTTTTAAATTTCTTATTGCACGGATTAAAATTGTTGTTTAACAGCATAAAAGGTATGAATAGTCGAAATTCTCTATAACGTAGCGGTAAGATACCGACAAAGTAATGCTTTATAGAGAAACTGACCAAAATAAGGTTTAATTTGACCTAAGTGCAAACAAAAACAGACACACAGTGAGAAAGAAAGAAAACAAGTAAAAAGGCGTTAAGATCGTCCTGTCCGAATTTTGGATACCCACCACCTCGGGTATATATGTAAACCACCTTTCGTCAAAATCCGGTGATGCATACCTTTTGTCCCATAGCAGCTATATCGAGATATGTTCCGATTTGGACCAAATACTTATAAGTACAAGTCATTGTTCAATAGAGTATAAAATAATATTGGTCTTTTAAGTAGCTATATCTAAAAATAAACCGATCTGAACCATATACGACACGGATGTTGAAGAGCCTTACATAAGTCACTGTGTCAAATTTCATTGAAATCGGTTTATAAATGAGCCTTTTATGGGGCCAAGACTTTAAATCAAGTTATCGGTCTATATGGCAGCTATATCCAAATCTGGACCGATCTGAGCCAAATTGAAGAAGAATGTGGAACGGCCCAACACAACTCACTGCTCCAAATTTCCGGCGACATCAGACAATAAATGCGCTTTTTATGGCCCCAAAATTTTAAATCGAGAGATCGGTATATATGGCAGCTATATACAAATCTGGGTCGATCTGGGCCAAATTTAAGTGTGAAGTCGAAGGGCCTAATTCAATTCAGGGTCCAAAATTGCGACGACATCGGACAATAAATGCGCCTTTTATGGGCCCAAAATCTCAAATCGACAGATCGGTCTATATGGCAGCTATATCCAAATCTAAGCCGATCTGGGCCAAATTGAAGAAGGATGTCGAAGGGCCTAACACAACTCACTGTCCCAAATTTCGAAATCGGATAATAAATGTGGCTTTGATGGGCCTAAGACCCTGAATCGGCGGATCGGTCTATATGGGGGCTATATCAAGATATAGTCCGATGTAGCCCATCTTCGAATCTAACCTGCTTATAGACAAAAAAAGAATCTGTGCAAAATTTCTGCTCAATATCTCTATTTTTGAAGACTGTAACGTGATTTCAAAAGACAGGCGGACATGGTTAGATCGTCTTAGATTTTTACGCTGATCAAGAATATATATTCTTTATAGGGTCGGAGATGGATATTTCGATGTGTTGTAAATGGAATGACAAAATGAAAATACCCCCATTCTTCGGTGGTGGGTATAAAAATATTCAAATATCTGCTGTTTAAGAATGGAAAGGATAACTCTTTGAAGTTTTGAATAATTATAGCTGAGTTGTTCTTTTGGCAAGAACCCAAAGTCAAACCTTAATTTTTGGTCCGATTTTAAGATTTGAAATTTTCTGAAAACAAAAATATTGAACTTTGCCGCTAAACTGTCATTAAAAAACAAAAAATTAAATCTACCCCAATTTTTTCATTAAAATACCCAAATGCCTATTTCCGGAAAAGAAGGTTTCAAAATCATCATTCTTCAGTAAATTGGATTTGCAAAGGGATAGAAATATTGTATGCCACAAAACATTTTTAAGAAGCCTATCTCGCAAAAACTCAAAAAACTAAATGTTGGAAATCCTCGAGACCAGAAGAGATTTTGTAGATATCAATCGGACTTTTTTTAGGGATATAATCGCAATAATCCTATCCGTTCTCGAACGGCAGCCATTTTACTAGTTTTTCGGTTCTAACCCAATGTAAACAAGTAAAAAGGCGTTAAGTTCGGCCGGGCCGAACTTTGGATACCCACCACCTCGGGAATATATGTAAACCACCTTTCGTCAAAATCTGGTGCAAAACTCATACCTTATGTCCCAGAGCAGAAATATGTGGAGGGGCTTAACTTAACTCTTTGTCCACAATTTCGCCTACATCGGACAATAAATTCGCTTTTTATGGCCCCAAAACCTAAAACCGAGAGATCGGTCTATATGGCAGCTATATCCAAACCTGGACCGATCTGTGCGATAATGCAGAAGTATGTCAAGGGGCTTAACTTAACTCACTGTCCCAAATTTCGGCGACATCGGACAATAAATGCGTGTTTTATGGACCTAAGACCCCAAATCGGAAGATCGGTCTATATGGCAACTATATCCAAATCTGGACCGATCTAAGCCATACTAAGGGGGGATGTCCTAGGGTCTAAGACAACTCACTGTCCCAAATTATAGCAAAATCGGATAATAAATGTGGATTTTATGGGCCTAAGAGCCTAAATTTGAGGATCGGTCTATATGGGGGCTATATCAAGATATAGTCCGATATAGCCCATCTTCGAACTTAACCTGCTTATGGACAAAAAAAAGAATCTGTGCAAAGTTTCAGCTCAATATCTCTTTTTTTGAAGACTGTGGAGTGATTTCAACAGACAGACGGACGGACGGACGGACATGTCTAGATCGTCTTAGATTTTTACGCTGATCAAGAATATATATACTTTATAGGGTCGGAAATGGATATTTCGATGTGTTGCAAGCGGAATGACAAAATGAATATACCCCCATCCGTCGGTGGTGGGTATAAAAATGTTAATACTCAAGTTAACAAACTACCTCATGCAATATTTCAGCCAAATCGGAAGAGAATTGCGCGGTCTATTGGCTCAAGAGGTCAAGATCCAAGATCGGTTTATAAGGCAGCTATATCAAAACAAGAACCGATTTGAACCATACTTAGCGCAGTTCTTGGAAGTGATCCCAAAACACCGGTTTATGTGAAAGCTATACCAGATTATAAACTGATTTGAATCATACTTAACATAGTTGTTGGAAGTGACATCAAAACACTACGTGCAAAATTTCAGTCCAATCGGACGAGAATTGCGTCCTCTATAGGCTCAAGAAGTCACGACCCAAGCCTCCAGAGGGCGCAACTGTCATCCGATTTGGCAGAAATTTTGTACAACGGCTTCCCTTATGACCTACAACATACGTGTCTAATATGGTTTGAATCGATCAATAGCTTGATACAGATTCAATATAAACCTATCTCTCGATTTTGCTTCTTGAGCCTCTACAAGGCGCAATTCTTACCCGAATGAACTGAAATATTACACAATGACTTCTACAATTTTCAGCATTCATTTATGGTCCGAATCGGACTATAACTTGATATAGCTCCAATAGCATAACGGTTCTTATTCAATATTCTTTGTTTGCCTTAAAAGAGATACCGCGCATAGAACTCGACAAATGCGATCCATGGTGGAGGGTATATAAGATTCGGCCAGGCCGAACTTTACTTGTTTTAATATGTCTGCGATGCGATATTCGCTGCTCCTCCATTTCTCAAAATAGGGCAGAAAACATGCCGCAAAATGATCCTATGCACATTAATTTTAATATTCTCTTCTTTATATATAAAAGTCACGCGTGATTTACTGACTGACTGATCACACCCAGCCCAAACGGCTAAAGCTAGAATAATAAAATTTTGCACGAATGTTGGTCTTAGGTGGTAAACGCCGAATAAGACTGAGTTTGGCGATATTTCTTCGTTAAGGAACTAAATTGTACCAATATAGTACGAAATCGTGCATGTTGTTGTTATTGTAGCCACATTTTCAAGTGGAGGTGGCGATCCACATCAAGCTCCTTTAGGTGAGCAAGCTCGTTTCGGTCCAAAGGGCCGATCACCGCGGGAAACGGGACGCCATTGGTTATAAAGGCGCCAACAACGCGCCTTGTCATATCGAGCACCACAAGCACTCAGCATTTGTGCAAGAGCCGGTGCCGCCCGGCCTCTTACTGAGACTCTCCTCTCGATACAGCAGCTACTCCGTATGGAGCATTCTACTTTCCGCAACCTGTGGAAGCACCCGGTAGCTCGCAGCTAAGCTTTCCGTGACAGCAATGAACTCCACACAGATTGGACTTCAATGTTCCAACCTGTGTGGTGCTCACAGCTATACTGTGCCGGAAATTGTGCATAGTTGTGCAGGGTGAACGGAAAGTACAAGAAGAATGATTTTGGTCTGAAATTAAAGAGTGTCTTAAAAAAATAAGATTTGGTGAAAAAAAAATCGAAATAGTACCGGAAGTGGGAGAAATAGTTAGATTACCACCATGGCAACCTCAATTTTTTAGATTTAGGTACTAAAAAAAAGTACCTAGAAATTTAAGAATTTAGAAATTTGTCTTAAAAGACATCTGCTATAGAATAATGAGGATGAAAAAAATGGAAAAAATAATACTGGTAATGGGAGAAAACGTACGTTAAGTACCCCAAACGGTACCATTTGGTAATTTTTTTTTACAGATGGAGATCGAGGTCCAAAATTTGCCTTTTAGGTACAACTAGGAAATAAATTATGTGTGACTAAATGATTTATTCACACTTTGAACATTTTGGTACCATGTGATACTTTTTTATACCTACCACCGAAGGATGGGGGTATATTCATTTTGTCATTCCGTTTGCAACACATCGAAATATCCATTTCCGACCCTATAAAGTATATTTATTCTTGATCAGCGTAAAAATCTAAGACAATCTAGACATGTCCGTCCGTCTGTCTGTTGAAATCACGCTACAGTCTTTAAAAATAGAGATATTGATCTGAAATTTTGCACAGATTCTTTTTTCGTCCATAAGTGGGTTGAGTTCGAAGATGGGCTATATCGGACTATATCTTGATATAGCCCCCATATAGACCGATCTGCCGATTTAGGGTCTTAGGCCCATAAAAGCCACATTTATTATCCGATTTTGCTGAAATTTGGGAAAGTGAGTTGTGTTAGGCCTTTCGACATCCATTGTCAATTTGGCTCAGATCGGTCCAGATTTGGATATAGCTGCCATATAGACCGATCCTCCGATTTAGGGTCTAAGGCCCATAAAAGCCACATTTATTATCCGATTTTGCTATAATTTGCGACAGTGAGTTGTCTTAGGCCCTTCGACATTCTCCGTCAATAAGGCTCAGATCGTTTCAGATTTGGATATAGCTGCCATATAGACCGATCCTCCGATTTAGGGTCTAAGGCCCATAAAAGCCACATTTATTATCTGATTTTGCTGAAATTTGGGACAGTGAGTTGTCTTAGGCCCTTCGACATCCTCCGGCAATATGGCTTAAATCTGTTTAGATTTGGATATAGCTGCCATATAGACCGATCCTCAAATTTAGACTCTTAGGCCCATAAAAGCCACATTTATTATCCGATTTTGCTATAATTTGGGACAGTGAGTTGTCTTAGGCCCTTCGACATTCTCCGTCAATAAGGCTCCGATCGTTTCAGATTTGGATATAGCTGCCATATAGACCGATCCTGCGATTTAGGGTCTTAGGCCTACAAAAGCCACATTTATTATCCGATTTTGCTGAAATTCGGAACAGTGAATTGTGTTAGTACCGTCGATGTCCTTCGCCAATTTGGCCCAGATCGGTTCAGATTTGGATATAGCTGTCATATAGACCGATATCTAGGTTTTAGGTTTTGGGGCCATAAAAGACGCATTTATTGTCCGATGTCGCTGAAATTTGAGACAGTGAGTTTAGTTAGGCTCTTCGACGTCCATTTTTAATTTTGCTCAGATCGGTACAGATTTGGATATAGCTGCCATATAGACCGATTTCTTGATTTAAGGTTTTGTGCCCATAAAATGCTCATTTATTGTCCGATGTCGCCGAAATTTGAGACAGTGAGTTAAATTAAGCCCCTCAACACACTTCTGCAATATCGCACAGATCGGTTCAGATTTGGATATAGCTGTCATATAGACCGATATCTAGGTTTTAGGTTATGGGGCCATAAAAGACGCATTTATTGTCCGATGTCGCTGAATTTGAGACAGTGAGTTAAGTTCGGCTCTTCGATGTCCTTCTTCAATTTTGCTCAGATCGGTCCAGATTTAAATATAGCTGCCATATAGACCGATCTCCTAATTTAAGATTTTGGGCCCATAAAAGAGGCATTTATTGTCCGATTTCACTGAAATTTGACACAGTGACTTATGATAGGCTTTCGACATCTGGTCAAATATGGTTCAGATCGGTTAATTTTTAGATATAGCTTCTGCACTTATTAGTATTTGGTCCAAATCGGTCCAATAACTGATATGGGGCATAAGGTATGAAGGTTTCACCGAATTTTGATGAAAGGTGGTTTACATATATACCCAAGGTGGTGGGTATTCAAAGTTCGGCCCGGCCGAACTTAACGCCTTTTTTCTTGTTTACAGATAGAGCAAAAATATGTTAGTTGTCTAAATGAGCTGTATATTGTCTAAATGAGCTGTTTAAAACTCATACATTTTGGTACCAAAATTGGTACTATGAAGCTACAGTTCTGATATTTGGCATGTAGATACAACTAGGAACAAGTAAAAGCGTGCTAAGTTCGGCCGGGCCGAATCTTATGTACCCTCCACCATGGATCGCATTTGTCGAGTTCTTATCCCGGCATCTCTTCTTAGGCAAAAAAAAAAGGATATAAGAAAAGATTTGCTCTGCGATTAGAGCGATATTAAGATATGGTCCGGTTTGGACCACAATTAAATTATATTTATGTTGGAGACCTGTGTAAAATGTCAGCCAATTCGAATAAGAATTGCGCTCTTTGTGGGCTCAAGAAGTAAAATAGAGAGATCGATTTATATGGGAGCTTTATCGGGCTATAGACCGATTCAGACCATAAAAAACGCGTATGTTAATGGTCATGAGAGAATCCGTCGTACAAAATTTCAGGCAAATCGGATAATAATTGCGACCTCTGGAGGCTCAAGAAGTCAAGACCCCAGATCGGTTTTATGGCAGCTATATCAGGTTATTATCCGATTTGAACCATACTTGGCACAGTTGTTGGATATAGTAGTATAGTAATTTCATTCCAATCGGATAAGAATTGCGCACTCTAGAGGCTCAAGAAGTCAAGACCCAAGATCGGATTATATGACAGCTATATCAGGTTGTGAACCGATTTGAACCATATTTGGCACAGTTGTTGGATATCATAACAAAATACTACGTGCCAAAATTCATTCAAATTGGATAAGAATTGCGCCCTCTAGAGGCTCAAGAAGTCAAGACCCAAGATCGGTTTATATGACAGCTATATAAGATGATGAACCGATTTGAACCATACTTGGCACAGTTGTTGGATATCATAACAAACCACGTCGTGCAAAATTTCATTCCAAGCGGATAAGAATTGCGCACTCAAGAGGCTTAAGAAGTCAAGACCCAAGATCGGTTTATATGGCAGCTATATCAAAACATGGAGCGATATGGCCCATTTACAATACAAACCGACCTACACTAATAAAAAGTATTTGTGCAAAATTTCAAGCGGCTAGCTTTACTCCTTCGGAAGTTAGCGTGCTTTCGACAGACAGACGGACGGACGGACATGGCTAGATCGACATAAAATTTAACGACGATCCAGAATATATATACTTTATGGGGTCTAAGACGAATATTTCGAGTAGTTACAATCAGAATGACGAAATTAGTATACCCCCCATCTTATGGTGTATATGGGTATAAAAATATGATGGTGTCTAGGTTAGGTAAAGTTTAAAAGAGAGTGCGGATATTAATCCGCCCCATGCCACTATGGACATACACCAAAGCAATTAATCGGCTTGTTATGCGCTCTAAATACTAAAAACTAACCTCGAAAAGAAAATTTAAGTCTGAAATTCCGTGCTGCTTACAAAATCCATAATTATTTCCCCTAGCATGCTCCTTATTTAGTTTATGTCGGGTATTATATCCCCACCAAGTGCCGGTGTCTGTTAGCCGCGAAAGATTGGCAATGCCATTGGAAATGCTCCAACGTCTCGTCATCTTCTCCACATGTCCTTCACTTGCTATCACTTGCACCACCGATTTTGCATAAGTGAGCTCGTAGTCCTATGTGTCCCGTTGTGATGCTAAAAGCTATACTTACCTCCTGCTTGCTTCCTTTCAGCAATAGCCTCGTCTTCTCAAAATCCAGATCTCCTCATAGGATTTTCTCCTTCCTTCCTACCGATCGTTCCACAGTAACCTACGCCCTTAACTCGGATTCCGTCGACCCGAAAGGCTTCGGGTTAACCAAGTTTATTGACGGCAGTTCTCTGGCCTTCACTGTCAAATCGCCTGCTTTTTCATTCCACCTTACTCCGCTATGGCCCGGCACTCAAACGATGTGAATCGTGGTGAGTGACTAAATGATCCATTCGTACATATTGGTATCAAATATGGCAAAATAGGACGAAATAGATTTTCTTGGCCTACAGCGAGCGTGGATAAATAGAATTAAGCAACTTCATACGAATTATCACTGTTTTGACAAAAATACGATATGTCGTAACAAATCATACCAGAAGTGGAACAAAACGTACCAATTGTGGTGTAATTGGTACTTTGAAAGCATATATTGGGCGACGAGAATACCTTTTTGAAAATTGTACATTTAGGTACCTTAACGTTCTAGATGGTGAACGCTTTTAAATTTGTGATACAGTTACAGATTGACAGTTAATTGTGGGCAACTAGAAGATTTTTATATCCTCCACCATAAGATGGGGGGTATACTAATTTCGTCATTCTGTTTGTAACTACTCGAAATATTCGTCATTCTGTTTGTAACTACTCGAAATATTCGTCTGAGACCCCATAAAGTATATGTATTCTTGATCGTCACGACATTTTATGTCGATCTAGCCATGTCCGTCCGTCTGTCTGTCGAAAGCACGCTAACTTCCGAAGGAGTAAAGCTAGCCGCTTGAAATTTTGCACAAATACTTCTTTTTAGTGTAGGTCGGTTGGTATTGTAAATGGGCCATATCGGACCATGTTTTGATATAGCTGCCATATGAACCGATCGTGGGTCTTGCCTTCTTGAGCCTCTAGAGTGCGCAATTCTTATCCGATTGGAACGAAATTTTGCACAACGTGTTTTGTTATGATATCCAACAACTGTGCCAAGTATGGTTCAAATCGGTCCATAACCTGATATAGCTGCCATATAAACCGATCTTGGGTCTTGACTTCTTGAGCCTCTAGAGTGCACAATTCTTTTCCGATTGGAATGAAATTTTGCACGACGTGTTTTGTTATGATATCCAACAACTGTGCCAAGTATGGTTCAAATCGGTTCATAACCTGATATAGCTGCCATATAAACCGATCTTGGGTCTTGACTTCTTGAGCCTCTAGAGTGCACAATTCTTTTCCGATTGGAATGAAATTTTGCACGACGTGTTTTGTTATGATATCCAACAACTGTGTCAAGTTTGGTTCAAATCGGATAATAACCTGATATAGCTGTCATATAAACCGATCTTGGGTCTTGACTTCTTGAGCCTCTAGAGTGCATAATTCTTATCCGATTGGAATGAAATTTTGCACGACATGTTTTATTATGATATCCAACAACTGTGTCAAATATGGTTCAAATCGGTCCATAACCTGATATAGCTGCCATATAAACCGATCTCGTGTCTTGACTTCTTAAGCCTCTAGTATATAAGATTCGGCCCGGCCGAACTTAGCACGCTTTTACTTTTTTTTTGTTTTAATTTGTACATTTAGATACTAAAACATACAAAATGACACTTTCCTTATGTATTGAGCTAGAGCTCTGAAATTCGGGATACAGTACACCTTGATAGTATATATTGGGTGTTTAGAAGAAATTTCTAAAATTCATATATTTATATATTAAAACAAACAAAATTTAATTTTTATGAAGCTAGACTCCGCAGTAACACTTTTTAGTTTTCAAGGCCTGGGTTTTGAAATTTGTAGACTTAGATGAAGAAACAAACAAACATTATTATTGTTTTTTTTTTCATGAATGTATATATAAACAACTAGAATCCCAGCCGCCCTCTTCGCTATCCCCATCATATTTTTCCTAGTTATACCTACATGCCAAATTTCAGTCCTGTAGCTACATCTACAAAGAAAGTACCAAATGGTACGTTTTTGTTACCCCCTTTTTAATGCAGGACTTCCGTAAACAAAGGTAGTCATTCAGTTTATAAGATTATGAAGTTTTGTAATAACTGCATATAACATTTCAGAAATCTGTCCCCTTCCGTAAAGAAAATACCAAATTGTACCAAGAATAACAATGTATCCGAAAATCATTAAGTAACCAAATATACATTGTCTAGGTATAAATGAATCCGAATATTAGGCGCTTTAGCCCGTTTCGCAAAGACAATAACATTTTGTATGTTTTAGTAACTAAATGAACGATTTTGAAAAAAATCTTCTGGTCGCTCAAAATTTGTCGTTAAGGTATAGATGTATTCCAATATTGAGAGCTTAAGATCACTCTGTTAATAAAATACCATTTTGCATGTTATAGTGCCTGAATGCACGAATTAAAAAAACAAATATTTTAGCCGCCCTATATTTAATATCAATGTGTATCCGAATTCAAATTTTGAGTGCTTTAGCTCAATTCATGGATTTAGTACCATTTTGTATGCTTTAGTACCTAAATGTACGATTAAAAAAAAAAATCCCTTGGTCGCCCAAAATTTATCCCAATTTTGGGAGCTTTGTCTCACTCTCACACTCACATTTTGTACGTTTGAGTACCTAAATGTACGAATAAACAAGTTGTAGTCTGATTCGGACCATAAATGAATTGAATGCTAAACATTGTAAAAGTCATTGTGTAATATTTCAGTTCATTTGGATAAGAATTACGCCTTGTAGAGGCCTAAGAAACATAATCGGAAAATCGGATTATATGGGAGCTGTATCAAGCTACAGATCGATTCAGACCATATTGGAAACGTATGTTGAAAGTCATGGGAGAAGCCAGTGTACAAAATTTCCGTCAAATCAGATGAGAATTGCGCCCTCTAGAGGCTCAAGAAGTCAAGATCCCAGATCGGTTTATATGGCAGCTATATCAGGTTATGTGCCGATTTGCGCCATACTAAGCACAGTTATTGGAAGTCATAAGAACACACCTTATTAAAAATTTCAACCAAATCAGATGAGAACTGCGCCCTCTATCGGCTCAAGAAGTCAGGATCCAAGATCGGTTTATATGGCAGCTATACCAGGTTATGAACCGATGTAAAACATACATAGCACAGTTGGTGGAAGTGATACCAAAACACCACGTGCAAAATTTTAGTCAAATCCGACCAGAATTGCGCCCTATAGAGGCTCAAGAAGTTAAGACCCAAGATCGATTTATGTGGCAGGAATATCAAAACATGGACCGATTTGGCCTATTTACAATTCCAACCGACCTACACCAATAAAAAGTATTTTTATTGGTGAAGGAGTAAAGCGCCTAGCTTTACTCCTTCAAAAGTTAGCGTGCTTTCGACAGACAGACGGACATACATGGCTATATAGACTTAAAATAACATGACGATCAAGAATATATATACTTTATGGGGTCTTAGACGATTATTTCGAGGTGTTACAAACAGAATGACGAAATAAGTACTACCCCATCTTATGGTGGAAGGTATAAAAATATCTTCTAGTCGCCCAATATATAATGTGTACAAACTGCACCACAGTTAGTACGTTTTGTTCCACTTGTCGTATCCCCCATCATATTTTTCTAGTTGTTCCTAAATTCCAAATTTCAGACCTGTAAATGGTACCACTTTTGGTACCAAAATGTACGAATTTTGAACAGATCATTTAGTCATCCATCATAAATTTCCTAGTTCTACTGACATGCCGAATTTCAGACCTTTACCTAAATCTGTAAAGAAAGTACCAAGTGGTGCCAATTGCGTACGTTATCTCGCTACCAGTAATATTATTCCAGTTATATCTTTTAAAACAAATTTCAAAATTCTAGCTCTATCCATCTGCGCTGTACACAGTTCACCCATTTTATACATTTTGGTACTTTTTTTAGTACCTAAATATACAAATTTCCAAAAACTGTTTTTGTCATGCAAATAAAGTTGCCATGGTGTACCTTAGTTCCTAAATTCAGTGTTCTAACTCAATTTACAAAGAAAGTACCAAATAGTAGCAATTGCGGCACTTATCGTACTATTTATCCCACTTTCAGTACTATTTTGTACAATCTTATATTTTCGATACGCTCTTTAATTTGATTCCAAAATCATAATCCTAGACCTATCCGTTCGCGCTGAAACAAAGTCACAATTTTGTACTTTTTTGTACCTACACGTATGGATACGTATCACAAAAAATGTCTAGATTAATATACCCCCATCCTATGGTGTTGGGTATAAAAATATAACAAGTGAAAGCGTGCTTAGTTCGGCCGGGCCGAATCTTGGGAACCCACTACAACTTATGTCAAACCAGTAAAAATTATAGCTTCTAGGAACCGAACAAGGATGATCGAGAGACCTGTTCAAATGGGAGCTATATCAGGTTATAAACTGATTTAAATCGTATTTGGCACATTTGTTGAAAGTTGTAACAGAACACCGCATGCAAAATTTCAGCCAAATCGGACAAAAACTGCGGCTTGTGAAGACTCAAGAAGTCAAATCGGGATATGGGATCTATATCAGGCTATAGGCCGATTTGGACCATTCCAGGAACAGTTGCTAGAAGTCATAATAGAATACTACATGCAAAATTTCAGCCAAATCGAACAAAAATTGCGGCTTGTTGATGCATATTTTTCGGGAAATTTTCCAACGGACAACGTAGAGCCAGAAGAAATTGTCACTGGCATGCATTCGTCGAAGGTTATTTGGGAAATTGTTTCTGAGCCGAAAGTCCGTGGGCGATAAGAAGTTCCGACTCCTTTAAGTCGCCAGGCCCTGATGATGTATCACCGCTTGCACTGCAAGCTGTATCTGATAGGCTGGTTCCTCGCTTAGGGAGATATACTCTGCTTGTATCAGCATCTCATATATATCTGCGGGATGGAGGGACACGAAGGTCATTTTCATTCCGAAAGCAGGAAACCCTTACCACACGAAGGCGAAAGATTGTCATCCTATTAGTCTGACATGCTTTATACTGAAGACTTTTCAGAGGTTGATAGAATCATATTTTAGGGAAAAGATCATTGGAGATCGCCTGTCTCGGCAACATATGCATATAAATAGTAAATGCAGCCCTTCACGACCTATTGTAGTTGGCTACAGAAAGGGTTCTCTCGCTGTCAAGGTATATACATTGGTAGCAATTCTTGACATTGGAGGTGCTTTCAATAATGTAAAACCGACGTCAATCATAAAGGAGTTGGAGTTTCTAGGCATCAATTCTATCGTAAGAAAGTTTATTAATAACTTCCTTACAAAAATATGCATTACGGTAGTCTTGGGGTCTGTGCATATAAAAAGAAGGGTCATCAGTGGAACACTTCAAGCAGGTGTACTGTTTCCTCCACTTTGGAATATAGCCATTAACAATTAATTGTTGTCTCTGGAAGGAAAAGGCGTAAAAGTGGTCGCGTATGCTGATGACGGGGCTATTGCGGTTAGGGGAAAGTTTCCCAACACTCTAAAAGATATACTTCAGGAAGCTCAACGTGCGACAATGAAGTGGGCTACTTAATATGGTCTGGGTATAAATCCGCGCAAGACTGAAGTAGTTCTTTTCAGCAGGAGATACAAGTTGCCTTCAGTGGCACCTGTCTCCTTGGAGAAGAGGAGGAGAGAATTTTCCATTTACAGCAAGCGAAAAATACCTGGGTGTATGCTGGACAGAAAATTTAACTTGAAATCCAACATTTCGGAAAGGGCAAGAATGACAGCTCTTGGCTTATAAACCTGAACCATTGCCAAAAGTTGGGGATTTAGACCGCGCGTCATGCATTGGGTATAACTGCAGTTGTCAGACCTATACTGCTATATGATGTTGTGGTCTGGTGGTCGGTGCTGTAAAAGTAAACCTACTGTTCAGTTCTCAACCGGATCCAAAGGATGGCTAATTTTTACATAACAGCCGCACTGAGAATGACACTATCTGATGCACTGAATTTAATGCTACATCTAATGCCTCTGGACATTGTGGCTAGACAAATTGCTGCGACAACTCCCGCGAGACTAAGGGTGCTTTCTCGTCCGTCATATGGCGGCTACGTACACTGTGGCATCCTTGATACAAGGACCGATGTTCCAGGCAGTGTGGATTACAAATGTTTGTTCAGAATACACACGATAACGGCCTAACCGATTTCTTTGAAATTTTCACAGGTTGTGGGGAGTGGTCCGGAAGGAGCAAAAGGCTATATAATTTTTTTGATTTTGGGAGGAGGACGCCCTCTCCCTTACTACTAAAGTACCACGCAAAAATAAAAGTGGACCGATTGGGACAATATGGGACTTAAATGAAAGGTATTCAAAAGTAGAGTACGAATTCCATATTAAAAATTCTGCCCAAGTAATTGGGGGGCCGCCCCGATCCCAAAATAGGTTCATTGGACGATAATGACAAAATGGGACTTAAATGAAAGGTATTCAGGAGTAGGTTACGAATATGGTCAGGTAGGAGCAATAGACTTTATATATTTTTTTGATATCGCAAGGGGGGTGGACCCTTCTCCTTACCCCATAAGTACCACCCAAAAATAAGACTGGAACGATTGGGACAATATGGGACTTAAATGAAAGGTAGTCAAGAGTAGGGTACGAATTTCATATTAAAAAATGGGTCCAAAAATGGGCCGCCACGACCCCCAAGCCCCACCAAATAGGTTTATTGGACGAAAATGGCAATATGGGGCTCGAATGAAAGGTATTCGGGAGTAGAATATGGTCAGGAAGGTATAGACTATGTAATTTGTTGATGATGGAAGGGGCAGATTTTCGCCGTTACCCCAAAAACGCCACCCAAAATAGTAAGTGAACCGATTGGGTCAATATGGGTATCAAATGAGAGATATTGCAGAGTAGAATATGAATGTGGTATAAAAACCAGGGTTCCAAGGGGTCGCCCAACCCCAAAAACTGCTCCAAACAGACAAATTGGACTCAAATGAAAGGTATTCGGGAGCAGCCTACAAATATGACATAAAAAATGAGGTTCAATTAATTGATGGTCGCGCCATCCCCGATAAGCCCCCCAAATGGTCCCAAGCCCCATCATAGCTTCATGAAACTAAAATGAAAGGCATTTGAGAACAGATTACGAATATGACATTAATCTTTGTGTCCAAGAATCTAGGAGGTGCTCTATCTCGAAAAATCGCCTCCAATAGGTTATTAGACCTTTTAAAACAATGGGGAATATAATGATGGATTTTTTGAATAAAGCGCACAAACCTTATAAACATATTTACCGACCATGGCAATATGGGACTCAAATGAAAGGTATTTGCGAGTAGAATACGAATCTGATATCCAAATGTGGGACCACGTTTCTGGGGGTCCACCCCTTCCCCAAAACACCCTCCAAACAGGACTTATTTACTGACCATGGGAATATGGGGCTTAAATAAAAGGTATTTGAGTGTAGAATTGAATCTGATTTCCAAATATGGGACCAAGTGTTTAGGGGGCCGCCTCTTACCAAAAACATCCCCCAAAGGGGACAAATTTACGACTATAGCCATATTGGGCTCAAATGAAAGGTCTTTGGGAGTAAAGCACGAATCTGATATTAATATTTGGGAATAGTGCCCATGGGGCCATCCCACCACCACAACGCCACCCAAATGGTAAGTTTTTGCTGACTTTTGCAATATGAGGCTCAAATTAGAGGGTTTTTAGAGTGGAACACGAATCCGATATATATTTTCAAGGCCAACTCAAGGCCCATCCCCCAAAACAGCCCCCAAGCCGGTCATGTTTGCCGACTACGTAAATATGGGGCTCAAATTAAACGTATTTGGAAGTAGACCACGTATCTGATATCAACATTAAGGACCAACTGTCCCACCAGCATAGCAACCCCCAAATAGGACTTATTTGCTCACCAAGACAATTTGGGTCTTAAAGAGAGTGAAACTAAATATTTATAGTTTTTAGGGCCAATACCGCAAACCGGACTGACTTTTGAAATAAGGTGTTTAAATCAGATTATAAAACGAATTTCATATCCAACTGGCCACAAAATGGCAAAATGGGATTCAAATAAATGACATATAGATATATAGATTTTGGGGACCACCCCAATCCCCAAAACACCCCTAAATCGGGCATATTTACCGACCATGTCAATGTGGAGCTTAAATGAAAGGTTCTGGGGGTAGAGCAAGAATTGATACCCACTTTCGGGACCAATTTTCTGGGGGTCAACCCCTTTCCCAAAATACCCCACAAGGAGTAATTTTTTAGTGACCATCGCAAAATGGGGCTCAAATAAAGGTATTTTGGAGTAGAATACGAATTTGATATTCAAATTTAGGGCCATGAATTTAGGGCATCACCCCTTTCCCAAAACACCCCCAAAGGGTAAAAATTTTTCGAACGTGCCAATATGTGATATTTAAGATTAGAAAACGAATTTGATAACCTATTTTGGGCCATATGTTTGGGGAACCCCTCATCGTGTAAACTCCCCTAAACCAATGGAAATATGGGGTTTAAATAAATGGTTTTTTAAAGAAGGGCATGATGCTAATAATTTTTCAGGGCCAAGTGCCTGGGGGACCACCTCACCCTCGAAAACACCCCTAAATCAGATATCCTGAAAGTAGCGGGCTGAAATAAAGTATTTTCATTCTAAGTTTTATTAAAAATACATTTACTTTCCTACTATGTAGAAATGTATTTCACTAAAAGCTCTTTAATTGTCGATAATAAATATTCCATGGAAACTTTTGTTCCATATAAAGTAAAAAAGGCGCAGCGGAGCGGGCCCTGGTCAGCTAGTATAAGTAGGAAAGGGTGGTACTTATACCCCAGCCCGGAAAGGCGAGTTTTGCGACACCAAAGGTCTACAGACCAATAAGCCATACATCCTTTCTACTCAAAACCATGAAACGTATTGTGTATACTATGATAAAAAGTATCAGTGGATATCCAGCGAACTGCCCAGAAACAAATAACATACCTATGTTAAGGGAATGTCGGTGAAGACTGCCCCTGTACGAAGTTGTGCATAAAATATGCCAAGAACTACTCATTGGCATTGACATCAAGTGGGCTTGTAGCAATTTGCGATTCGATACCGGGTCCTTAGAATCTAGATGAACCATATGCTAAGGGACAGGTGAATAGATTGTGGGTCCCATAACATAAACATAAGGGAGAAAGTGGCACAAGGCACGCCAGAGGGGCATTTTATCGCCACTCTTATGGGTGACCACCATAAATAACCTATTGCAGATACTGAGGAGGAATTCGAACACGTCTGCTACGCAGACCTAAGGCCTCAATGTTAACCCAGATAAGACTGAATCTGCCTATTCAAGAGGAAGAAGAAGGAGAGCCAATTTGATGCACCACGTTTCCTCAATAGAACTATTTCGATATCGGACAGCAAACTGAATTGGAAATGTCACATTCAAGAGGGCACCGAGAAGGCTCACACTATGTAGAAGGGCGAAAGGCTCGAAATTGCGTCTGAACTCGAGGATAGGCCACTGGATTTAGAGGAGCGTGATTAGACCGATACCTATGTAAGTTTCATTAGTCCTTTGGGGGCCATGCTGCCAGCGGCGCAGTCTTGGATTCACAGAACATCTGGAAGTTCATGTTTCACAGATGGATTAAAGCCAAAGGACAGAGTAGCCTGGAAGTCTTATATTGAAAACCCAGGGACTGAGATTTGTTGTCGACTGCCTGACCACAATACGGTCCTGCCGGCGGAGATCACGGCGATCACGGAATGCGTGAGGTAGTGTGGTTTTAACATCGAGTGTGAAAATATTTACGGACAGTTGTCCGTCAGTGCAATAACAACCAGGACGGTAAGGTCAAGAACAGTCAATTAGTGTAGGAAGGAGATTAACGCCATCTACGAGAATGACACGTTTCGCATCGTTTGGATGCTGGGCCATAGCGGGGGAATGAAAGATCAGACGGTTTGGCAGTGAAGACCAGAGGACTGCCGTCAATAAACTTGGTAAACCCGAAGTCCTTCGGGTCGATGTAGTCAAATGACCATAGTCAACTCAATCCTTGGATGGCGCAAAAAATTTGTTGCATGTAATTAAGGAATAAAATCTTATATATAAAAATCAATTTGTGTTTGTTTGAAGATTTGTTTGTTTGTTTGTATGTTTGTGTGTTCCTTATTGATTCAGAAACGGTTGAACCGATTTTCTTGAAATTTTCACAGATGGTGCATAATGATCCCGTGGTGAAAATAGGGTACTATTGGGATGCCCAAAAAGTAATTCCGGATTTTTTAATATAACGTAAATGCATTTTTAATAAAACTTAGAACGAACTTTCATCAAATATACTACTTTTACACTAAAAGTAATAGCTGATAACTGACAGAAGAAAGAATGCAATTACAGAGTCACAAACTGTGAAAGAATTTGTCAACGCAGACTATATGAAAAATCCGCAATTACTTTTTGGGCAACTCAATACATTTTTTGACATCTGAAGGGGGGGCGTACCCTCCCCCTTACCATAATTTTCAGAAATGCCAGATCTCGGAGATGGGTGGTGCGATTTAAGCGAAATTTTGTGTGCTCTCACATAGTACCCTAAAAATAAAATTTGGTATCCAAATTTCGGATGGGGTACCTAGGAGGCTGCACCACCCTAAAACCTACCGAACATATATTTTGACCAATCACGACAATATGGGACTCAAATGAAAGGTATTTGGGATAAGAAAACGTATCTGATATCCAATTGTCGGACAAAGTGCTAGGCGGCCCACACCAAGCCCCAAAACACTCCAAAATTGGACATATTTACCGACCATGGCAATATGGGACTCAAATGAAAGGTATTTGCGAGTAGAATACGAATCTGATTTTCAAATGAGGGACCACGTTTCTAGGGGTCGACCCCTTTCCTAAAACACCCCCCAAACAGAATTTATTTACTGACCATGGGAATATGGGGCTTAAAAAAAGGTATTTGAATGTAGAATACG
Source organism: Stomoxys calcitrans (assembly GCF_963082655.1). Lineage (NCBI taxonomy): Eukaryota > Metazoa > Arthropoda > Insecta > Diptera > Muscidae > Stomoxys > Stomoxys calcitrans. Next base: position 112,805,850 of record NC_081552.1, on the reverse strand, counting down.
ATCTGATATCCAAATATGGGACCAAGTGTTTGGGGGGCCGTCTCTCATCAAAAACATCCCCCAAAGGGGAC